>NW_022900929.1:47206182-47212059 GCF_012274545.1 Fukomys damarensis
GTGGCTCTGTGTGATTCCTGCTGCTGCCCTCCCAGCCTGGCCCACAGCTGGCCCTGCACAGTGACTGTGACCACATGAGCGAGTAAGTGACCGTCCCTGCTCCCAGGGCTCTGGACTCACGTCGAAGATCTCGAAGCCAGCGATGTCGAGGACCCCTATGAAGTACTGACGTGGCTGCTTAGTCTCCAGGGTGGCGTTGATGCGCCCCACCATCCAGTTGAACATCTTCTCATACACTGCCTTGGCCAGTGCGCCAATGGAGTAATACACCTGCTGTACACTCTGCCCCTTGGTGACGTACTCATTGCCCACTTTCACCCGAGGGTGGCACAGTCCCTTGAGCAGGTCGGCAGAGTTCAGCCCCATAAGGTAGGCAGACTTGTCTGCATCTGGTTGTGAAGGAAAGGACACAGTGCTTTCAGTGACCCTTTTTCCCTACCCCAACTCACTTCTGGTTAGTGCAGCTGTGATTGTGGGAGGACTCCCTGGCTACTCATCTCACCCATGTCCCTGTCCCTCCTCATCCCTCATCCTACCCTTCTAACTATTCCCATCTGGAAATGGTGAGTGGCCAGAGCCCTGGCGGGGTTCAAACTGTCCCTAGAAAAGGCCTGCTCCCTGAGCATCTGCTTCCCATATTTCCCCTGATTTCCTTCCAGTTTCTCCACTGGTGTCCAGACAACCCTGTTTGTCAACCTGTTCTCTAATGATTGTTGATGTAGCATGAAAGACCCACTCCCCAGTGTCTGTCTCCAGCATCATGGGCCAGCGGGTCCTTCCCACCCAGCCAACCTTGCAGGTCTACTTGGCCCTTCCTGCCTGCCCCATCCACCTTCGGTGCCGTCTGGCTCTGCCTGCTCCTCCCGCTGCTTCTGCTTGAACTTCATGTTGCCGTAGTGCATGATGGCGCCCGTCAGCTTGTAGATACCGGCTTTCTCCTCCGGAGTGAAGCCCAGTACGTCAAAGGCACTCTGGGACAGAGAAAGGAACACAAAGCGTGGCCAGATAGTGGCCGGGCAGCTTTCAGGAGTCCTCTCATGGCCATCCCAGCCTCCTCACTCACATCAGTGGCCATGAGCTCCTCGGAGTCATCGATGGAAGCCACGGACACCTCTCCCTGAGATACGAAGGCATAGTCGTAGGGATTGTTGGTGACCAGCAGCATGTCTGTGCCCAGCAAGGGAGAGGAGGGCAGGAACACGTGGTGAGGAGAAGGCAGGGAACGTGGAGAAGAGGAAAATGGAGGGGGAACAGAGGAGGAGAGGACAAGGAGTGAGGAGAGAAGAGCAGAACATCAACGACCAGGAGAGAATCAAAAGGCAATGAATGCTTAGAGGAGGCACTTGGGAAGGGAAGACCTAATGTCCAGACCGTAAGGAAGAGGGAGGCTGGTGGGGGGATGACCTCTGGAGGAGGGACAGCAAGTACGGAGAAGGAAAAGATCAACAGGCACAGGAGAAATATGCCAAGGGAAAAGTGAAAGGAGCGAGATGAGGACAAGGTGTGTGATTGTGTTCTGGGGAGGAAAAAGAAGATGCAGTGCAGTTCCAGGGCGCCCCCCCCCCCGCACCACAGGCAGGTGTTGGGGAGGGCAGCAAGCAACAGGATCAGGCTGGGCTCACCCAGCAGCTCTGGCTTCTTGTTGGACAGGATCTGGTAGAAGATGTGGTAGTTCCTCTCAGCCTTTAGCTGGAAGATCACCCTAGACTTCTCCAGCAGATCTGAAGTAGGGGGAGGGAGGAGGACATGTGAGGAAGGAAAGAGAGTAAAGCCAGCAAAAGGGTGGTGTATATACCTGAAAAGATGATGGAAGGAATGAAGAGATTGACCGCAGCTGGAAAATGAGGCAAAGGAGGAGGACCCAGGGGATGAACAGATGCCCAGGTACTCACAGGTCTCTATGTCTGCGGAAGCCAGCTTTCCGGTGGCTCCAAAATGGATCCTGATGAATTTCCCCTGTGTGTAGATGAGACAGAATAAAAGAACAAAGGGACAGATTGAAATCTTGGGCCTCCATTTAACCTAACAAATCCTGGATGGTTCTGAAATGTAAACGACCTACTTGGTGTCTCAGTTCAGTATCAGTGAAACAGGGAGAAGGATGCCCATCCCCGATCCCACCAGGGGCCTGCATGGAAACGGGCGCCCAGGGATCCACACACATAGATGGCTCCTCTTTGTGCCTCTTGTGCTACCTCATGTGATACCGGGTTCAGATACCACTGCTCTGCTTCACAGGTGAGGGGCCTGGGGCTCAAGGAGGTGGGGACCTGCTCAGCACACAGAGTCTGGGCTTCGACTCCAAAGCCTGTGCTCTTTTCTCAATCCACTGTAGAAGAGCTTTGAAAACACATTCAGAAGAGAAATCTAAAATATGACCAAAATCAGCTCTGTTACTTGGGTGTGGACAGCTGTGCTGACCCTGGGCCTCTTGTGTGAGGTTCTCAGGACTCAGGGAGCCAGGCTGAGTTGGGAGGATTTGGAGTGAGTGAGTCCGTATGTGCAAGTGTGCATGCACGTGTGCGCGTGCGTGTGCGCACACACACACACACAAAACGCAATCAATAGAGCATGCCGGATGTTGTCTCAACAGCACCCTATTTTCTTGTCAAGGTCCCTTGGCAGTAGTCAAGGATCACTCACAAAGCGGGAGGAGTTGTCATTCCGCACGGTCTTGGCATTGCCAAAGGCCTCCAGGGCAGGGTTTGCCTGGATGATCTGGTCCTCCAGGGTGCCCTGTGAAGAGAGTGGGAGTGTGGGGCTCATCCTCTGCCCACCTCCTTGGGGTGGTACGAGGCTGGTTTGGCCCTGGGGTGTGGGCTGGGGCTGGATAAATAGCTGTGGGTCTGTGGCTCCAAAGGGCCTCCAGCCTCAGAGTGTGCGTCCCCTGCCAGAAGGAAGGGTCTTTCATGCTGCAAGGACCCTGCCCCGCCAACTCCTTGCTGCTGCACCTGTGGCCCCCATGGTACCTTGTTTGCACTGGGATTGTCCTTCTTGCCACGGTCACCTATGGCTGCAATGCTGGCGAAGTACTGGATGACACGCTTTGTGTTCACAGTCTTCCCTGCTCCAGATTCTCCTCTACAGCCAACCAAGACCAGTTAGAACCTGTGACTCCTGCTGCCGCCCGTATACAGTGTAGTGCCCCACACCCTTCCCTTCCCAGTCTGGGCCCCAGGAGCCTTGTGCTATTTGAGACTTGCCCTTCAAAAAGAGCCCAGCACCCACACTCTGCACTCACAGTCTGAAACCACACCCCCTGCCATCAGCCTGAGGACCCCACCCCAAGGCCCTGTGGGTAGATGGTGCTTGCTCACGTGATGAGGATGGACTGGTTCTCCCGATCTGGAAAACAGGAGAGGCAATGGGGTGAGGGCTGAGCGCCCAGGTGGGTGTCGGGGCTGAGGGACACAGGCTGGGGTGCCGGGCTCACCCGTCAGCATGTACTGGTAGGCGTTGTCGGAGATGGAGAAGATGTGGGGTGGGGCCTCACTCCTCTTCTTGCCCCGGTAGGCGGCCACCACATCAGAGTTATACACTGGCAGCCACTTGTAGGGGTTGACAGTGACGCAGAAGAGGCCGGAGTAGGTCTGGGTCAGGAGGCGAGGAAAGGCGTGAGATTGGTGAGGAGAGTCCAGGCCAGGCAGTGGCGGCAGCTGGGTCACTCTAACTAGCTCTCCTCTTTCTGCAGCTGGCCGGCCATGGACAGGGGAGCAGATGGAACAACCCCTACTCTGTCTTTTTAGGAGAGTCCCCTGGACTACCTAAGCCTTTACCCAGGAAGGAAGGGCATCCCTGCAGGATGTAAACACCACTCACGTAGATCATCCAGGCCGCGTAGCGCTCCTTGAGGTTGTACAGCACTGCAGGCTCATGCAGGAAAGTCAGCATGGCCATGTCCTCGATCTTGTCGAACTTGGGTGGGTTCTGCTGCATCACCTGGTCCTCCTTCACTGTCACTGTCTAGAGAGTAATAGGATGGGATCACCACATTGTCACCAGGGCCCTTGTCAGCCCTCGCTTGCCAGCCTTGCCCTCTTACCTCTTCCCAGGGACACATCCTTGATTCAGCCTTGCTCCCTAGCTCTTTGCTAGCCAGTGCTCCAGCCCCTAAACCCAGAGCTTGCCCAGGACACAGCTCCTGGCTAATTTTCCCACACATTCTCTCCCACTCTAGAAACTAACACAGAGTCCCTTTATCATGCCAGTTCTCCAGGTGCTGTCCAATGATGGTCACCTCCCAACCCCTATGTTCCAGGCATCTAGAGGCAAACTTGGGGACTGGCAGCTCTGAGCATTGTGTGTACCTCACCCTGACCTTGGAGCCATCTCCTGTGGCAGTGTTCTGGGGCGTCAGTGCCTTGGCCCTGCACTCCCCGCCAGTCAGTGTTAGTGTGGTTTGATTGACACCAGTCAGTTTGCCGTGGCCTGATCTCATTAAGCCCTGCCAGAAGGGATTCCAGTGATTTTATAATGAAGGTGTGGCTTCAACCGATTTCATGATTTGCCAGCACAGTGACCAGCTAGTGGCAGGCCTGAGATCTGACTCAAAGTCCTTTCAGGCTGTTATTCCAACCTAACCAGATGCAGCATTCAGTCAGAAGGCTGGTGAGGCCCCTCTCTCTGAGCCCTGCTAGTGACCTAAAGGGATTCTCATGGCTGAGCGACCCAGGCAGCAGTGGTCTCTGGATGCTGGTCACTGGCCCCAGCACTGAGCACCGAGCTCAGAACTGGTCTAATAATTTGCTCCAGGTTAGGTTAAGGGAATTTGAAAAAGTAGACCCATGGAAGAAACTGAGGCACAGAGAAGAGGAACATGCTGTGTCTGTGCCTCTTTATCTATAAGGCCCCTCCTAGGAGGCAAACAGCTGCTCCTCCAGACCCTGCTCAGCATCCCTTCTGGCAAGATGTGATGTACCTGGCCTGGCCCCTCTTTGAAGGCTCAGATCTGGCCTCCTGGCACCCCTACCAGTTGGCCCCTGGCCTGTCCTTTCCTCTAATACCAGCCCCCCCCGCTACTGTGCCCCATGTACCTTTCCATTCTCCGTTTCAGCAGTGACCTTGCCCCCCTCCCGAGACACAATCTTGGCCTTGACAAACTCCTCCTTGTCGTCCGGCACGAAGCACTCAGTGCGGATGTCAAAAGGCCGAGTCTGGGCCTCCAGACGCTCCTTCTCTGACTTCCGCAGGTATGGGGCAGCCTCCCCAAAGTCGGCCATCTGGGAGTCTGCCATTGTGTGGCTCTTCTGAGGCTGAGATGGGGGTCGGACTCTTTGCTCCTGAAGTGGGCCCAAACTTCCATAGGTGGCCTTGCCCTCTGGGCCCCAACTCTGCCCCACCAGGTCCTGTCATTCTCCTATCTCCACCCAAGTAGGGCCCTGCCTGGTCCTACTCTCCCCCCTTGGATATCTGCTTCCCTTGGTCTCTGAGTCATCTTTAGGAGGGACTCAGAAAAGGGTTTGTGTGGGTGGGATTGGCTGGAGTTTGCCAAAGAAAGGTGCTGAGCTGCTTGGAGGGGAGATGGGGCCCATGGTCCAGCAGTCTGGTCCTGGGGTCTCACCTGGTTACTTCTTCACAGAGAATCCTGAAGAATCAGGACCACAGGTAGAGCAAGGTGCCCCAGAGATGCAGCCAGGCAGAAAGAACAGCAGGAGAAAGAACAACAGAGGCAGGTCATCTGGGAACAAGAGGCTTGACACTGACACCGACAGCCAGACTCCACAGAACAGACGGACACAGGGAGAGAGGCAGAGATGCAGAACCATCTCTGGAAGGGAGGCTCAAAGGATGCAGAGGGTGTAGTTCAGTGGAAGAACATTTGTCTATAGTGCAAAAGGCCCTGGGTTCCACCCTAGTGCCACCAAAAAAAAAAAAAAA
>NW_022900929.1:47212177-47231426 GCF_012274545.1 Fukomys damarensis
GGCCAAAAAAAAAAAAAAAAAAAAAAAAGGAAAAAAAGATGCAGAGCTAGTAAGAGTGGGAAGGCTGGGAAAGGGTGTGGACACAATGAGAAATAGGCAGGGAGATCAGAACACACACCAAAAGGAATGACCAGGGAGAAAGACAGGCAGAGAAAGTGGTCGGGGCAAGCATTGACAGATCAAGAGGCAAGAGAAAAACCAAGAAAAAGGGAAGGAGGCATCCAAACGGAGGAGGAAGAAGAAGGCAGTGTGCAAGAAGACACAGACTAGGGTGGGGAATTTAGCTCAGTGGTTCCACTGCCTGCTTCTCAAGCCCGAGGTCCCCAGTTTGATCCCTGGTACTCCCCACCCCCTCACCCCCCAAAAGATACAGACTAGTGCAGGTAGAGAAAGGAAGAGTCTGAAAAAAAGTATTGGGTGCTCCCAACAGTCACTTCCCGGGGTAGGAAGGCAGCTCTGGAAGCCTCTGATTGACCTGCACCCCATTTCCAAGGGAGGCAAGTTCCCCTAAGGTGAGGGCTGCTTGGACTGGCTGCAGAACCTCCACCCCAAACTCTCTCTTACCTGGGCTGGAGGAGTCTCATCTGTCTTCCAAAGCTCCAGCTCCTTTATATCTCACTCCCCCCACCCAGCTGCCTAAATTTGGTGTCCTTCCGGTGGGACCCTCCCCCCAACCTCTTACCCCTCCTGACTCCACCTCTCTGATCCCTTGGCTCTGGAGGTGACAGGAGGACAGCAGAGCCCCCAGGTTTGCCCATGAAAGGTCTGTAGCCCTGGCCCCTCTGGCTGCAGGGCCTTTTTTTAGTCCTTGGGCACATTCCTCCCCTCCAAAGGCTGATGGGCAGATAGTGGGAAGACAGGACTTTCTCGCACCACCTCCCTTGCCCCGCCATGGCGCTTACCTCTGTTATTTTTAATCTGAAGGGTGAGTTGAGCACATTGGGTGAGGGTCACCTTCTCCTGCGGCCAAAAGCTTGTCAAGTCTGCCCCACAACCACTTGCTCCCTTGCCTGGTTCTTACTGTCTCCTCCCACACTGGCTGTCCTCATATACATCTCTGCCCTCAGACCCAGAGTCCCTCAGCGCTGGGGCCTGGGGACTGGAGCCAGAATGCCCAGTGAGGGCATGCATTCTTCAGCTCCATGACTCAGTTTCCTTTTATTAGGAAAGAATTTCTACCTTATCCTCGCTCTGCATACATCTTGTGCCTGGTCTCTTCCCTGGGTCACCAGGCATGTGCCACACAGAGACATGCAGATTTTTCATTTACCCAACTTACTTAAGCTTGCTGAAGTTCCCACTTGCTTTTGCCCACACTGACATGCACATTTGTACACCCCCACTTCCACACATAGATTTTTACCTCCCACTGCCACGTTCCACTCGTGGTGTGGGTGGGGGGAGGTTGTGGAGAGGCGTTAATCCCAGGGCCGGAGAGAGGCTGCCCTCTTCTGCCTCTCTGGGTTGCCAAAGGATACAGGTGCTGCTGAGGATGGCTGGGGCGCAAGCAGGGCTGGGGATTTACACCAGCCGGGCCCCAGGCTGTGCATTCCACGGGGCAGGGCTCTGCTGCCTGCCCCCTCCCCAGGTAGAACACTGATGTGCCATTCCAGCCCTGCTGGGGCTCATACTCACATGCCCTTCTTCATGGCGTCCCATGTGCCCAGGCCCTTGAGACATCCTCCCCATCCTCCAGTGTTGCCCCCTCTCAGAGGCCGCAGGTATTGGGTCTTCAGCAGGCCATGCCTGTTGTGACTAAGTGGACACTGTGTTCAGGAAACAAAGCCAGACTCCCCTGCTCTGGCTTTCCCATACACCCTCACGCCCAGGAACACTCTTTCAGCTCCCCCTCCCACCCCGTCCACTGTCACCTCTCAATATAGATCTGGGGTGTGGAGGTGGGCAGGACAGACAGGGGTCAGCCTTTTGGTAGGGGCACTGTCCATTAAAGACGTGGCTTCCCTGAAAGGTCATCAACCCCTAGAACATTTCTTTGCTCCACATGGAGCTCAAGAATACACATCTCCTCCAGGGAGTTGTACCCTATATGCGATGTCTCTAAAGGGACCTGAGTTGACCCCACATCCTCGTCTCCTGTAGGTGTCCATGCCAAACCATTACCCCTAGGGGATGCAGAACACTTGTTCCCAGCTCTAGGTCATTCAAGGTCCCAACACGAAAGCTGGGGGGTTAGCCCATGACCAGGCGTCACTGCCTGGTTCCCATTGCCTTGGGACATGATAAGGGGCTGAGAACACCAGTTCAGGCTGGGTCAGGTCTAGGTGACAAACACCAGGCTCTGTCCTCAGGGAGCCCAGTGTACTGAGCAGGCCAAACTTGGTACAGGTGGTGGGGGGTGAAGGTGGGCAGGCATCTCCCGCTGTCTCCTACGGGAGGAGGAAGAAGGACGGGTTAACTTAGTTCTGGGCTCTGCCCCCTGTCTGGTCTGATGTGCCCTCCTCTTCCTTTCCTAGCTCCCCTCTTCACCCTGGCTCTCACACACTCCTCTCCATCCTCCCTCAGCTGTCTCCCAAACTCACCCTGCATTCTGCCAGAAGTCCTGGAGTGTGCGGCACAAGATGGAGTCTCTGGCCAGAGGTGAGGGGGATTAGGAGGCTGGCACCTTGGCTCAGGTCACCCTTTTCTGCCTGGTTCCCAGTGTTTTTGTCTGTCCCTGCATCTGACCTTCCTTATCCTCTGCCTGGCTGCCCATCTTAAAGTCAGACCTGGCCTCTGATTCTCCTGGGCCCATGTCTTCACCTATGGCAGGGACCGACATGAGGCTCTGCCTTCTTTAAAACAAACTTTTGGAGCTTTCAGCCTGGCTTGCCTCTACCTCTATCTACATCTTGCTCTGTGTTCCTCAGCCACCTCTCTCTGGCTGCCTTGCTCCTTGGCTTTCCTGACTCCTGCATCTGAAGGTGACCCAAGGTTCTTCCCTTTGGCCAGTGTTAGCTCCCTCAGCTCTTTGAACTTCTCTGTCTGAGGCTTCCTCCCATTCCCTCTTCTCCCTGTCCTCACCAGTGTTTTCTTTCCCCAGGAGGCTCAGCCTTGCCATCTGTACCCAGCCCCTGCTGGCTTTGCAGCAACCATAGCTCTTGCTTTCTTAGGCTCTGGTTGCTTGGATTCCCTGGGCTTCTCTGCACATCTCCCTCTTCAGTGTCTCCTCTCTCTTCTCTACTCATCTCTTCATTGCTCTCCAAGTCTGTTTCTAGGCAGAGGACTGGTCCTAGGGAGGGAGAAGGAAGGAGGGCGTGAGGTGGAAGCTGGGAGGGCCCGGGCTCTTTCTGAGGCCTCCTCATGTTCAGTATTTCTTTCTTTGTCTCTATTATCGCCCCTCCCTCTCTCTCTCTCTCTCTCTCTCTCTCTCTCTCTCTCTCTCTCTCTCTGTTGCACACCTGCCCACAAGTCTTTCCTTTTCCCTTCTGAATTCCCTTTCTTTGCTCTCCCCTCACATGGCTATTTTCAACCCTGGCATCACCACTTGCCCAGCCTCAGGCCCTTGCTCTGTCTGCTTCACTCAGAGTTCAGAGCCCAGCGAGGGCTGTGGAGAGCTGTACATGGGGTGGGGAGGGGGTGCTGAGGAGTGATTCAGTACTGGGCTGCACCAGATTCCCAGAGTGGGCTGTGAGACCCATTGCCTTCTAGGCCCTCGGTGTCAGCCCTACTCTAAGCAGCCCAGCTGCGACAGCAACTTCAAAGGGGCTGGGCTTACTTAAGAGGAACTTGCCCTTCCTCCACCTCCCAGCCTGACCCACTCCTCCTGTCTGGAGTCTCGCCACCCTCTGCCCTCTTGAGTCTTTCCTCCACTGGCTTGCCTTGAGATAGCTTGCCATACAGGGCCAAAGAGTGCCATCTTCCAGCAACCACAGAGGAGAGGCCTTGTGCATGCAAGTTATAGTGGAAAAAAGAGAGACCAGTTGGGTACCCTGCACCAAGGCACTGAGCCTTGAGAAGAGAGGAAGAAGGAAGGATGGGGGGCTATGGGTGCTTTCCTCCTGGCTGGGTGTGGAGAGGGGTAGGTCTTGGAGGTTGGCTGTTTCTGGAAGGGTGTGTGAACGACAGCTGTGATCCTAGTGTCCCCTCAGTGGCTTGTGTGGGGAGGGCCTAGGGGACCATTACCTCCAGCAGAGGTCACACCTCTGCAAGGGCACTGGTCAGCCCTTGTACGCCAAACCTCCCATGGCTCCAGCCCAGTGTTACCACTGGGAGACAGTGTTATCAGAGCTGGACTGCAGGACTATAGGTGCTCTCAGGAAATTTAGGGGTTCCCCTAAGTCTCCTTTTCACCCCTCAGGGCTGTCAGGCCAGAGAGAGGGCTGGGAAAAGAGGTGTCACCTCTTCGTTGGATTTGGCTGGAGTGAGTGGAGGGGGGTCCACAGGCCAGGGCTGCTCCTAGGAGGGGTCTGAGCCTAGCCTGGCCTTTGAAGCTGCCTTTTCTCTGGAGTTCTCACCTCCCCACTTTCGGGGCCCATCCCTAACCCCACCCCTGGGCCCATGGCCAGTAGGCAGTGAAGAATCGAGGCAAGTCTCAGTTTCAAAGACAACTGCTTTATTCTGTTTCTTCCTGGGGGCCGTTACACAGGCGCCGGGTCTAGGGGCTTCGTTGGCACGCTCAGGACTGGGCAGATCAAGATGTGGCAAAGCTACTCCTCATTCAAGCCCTTTTGAAAGGAAATAAAGTTCAAATTAGCTCTGAAGAGGCAGGTGTTAGAAGGAAGGGGTGTAGAAAACAAAGGTGAGACCAGGGCACTGGATGGGCAGCGGCCTTTTGTGAGGCCTGATACCAGCCCCTTGGTGGGATCGGTGTACATACTGGAATACATTGGGTATATGTCAATCGGGGTCTTGTAGAGTTGCTGACCACCCTAGGGCTGGGAGTCACAGAATCAGTGTGCGTTGGGGCACGGAGAAGCTTAGAAATCACAGGGAACTCAATTTCCTTGGCCTCACTTGGGGAAATCCAGCAAGAGGAGGCATGCCTGGTGTGGGGCTGCTCTGCCTGAGGCTGAGAGAGGAAATGTGCCCACTGTGGGGGTGACTACTACCTTGGTGCCAATGTCGCGGCTCTTGGCCCGCAGCTTGTTGACTTGGGACTCAGCAATGTCTGCCCGCTCCTCCGCCTCATCGAGCTCATGCTGCACCTTGCGGAACTTGGACAGGTTGGTGTTGGCCTGCTCCTCCTGTGGACAGTGGGGAGGATGGGTGAGAAAGGGCCTTAGCTGGCAGTCTTCTAGCCGGGGGCACCGGTTTCCTCCTGTCCCTCCTGTAGGCCTTGACCCTAGCAGGGTCGCTCACCGCCTCCTCCGCCTGGCGCTTGTAGGCCTTGACCTTCAGCTGCAGTTTGTCCACCAGGTCCTGCAGCCGCAGCAGGTTCTTCCTGTCCTCCTCAGTCTGTGGGGCAGGAGGGAGAGATGGTACAGTCACAGGGGACAGCACCTGCACCCCAGATTTTGTCTTCTTTACACTGAAAGTGATATCTAAAAAAAAATCCTATTCTGTGATCTTCACTAAACCCTTGAATTCACTATATAACTTCTTTCCTTAAAAAAGTGAATATGTTTAAATGATAGGTACCAGGAGAGAATCCAAGGAGCTGATGGGATTCCTGAAATGGTGTGCACAAAATTGTGTGTGTACCATTCCAGGGAGAAGGCCCTTGAGGGTCCTGAGTCCCCAGGGAAGATAAACTCCCTGGCTCCAGAGCCCAGCATGTGCTGGGAGTGACTCTGGTCCAGTGAGCGTGATGGAATTTCCTGGGCTTCAGTGGAGATGACATGGACTTGATCTACGTTAAGGACACAGTGTGCTTAGAGGGAAGTGACATCCTGGATTGGAATAGAAACAAATCCTAATTGAGAGTGTGACTCTAGAAAATACCACAGAAATCTGGAGCCTAACCTGCCCTGGGCAACTGAGAAGTGCTGAGATTTGTCTGAATGGCTTTGGTGTTCCTTTGTTGTTTTCTGGGGTGAACCTGGCTACACAGGCGCTTCTTGGGGAGCTATGCTGAGTGAGCCTGATCTCAGGGGACAGGCTGAGGGTGCAGGCTGAGGTAGAGCACACAGGCCAGGAGCCTGGGAGACCGGTCTCTGAGCGAGGGGACATTAAGTGGGCCTGGCTAAGCAGAGGACAACAGGGCACACAGGGACTACACTCAAGCCCTTGCCCCAGAAGAGACAAGAGCAAACACTTCAGTTCTCTCCGGTGCTCGTCACTGCGGCTTCAGGCCACCATGCAAGGGCCAGAGCCACAGCCCCCACCCCGCATGGCAGTGCGTGGCCTCCAGCTTCTGCAGCTGCTTCTTGCCACCCTTGAGGGCGATCTGCTCAGCCTCGTCCAGCCGGTGCTGCAGGTCCTTAATGGTCTGCTCCATGTTCTTCTTCATGCGCTCCAGGTGGGCGCTCGTGTCCTGCTCCTTCTTCAGCTCCTCCGCCATCATGGCGGCCTGTGCACAGGAGACGGGATGAAGGTCTTGAGTCCCGGCCCTGGGCCTCTTCCCTCCCAAGGATCTCCGCTCTCAAACCGCAGAACTGCAGAGTCAGATGGTCATAACAGCGCATTTGTGTCTGGAGTGAAGGAGGGAAGAGGGAGACTCACGTCCGTGATGGCCTTCTTGGCCTTCTCCTCAGCGTTCCTGCACTCTTGCACTGCCTCCTCTACTTCAGTCTGGAGCTGGGACAGGTCTGACTCCATCTTCTTTTTCTGGTTGATGAGGCTGGTGTTCTAGGGGTGGAGAGTGGGCACAAAGAAAAGGCACTGAGCATCCCTGAGTGGCTCCCACCCTTACCCGCTGGCCTGATCTCCCTCCAAAGTGTTCAGGCAGCACTGCCCACCTGGGAGTGCAGCAGCTGCACCCGCTCGCTGGTCTCGATCAGCTCCTGCTCAGCCAGCTTCCGAGACCTCTCCGTCTGTTCCACCACGGCGCGCAGCTCCTCCAGCTCCGCCTGCAGCAGGTTATTGCGCCGCTCCACGATGGCAATGTTCTCCTTCAGGTCATCGTTGGCCCGGACTGCGTCATCCAGCTGGATCTGGGTGTCCTGAGGAACGGAAGAATGGGCATGAGATCACCATAGGGCCTTCACAAGGCTGTTTGTGAAAATGAATGGGAAGCCCATTGTGGTGACATGGGAGGGGCCTGTCTGAAGTCTCTGCAATGATACAGGGATGGGGGGTACACTAACACTAATCAGCTGCTCAGGTCTGAGTTCTCCTCTGTGTTGAGGACATGGTAGCTAGTTCCCTCTCTGAGCAAGATGATCTCCTGCCTTCAGGAGTCTCCTTGTACCTTCAGCAAGCTTTGGAGGCTCTTGACTTGCTTCTGTGCCTCTGCAGCCAAGCGGTTGGCATGGCTGAGCTGGATCTCCATCTCATTGAGGTCACCCTCCATCTTCTTCTTCACCCGCAGTGCCTCATTGCGGCTGCGCGTCTCCGCATCCAGAGAGGTCTGCAGCGAGTCCACCACCCGCAGGTGGTTGCGCTTGGCCTGCTCCATCTCCTCGTCCTTCTCTGCCAGCTTCCGCTCGATCTCTGACTTAATCTGATTGAACTCCAGCTGGGCGCGGAGGATCTTGCCCTCCTCGTGCTCCAGGGAGGCCTGGGGGTGGTGGAGGGAGAGGTCAGAGATGGGCAGTCAGCACCTAGGATGGGGGGACAGGGGTCTGCCCACAAGTCATAGAGACAGAGAAAGTTCAAGAGTGTAAGTGGCTGGGTGTTGTAGCGCGTGCCTGTAATCCCAGCACTTTGGGAAGCTGAAACAGGAGGATCATAAGTTCAAGCCAAGCCTGGGCAATTTAGAGAGATCCTGACTCAAAACTTAAAAAAATATTTAAATGGGGCTGGGGATATAGTTTGCTCCCCAGCACCCACCCACACACAAAATTTAAGTGGCTCAGTCAGAGAAGCAGAAAAGAGAAGAAAAACAGAATGTACAAGAAAAATGAAAGCAAGCCTAAGAAAAGGTGATTTAGACCCTCACAGGGCAAGCCAGCCTTGAAGACAAAGAGGGAAATGAAGAGAAAGGTGTTGCCAAGGAAACAGAAGCAATCAGGCACAGAGTGTGAAAAACACAGGAGGAGGCAGAGGTGGACTGGGGCGGGAAGTGGAAATGGGAACCAGGAGCTCATCTGAGATGCAATAGATGAACTGTTGATGTGAAGAGAGTCTAATGACCCATTGGGCCTTCATTCATTTGTTGAGGGCCTGGTTTGTGACAGACACTGTTTGAAGCTCTGGGAATGGGGCAGCAAGCAAAACAGATGAAAGAGATGAAAATAGGGGCGACAGCCCAGAGCTCAGCCTTCCCCACCCTGCCCCCGCCACCCCTGCACAGGCACCTCAGCCTCCTCCAGGGCCGCCTGCAGCTCCAGCTTCTCCGCCTCCAGCTGCTTGCGGATCTTCTCCAGCTCGTGGATGCTCTTTCCACTGGAGCCCAGCTGCTCAGTTAGGTCTGAGATCTCCTCTGTGTGGGGAACATAGTGACTTAGTGGGGCACTGTTGTGGTCCAAAAGGGGTGGAGGCCAAACTGTTTGCTCAGGCCTGCCTTGGGGCTCCTGGGCAGCCTCCCGGGGGACTCTGCCCTGTGGCCCCCCAGCCCCCGGGCCAGCACACCCTGCAGGTTCTTGTTCTCCCGCTTGAAGGTCTCCAGATGCTCCAGCGACTCCTCATACGCATTCTTGAGCTTGAACAGCTCGGTGCTCAGGGAGCGCGCCTCCTTCTGGGACGACTCCAGCTCCGACTGTGACTCCTCGTACTTCTGCTTCCACTCGGCCAGGATCTGCAGGAGACACAGCTCACCATGCAGCCCAGGGGCTCAGCCCTCCTCCCTTGCCTGCCAGGAGGATGGCTCCGGCCTCCTGGTGCCCCTGCCTCGCTTGCTGCCTGCCGTCCCCGCGCACTGCCCACCTTGTCAAAGTTCCTCTGCTTCTTGTCCAGGGCCGCGGCGGCGGCGTTGGAGCGTTCCACGTCCACCATCAGGTCCTCGATCTCGTTCTGCAGCCGGTGCTTGGTCTTCTCGAGTGATGAGCACTTGGCATTGACAGCCTCCACTGCCTCCTCGGCATCCTGCAGCCGCTGGGCCAGCTTCTTCCTGCCAGAGGGAAGGTGGGAGAGGACAGGGAGGATGGAGGGTGTGGATTTGGACAAGAGGAACAATATAAGCCTTCCAGAAGATGATCCTTGAAAACTCAGAAGCATTCAGAGCAGCCTGAGGATGGGCCCCTAGGCCAGGCAGGGGATCTCGGTGGCATGATGTGGCCCTTGGGAGGACCATGCAGTGTCCCTCTGCCCCAGGCCAGACTCTGCTCCAATGTTCAGGTGACATGGGCTCGCATTCTCTGCCCTGCCCACCTCAGCGCCCTGCCCTAGGTGGGAGCACTCTGCCCTCAGACAAACCTTTTGTTCGTCTTATATTTGGATGAGAAACATAATTCGAGCAAAAAGCTTTCCTGAGAGGAGCAGGAGGTGGGGCTGGGGCATCCTCTGTGTGGCATTTACCGTGGAGTTCTGTGCACAAAGGGGTCTCAGCTAGAGGCGGCTGCCCAGAGCTCACTTGGCCTCCTCCAGCTCCTCTGTGCGCTGGATGGCGTCCGTCTCATACTTGGTCCTCCACTGGGCCACCTCCGAGTTGGCCTTGGACAACACCCGCTGCAGCTCGGCCTTGGCCTCCGTCTCCTCCTCGTACTGCTCCCGCAGCAGGTCACAGTCATGCCGGGCCGACTGCAGCGCGTGGGCCAGGGCGTTCTTGGCCTGGGGAGAGGCGAGCACCAGGAGGTGGGTCAGCTTTCTCCATAAGCAGCTCCTGTCCTTGTCCATCTCCTCACCTCAACCTCAACTCCTGTGTGCAAGTCCTCAGTGGTCCTGGGGCAATTTAGAACACCAGGGATAAGGCACGCTGCCCTGTGCGTCTTATTGAACAGCAGATTGGCGCTGCTGTTGGGTGTGGGTGTGACAGAGGCTCAGAGAGGCCAGGAGGTTTACTTCTCCAGGATCACCACCTGAGGCAGGTTGGTCCTGAGCCCTGGTACTTTCTAAAATTCATGCTCTTTCTCCTTTTTCATGGACTCAGCAAAGTTCCAGGAATAGGCTGTTATTTTAGTTTCTTTCTTCAGCTTTTAGGTTACCCTGCTAATGTCTTCCTGCACCCCTTCCTGCAGTCCCTGCATCCCATTCTATGCCAAGTCAAGCCATAACCTGCCTCCTTCACCTACACCCCCTCTCTTCACCTACACCCCTACCCTGCCTCCCAGGGACAGTGGCAGAGGACTTCTGCCTGGAAAATAAAATTAGGAGGTATGTAGCAGGGTTTGGGCTATTATTTCTGCTTGGGATTCTCAGAGAATAATGGATAGACAGCAAGTCTCAGTTTGAAGAGAGGAAGCAATGTAGATGCAAGGCCATCAGATGTGTTCCTTGCTTGGACCTCATGGCCTGGGCCTAGGCTTACCTTAACCTCCTCCTCCAGCTGCCTCTTGAGGTCCTCCAGCTGCTGGGTGTAGGTGAGCTTGCCTCGGGTCAGCTGTGAGATCAGCGCCTCCTTCTCATCCAGCTGCCGGGACAGCTCACCTGGGAAGGCACCAAGGTCCGAGCAACTCTTGAAGGTCAGACACTTCTCTTGACCCCAGCCCCTCCCAATACCTCAGGTCCTGTTCTCTGGAGAGACTGGTGTGTGTATGAATGTGAGGGCTGTGTGTGCTCACTGCTGCGGTTGCTGAGGAGGCCAGGGAGCTTGGGGTGGGATCCACGGAGCCCAGCTATAGGCTCACCATTCTCAGTTTGCAGTTTGGCCCGTTGGCTGGTGAGGTCATTGACAGAACGCTGGGTCTCCTCAGCCTTGCTTCGGTGCTCATTCATCTGGTCTTCCAGGGTCCTGCACATCTTCTCCAGGTTGGCCTGAGAGAGGAAGGAATTATACAGTGGATGCAGGGGGACTGAGAGCGGTTAGGGTGCAATGCAAGGAGAAAGGAAAAAGGAAGGTGTGGAAGGAAAGAGAAAGGGAAGTAGGGAAATACACTATCAAGGCAGATATTTGAAGACAGAAAGCAGAGATGTGGAGGAGAGAGGCTGAGAGGACTCACCTTGGCCTTGATGATCTGCTCCATGTTGGAGGTGACATCGTCCAGCTCCAGCTTGAACTCGCTCTTCTCCTTCTCCAGCTTCTGCTTCACCCGCTGCAGGTTGTCGATCTGCTCGCTGAGCTCGGCCACGCTGTCCGCGTGCTTCTTGCGCAGCGCGGCGGCCGTGGCCTCGTGCTGCAGCGTGGCCTCCTCCAGGTCGCGCCGCATCTTCTGGAACTCGGCCTCGCGCTTCTTGTTCATCTCGATCTGCACGGACGTGGCCCCGCCGGCCTCCTCCAGCCTCTCGCTGATCTCCTCCAGCTCCCGGGACAGGTCTGAGCGCAGCTTCTCCACCTTGGCGCGGGCGGTGCGCTCTGCCTCCAGCTCCTCCTCCAGCTCCTCGATGCGGGCCTGGGCCGGGACACACAGGGGCTCAGATGCACCCGGATGCTCCTTGGCAGCCCCTGCCCCAGGGCTTTAAAGACTCTGGGGCTGTTGCGAGCAGCAAATGAGTCTAGTTGATGTGGGGATCAAAGGATTTGGGGAAGATGACTTGACCAGCGGAGTTAGCCTTACTTTAGGCCAGCCAGAGCATTGTAGTCTCTAGTGGGAGGAAAGCAACTGAAGCTTGCTCTCAAAGAGGGGTAAAAGAGTCTTGTCTTTTGCAGATGTTTTAAGCAGTTTAATGGCGAAAAATAGTTACAAAATTTAGAGTGAGAAAGCCATATCTCTCTGGTCAGACAACTACAGATCTAATTCAATGTCTCCTCTAGCAGCAAAAATTGAAAAACTGATCATTGTGACTAAAGAGACCTTGAAAGTCACCCAGTGACAAGGGAAGGCATGGAGATCCAGAGATCTGGAGTGGCCTCACCATGGTCACTTAGCTAAAGCAGAGCTGAGACGGGAAGCCAGGGTTTCTGTCCCTGAGACCATTCTCAGGATCTCCTCCGGAGTTTTCTTTGGCTCACCCCCCTCCCATGTTCCATGAGGGCACTGTCATAGCTTTGTATCTCCGCTCATGGACACACAGAAGGCTCCTATAATATCATGAATGGGATATCTTAGAGGAGGGGTTGGCAATGCTGAGAACCAGATGGAGGACTGCAGCAGCCAGCCTGGGCTTCCTAGACCTTACCTGAAGCTCTTTGAGCTTCTTCTGTAACTGGCTTCCCAGGGCTTGCTCATCCTCAATCCTGGCATTAAGAGCATTGAGCTCAAAGTCCTTCCTGTAGGGAAGGAGGGAGGGTGAGGCAGGGAAGGCTGGTAGGGTTCCTAGGCCATCACCAGGGGTTGGACACAGTAATAAAACAAAGAGCAAGATTTGATCAGAAAATGTTTCCAGAAGTGATATAGGATCCCCAAAGGGCATAACACCTGTTGTAGAACTGATGTCCATCAGGAATAGGATAACTTATTCATTAATTCAAAAACTCTGTGCCTGGGGAAGGGAGAATAGCCCTGCAAATACAAGCGGAAGCACTGTAAGATCCTCAGGTATCAGAATATGTTCTTCAGGGCTGGCGGGCAACTCAGGGGTAGAGCAATTGCCCATCATGTGTGGAGCCCTTGGTTTGATCCACAGCACCACATGCCTCCCCAAAATGTTCTGCAACTCACTGTTTGCTCATGTCTAGGTTTGTATGTGTTGGAAGGACTTCTGTTAGAATTGGGATCACAAGTTAAAATGATCTGATTTCTCCACCCTGGAGCATGTGGGCAGATCTGTTTCTTTGCTGTCCTCTGGGCTCTCCATGAAAAAGGGACTGTCCCAAGAAGCTTTGCTGTGGAGCTTTCCTCCACGTCAAGCACCTGGTGTCCAAAAGACTTGTGTCAAAAGGACCAAGCTGCTATTTTTCATCTGTATCAAGTACCCACCAGGAAGAAGGGGCTTGAGAGACCCACATTAGATGTTTTGCCAGGAAGGATTGTTGGGCTCTGCTGTTGAGTCTGGGGGAAAACCCTCTTCCTGAAGGTTTGCCCATTGGTTAAGTATCTACTTGTGGAGGCTGCATGAGGTCACTGCCTCTCAGGATGGTGTCAGCTTGTACCTTCATGGCTGAGCATGAAGGAGGAAAGAGGAGGAAAAGAGGAGGAGGAAAGAGGGCAGGGAGAGAAACGCAGTACTTTTTCAGTTTCTCATCCAGCTGCTGCTTGTCATTCTCCAGGTCCATGATGCTCTCCTGGGTCAGCTTCAGGTCGCCCTCCAGCTTCCGCTTTGCCCGCTCCAGGTCCATGCGCACCTTCTTCTCCTGCTCCAGGGATCCCTCCAGCTGGTGGAGAGAAGGCCCAGCCAGGGCCCGAGAGGTCAAGTCTCCTGATGTGGTGACACTGTGGCTTAGTTGCTCTGTGGTTGGGGAATCCTAGGATTCACTTGGGAAACCTGTCCCAGATTGAACCAAATGTTTCAGGGAACTGTGAGAGTACCTAGGAGTTAGGGGCTGCTTGACAAATACAGTACTTGGTGAGTGAATGAATGATTGTGAGATAAAACTCTGCGTATACGTTTGCTTATATGTGCTGAAATCACCTACTGGTACCAGGCTCTGTGCTAGGCACTGCACACACAAAACTGAATCAATCTAAGTTTCTAAAGGGAGATCCCAGTCTTGTGGCTGAGATAGTTAAATAATTATGATACAGGACCAGGGATTTTAGCTCAGCGGTTCGGTGGCCTGCCTTGCAAGCACAAGGACTCGAGTTCAATCCCTGGTACCAAAAAAAAAAAAAAAAAAGAAAAAGAAAAAGAAAAGATACCAAGTGATAAGTGGATTGGTGGAGACATGTGCCTCTGAGGGAACATGTGGTCACTCAGGGCCAGATTCTGCTAAAAATATTAGAAGTTCAAAGATCCTCTGTGAAAATCCTCAAAAACTCCCAGAGAAATGCATCCTGTTCTTCTGAGTACATCTTCTAATTCTTGTGGCCAGAGGCAGAGATATATATGGAATTAAGCATAAATTAAATAAGAATTCTATCTTTATTACTGATCGTATGAATGAAATCAGATACATGATTCAGATTTGAAACCTTCTCCTTTTCTATTTCCAAGCTTTCTTCTAAGAACAGATCATCCCCCTACATACACACACACACACACACACTAACATGCACACACACACCATAAAGAGAGGGAAGGAGGGGGGAGGAGGAAGAGGAGAGGCGGGAGAGGGAGTGGTGCACACACCTTTGCGCACAGAAAGACATGATATGTCTAGGACCCTCAATGCTCAATCTACTCACATCATCCACTTGCTGCTCCAGCTTGACCTTAGCCTTGGTCAGGGTGTTGACCTTGTCTTCCTCAGCCTGAAGATCATCCAGGGCTTGCTGGTGGGCCTCTTGCAGAGCTTTCTTCTCCTTGGTCAGCTTGACGATGATCTCATCCAGCCCAGCCATCTCCTCTGTCAGATTCTTCACCTGCCAACCAAAACCCCCACTCCTTCAGCACCAAAGACCAATAGCTGGGACATCTGTGGAGACCTCCATAACAAGGACCAGGCCCACCCTCTGGTCTGGGAATCTGAGGAGACCCGGGCTGGGGCCAGAGGTAGCTGTCCTTACCTTGTTCTCTGTTGCATGCTTCTCCTTCTCCACCTTGGCCAGGGTCAGCTCCAGGTCATCAATGTCCTTCTTGAGCTCTGAGCACTCATCTTCCAGCTTTCGCTTCTTGGCAGTGAGCTCTGCGTTCATCTCCTCCTCATCCTCCAGCCTCTCATTCATCTCCTTCACCTTGGCCTCCAGCTGGATCTTGTTCTTGATCAGCTGGTCGCAGCGCTCCTCAGCATCAGCCAGATTGTCTTGTTCCTGGGGGCAAGACACAGAAGGGAGGCTGTTCAGTGGGGTCCTTGTCCTCACAGGTGAAGGAAGGAAGAGGGGCATCCCTCAAACAGGAGGGGAGCTCCGGGGTATTCTCAGTTGAGATGGAGAAGGGAAGAGTTTTAGGCAGTGTGACTTGGGAGCACTGGGGAGAGAAGAAGGGAACTAGAGGACTTTGTTTTTCTCTCTTTCTCTACTCTCCACTATGAAAGAGGAAGAATTATATTTGTCGATGCCAAGCACTTTATGTATTTACAACCTAGTAAGATGGTTAGCTTTACTCCCTGGTCCAGAGATGAAAAAATTGAAGCTCAAAGATGATTTGTGATTTTGAAGCCCAAGGTCATAGCAGTACTAAGCTGTGTAAATCCAAGTGGAAAGCCTTAATATTTAAAAGTCAGTTCTTTTTACTTTCCCTTTTCCTAAGAGACTACTTTGGATTCCAGAGTGACTCCAGAATCCTCTTGCTTTTGGGAGGGACCAGCAGGTGAGCTCTCAGGCAGGGAGGTGCATGTTTCAGGGTGGATGAGCAGGGCCAACAGTGGCTGTGGGGCCTCACCGCCTGCACTTGGAGCTGCAGGTCATTCTTCTCCTGCAGCAGCGACACCATCTTCTCCTCCAGCTCCTTGCGGCGAGCCTCGGACTTCTCCAGCGTATCTTTGATGCGCCCGAACTCCTCCTTCATGGTGGCCATCTCCTTCTCTGTCTCTGCACTCTTCAGCAGTGGCTTGATCTTGAAGTAGAGCTTCATCCATGGCCAGTTCTTGACACCCATGAAGGCCCGAATGTTCCACTGGATTATCAGCAGGGAATCTCTGCAGAGGCCAAGCCACAGGGGTGGTGAGCCTGCCCTCCTACCGCCTTCTCACGTGAGGCCCTGGCTCCTGGGTAGTGCCCTCTTTTGTTTCCCCATTCCACCCTCTCTGATGCCCAAACTGATCTGTCTGATGTCCATCCAAGCCCCCCACCCCACAGGTGCCTTTGTTTGGCGACCCAGTAACATCTTCCTTCCTAAGTCTCAGAGAGGCCAGAGACCTTCTTTTGAGATCTCTTACCTGCGTTCCAGTAGCTTCTTGTACTCCATTCTGGAGAGCACACCCCGGGACTGTGCCTGGATGCGCGTGATGATGCGGCTCAGCTGCTCATCCCGCATCTCCTCCAGCAGCCCCAGCAGCCCCGCCTTGAAGAACACCTGCGGAGAAAGTGTGTGTTGGGCACGACTAGGAAGGGGAATGAGAGAAGAGGTGGCAAGTATTATTTTAGGACAGGCAATGGTTTAGGGAGGAATTGGGGGGAGGAAGGTGGTCAATGGCAGCTGGGGGTGGTACTGGGATGGAGAGGGGTGGCTGGGGCTCAGCAATATCCTTGGAATGACTGGTGAAAGGAAAGGAGTTGGAAGGTAAGGAATCAAAGGACAAGAGACAATTTTTTTCCTGCATTTCCTCACCTTGGTGTGGCCGAACTTGTACTGGTTGTGGTCAATATCCAGGGAGCCCAGCAGCTTCTCTGCCCCTTTCCTGCTGTCAATGAACTGCCCCTCGGGAATGGCCGCTGGGTTCAGGATACGATACCTGGGGAGGGAAGTGCCCAGAGTCACCCCAGTTCTGGCAGGATCTGGCCTGCCTTCAGAATTCCAGGGCCACCTGCAGCTCCCACCCCAACATGGCTGCCCAAGGTCCCCGAGCTGCCCGTGTCCCTGAGCTCTGCAGCGCCCCCTGCCCACCTCTGCCGGAAGTCTCCGTAGAGGATGCGGTTGGGGAAGCCCTTCCTGCAGATGCGGATGCCCTCCAGCACACCGTTGCAGCGCAGCTGGTGCATCACGAGGGGATTGTCTATCACCCCTACAGCAATAAGGGAGAGGGGAGGAATGTGTGAGGAGAGTTCTACACTAATCTCCAGAAGTCCTGGGTTCTAATCCTGCCTGGCTGGCACTTACTAGCCTATAACCTTAGCAAGACAGTTCGTAACCCTTCATGTTCTTTGGCAGCTATGTTTGTAAGAGTAACCAAAGGGCTTTAACATTTCTTCTTTTTGTCATATTTTGTATTGTTTCATTTGAAACAGGGTCTCACTATGTAGTTCAGGCTGGCCTTGAATTCACTGTTTAGCCCAGGCTGGGCTCAAATCCTCAGAGATCTTCCTGCTTCCACCTCCATAGTCCTGGGATGGCAGGCGTGCGCCACCATGACCAGTTAACATTTCTTATTTTATATGGCTTATACTTATTACCATAGGTGATAGCCAGGAAAGACATTCTATTTTTTAGATGAGGCCTAAGATCAGTGAGCTGATCAAAAATCAAAGCCAGGCCTTGAGGTCCCTGAGCCTCTGTGTCCTTATCGAGCAAAAGTGGATAGACAACCCTGTATTTCCCATTGGGAGGGTTGTGAGTGACGAGCTAATGTCCATCCAAGTGCCTTATGTTTAACCTTGAGCTGTGCAGTCCAAGTATAAGGCAGCTGTGGGAGCGGAAGTCTGGGGAATGTGATTTGGAAACTGCCATGGTAGCAGATTAGGGATGACTTAGGAGGCCCTGTTGCTTGGGCAGTGTATGCCCAGGGGTGGGCTGGCCCAAGTTTGAGGCTCACCTGGGGACTTCGTCTCATTGGGGATGATGCAACGCACGAAGTGGGGATGGGTGGAGCGCAAGTTGGTCATTAATTTGTTCAGATTTTCCTGTGACCGAAAAAGCAAGAGGGAGATGTGAAGTGAGAAGAGAAGGAAAGGAAGAAGAGAAGAAGAAGGGAAAGCGAGATGGAGAGAATGTAAGGATTGAAGAGATGAAAGCACGTGGGGGAAAAGCATGCCTGAGGACGCAGGATAGAGACAGGCAAGAAACGAGAAGGGAGGTGAGATGGGAAGTGCATGAGATTAGAGGCCAGGAGATGCAGGGAAGAGAATTGGAAGAGTGGAAAGGATGTGGAACACAGAGGAGGCTGGGAGGAGAGGAGCTGGGAAGTGCTGGAGCTGGAGAGTGGCTGGCGGACCCGAGCAGATGAGGACCATGCTGGGTCAGAGCCACAGGCTCACCCTATGCAGAGCTGACACAGTCTGAAAGGATGAGCCTTTCTTTGCTTTGCCTTTGCCTTTGTCGACAGCTGTGGAAGGAAGGAGTCATCAAAACGAGATCAGCAGGTGTGCGGAGAGGCAAGCGTTTGGGGCAAAGAATCACAGCCTCTCTTCCCGTCTCGCTGGCTTTTGACCTCCAGATGAGAGTCTTCAATGTGGCTGGCCCTGCATGTCCACCCAGCTCCCTCCCTAAGTCTGTAAACTTCAGGGCGCAGCCTGACAGGAAGAGTGTGGTATAGCAGTTGACCTGCCTTGTTAGAAGCATGGTAGAAACCTGCTCTCCAGACCCTACTTACGTGCATCAGCCCCAGCATAGTTGGCAAACAGATTGCTGAGAAGCTTGAGGGAGGACTTCTGGTACAGGCCCACCACTGTTTCATTGAGTGGGTCTTTGTTCTTCTGCAGCCAGCCCAGGATGTTGTAGTCCACGGTGCCAGCATAGTGGATCAGGGAGAAGTGGGCCTCCGGCTTTCCCTTGACATTGCGTGGCTTCTGGAAGTTGTTGGACTTGCCCAGGTGGTTGTCATACAGCTTGGCCTTGAAGGTCATGTCGGTGGCCTTGGGGAACATGCACTCCTCCTCCAGGATGGACATGATGCCCATGGGCTGAGGGCAAGGATAGAATGTCACCAAGTGTGCAAATGTCACAGGGATGGAGTCTGCTCTACAGTCTCTGTGTGCTGGTGGAGATGCCCTTGGGGTTTTAATGTCAGTGAGGAGGACAGTTGTCTACTGACCGGCACCTGTTCAAGCTTTCCCCAAGTGGGAAACTTCAGTGATGACAGAGGAACCTTTGTGAAAGTCTAGGAAAGGATGGCTATTGGTGCTTTACTCACCACTCCATCACCCAGATCCCTGAGAGGAAGGTGAAAACACACCACCCTGACACTTCCTGGTGCCTGGATGTGTGGACCAGGGTGAGTAAACCCACAGTCCTGCAGGTACCTCTCCTACACATGTCTCATCTCAAGCCCCTGAGTTCTAGACCAAAAAAGGCTCTAGAGATTGGGGCCTTGGATTCTTCAGCCTCACTTCTGCTAGTCAGGCCATACTCCCGAGAGGGGGTGGGCTGCTGCTCGGTCTGGGATGGAAGAGGAGGAGACAGGGCCATGGGGTGGGTGGCACCTTCTCAATGAGGTCAATGCAGGCCTGCAGGTCCATGCCGAAGTCAATGAACTCCCACTCGATGCCCTCCTTCTTGTACTCCTCCTGCTCCAGCACAAACATGTGGTGGTTGAAGAACTGCTGCAGCTTCTCGTTGGTGAAGTTGATGCAGAGCTGCTCGAAGCTGTTGAACTGCAGAGGGG
>NW_022900929.1:47231672-47279450 GCF_012274545.1 Fukomys damarensis
TCTCGGATCTCTCGAAGCCAGCGATGTCGAGGACCCCTATGAAGTACTGACGCGGCTGCTTGGTCTCCAGGGTGGCGTTGATGCGCCCCACCATCCAGTTGAACATCTTCTCATACACTGCCTTGGCGAGTGCTCCAGTAGCATATGCCACCTACATGGTAGGGAAGTGACCCAAACGAACAGGATTGTTAGGAAGAAGAATTGACCCCTCTCACCTCTCTGTGGCGGGATCCCCACCCCACCCATTTTTCTTCTAAAGATGACCCACCTGCTGGACATTCTGTCCCTTGGTGACATACTCATTGCCCACTTTCACCCGAGGGTGGCACAGTCCCTTGAGCAGGTCGGCAGAGTTCAGCCCCATGAGGTAGGCTGATTTATCAGCCTCTGGAAGGAAAGGCCAGGTAGCAAGGTTGGTAAAAGAATGACGATTGTACAGATGTGGCCTTCACTGACTTGATAGCTGTCCCCTTGCTTCCCTGCCTCCCACCTTCAGTGCCATCTGGCTCCGCCTGCTCCTCTCGCTGCTTCTGTTTGAACTTCATGTTTCCAAAGTGCATGATGGCGCCTGTCAGCTTATAGATGGAGTTCTTCTCCTCTGGAGTGAAGCCCAGCACATCAAAGGCATTCTGTAGGCACACCCCATTTCCAAGGATCCCAGAAAAAAGTATGATCAGTTACCAAGAGCCCAACTGGAGAGAGAACTTGTCTCCTTGGTCGTTGTCAGTTCTGAGACTACCACACACAGTGGGGAACTCCAGGATAAAGATGGAAGATACAGGGGTAGGCTGCTATCACAGGTCTGCCTTCTTACAGCCGCAGCTATCCTCTGGGCCACTCTGGGCTACTCACTTGTGTGCCCAGTCCCTACACTGGCTCCCTGCTTGGACTTCCATACTTGTATGTGTCTATCTTTTACCTAAGAGCCTGTCCCAGCCCCGAGCATCCTAGTGACTCTCCCTCCCCCTTCTCCTTTGGTGATGCTTTATTTCTCTCCTCATTTGCTTCTCTGCCCCATGGCTTTCTGCCCTCCCCAGTTGGACTGAATACCAAAAGCTGGATGGTCTTGTCTCATCTCATCTATATCCCAGCATACCCTGGTCATAGTGTACATTCTGGCCTCCCCAGAGGCCTGTGCTGCTTTGAACAAGAGCCAGCCAGTGCCTTAGTTCTGCCTCTTGTGCTGCCAGCTCATCCTCCACCGCCTGGCTGGATCCTCATACACTTACATCTGTGGCCATGAGCTCTTCAGAGTCATCGATTGAGGCCACAGTGGTCTCTCCTTGGGAGATGAATGCATAATCGTAGGGGTTGTTGGTGATCAGCAGCATATCTAATGGGAGAAAACATGCTCAGATATGACACAAGCCTCTGGTTCTCATGGGAGCTGTTGGCCACCACACATGGGCCAGGAAAAAACATAGGACAGGGCTTGACTTGGCTCCACATCCCATAAAGTGAATCCAGCAGTGCCATAAAACCCAGGGCATGCTAACAGAATCCAGCTACAAGCGATGGGGACCAGGTTGCCATGGAGATAGCTAGTCTCAGTTGGTGGCTCTGACTCACCCAGCAGCTCAGGCTTTTTGTTAGACAAGATTTGGTAGAAAATGTGATAATCTCTCTCTGCTTTCAGCTGGAAAATAACTCTGGATTTTTCCAGAAGGTCTGTGAACAGGCAGATAGAAGAAGGAAGAAAAAAAAAAGAGTTAGGATTAAATTCAAGGAAAAAGAGGAAAATTGATAAGTGTAGCAAGCAAAAGACAGAGGGAGAGACTGGAACACAGACACACAGAGATCACGTACAGAGACAGAGACCTAGGAGAGAAATGACCTTGGAGAAAAATCCCAGAGAAACACACACAGATGAGCAGAGACAGAGATGTAGATCCCAAGAAAGTCTGGGAGATATGAAAATACACGGACATAGAGACTGAGACAGGAAAAGAAGAGAAAAACAGAGGCAGAGGGGTACGAGAGAGAGGTTGAGACCAGATGGTCCAGACAAAGGTGAGCCCAGACCGAGCCCTATCAGATTCATGGCACTCACAGGTCTCTATGTCTGCAGATGCCAGCTTTCCAGTAGCCCCAAAATGGATTCGAATAAATTTCCCCTGAAGAGATAGAAGAGGGTAATAATGAATCGAGGGAAAGCTTACATTTAAGGCCAAGGTCCCAACCCAACATCAGGGACTACTCACAAAGCGGGAGGAGTTGTCATTCCGGACGGTCTTGGCGTTGCCAAAGGCCTCTAGGGCAGGATTGGCTTGGATGATCTGGTCCTCCAGGGTGCCCTACAGAGACCAAGAAGAAAGTCAGGTGGGAAGACTTCCCCCTGCCTTTCTGTACTGCAGTACCATGGAGGACAACAGGCCTACCTTGCCTGGGGTCTGGTCCTTCTTGCTACGGTCCCCAATGGCAGCAATAACAGCAAAATACTGGATGACCCTCTTGGTGTTGACTGTCTTCCCAGCACCAGATTCTCCACTGTTGGGACAGTCAGGGTCTCATGAGTTAGAGGACAACAGCCCTTGAGATCAGTGAGAGGATGCTTGTTCTACCCAAATAGGAGCCCTGAGCAGCAAGCTGCCCTGAAAGCGCACAGCAATCTGTGGACCTATGTGGGGTCGGGGTAGTGATTAGGAAGAACACTACAAGAAGGTGCTGGGTTTGGACAGGGTGAGCCTGTGCTTGACAGGAGAAGATCAATCAGAGGACAAGGGCCTGGGCTATTCTGGAAAAGAATGGGGGAGACTAGAAGAATAAGAAAGTTTTCTGAAGGGAAGGATGAAGGAAAATGAAGAGGTAAACAAGACATGGAGATGATGGGCTTATGGCTAAGTAAGTGATGAGCTGGGGCAGAGTAGGTGAGAGGCAAAAGAAAAGAGAGGGATGGAAAGCAGAGAGGGCAAGGGGAGAGCAAAGAACAGTCAGGGCAAGGGTCAGAGAAGAGAGGAGATGAGCCTGAGGGTTGGTAGACAGACTGTAGGTCTACACTGGGTCCTCGCTCGGGTGTGGGCCAGGTATTCTCACAGGGAACAGGGCAGGAGCTACACTCACGTGATGAGGATGGACTGGTTCTCCCGATCTGGAAAACAGGAGAGGCAATGGGGTGAGCCGAGTGCCCAGGTGGGTGTCGGTCTGAGGGGCATAGGCTGGGGTGCCGGGCTCACCCGTCAGCATGTACTGGTAGGCGTTGTCGGAGATGGAGAAGATGTGGGGCGGGGCCTCACTCCTCTTCTTGCCCCGGTAGGCAGCCACCACCTCAGCGTTATACACTGGCAGCCACTTGTAGGGGTTGACAGTGACGCAGAAGAGGCCGGAGTAGGTCTGGGCATAGAAAAAGAGAAATGGGCCACTGTTGATGAAGAGGGAAGGGTGGTGATTTTCAGAGTCAGAGGAAGACCCCACAGGAGGAAAAGAAGAAAGGAAAACCTCAGAATGTGCTGCCCCCGGGGCCATGCCAGTCCCCAGGGTGTTAGATTCGAGCCAAGGACATAGGGACAGGGATCGAGTGCCATGCTGTCCACACACAAAGTACAGGCATCCTGGCTCCAGGAATGGAAACATGGGGCCAGGCTGCTCATAGGCAAGCAAGAGAGAGCCTAGAGCCACCACTCACATAGATCATCCAGGCCGCGTAGCGCTCCTTGAGGTTGTACAGCACTGCGGGCTCGTGCAGGAAAGTCAGCATGGCCATGTCCTCGATCTTGTCGAACTTGGGTGGGTTCTGCTGCATCACCTGGTCCTCCTTCACTGTCACCGTCTGCAACAGGCCCACAGGCCCTCCCATCAGCCCGAGTTTTCCCTCCTTCCTCACATGGGAAGGAGCAGAGTGAGGCACAGGACAATGGAGTTTGGCAAAGAAGGATCCAGGCTCTGGCAGTGAGCACTGATTAATACAGGAATGAGATGGGCTCCTCAGAAGGAGGGTTTAGATTTTTACCCAAAGGAGAGGAGACCCACGCTGTCCTGAGTGTGTGTTGGGTGGACCCTGTGTGTACCCAGGTGTGGAGGTGTCCACAGTGACCCCTCACCTCAGCTCTGCCACCTACCTTGCCGTGCTCAGTCTCGGCAGTGATTTTGCCACCTTCTCGAGACACAATCTTGGCCTTGACAAACTCCTCTTTGTCATCAGGCACAAAGACATCCTTCTTGAGGTCAAAAGGCCTGGTCTGGGCTTCCAGCCGCTCCTTCTCTGACTTGCGCAGGTAGGGGGCGGCAGCCCCAAAGGCGGCCATCTCTGCATCCCCCATGGCTGGGCCTGGAGTGAGCCAGAGAAGCTGTCTGCCCTCCCACTGCCCATATCCCCTCCTCTGGGTTCTCCCACCCTGGGTTCTCCCCTCCAGTGGAACCCCCAACACCTAGCACCATGCTCCAGAGGAGTCACCAGCAAGTCCGTGGCTCTCGATGCTTACCCCTTAACCAGAGGGCAGTTAAGCACACTCATGGGGTAGAAGAAGCACCAACTTCTGCTTAGGCTTGAGCTTTGTTAGGGGACAGAAGAGTGTCCAGGGCTTCTCCCAGGAGGAGGAATCTGACTATATGCACCTGAGACCCTCATCCAGCCTGCCCCTTCCATAGTGAGTAGCAAAGTGCTCCTGGTAGTCAAGATATTGTTCCCAAGGTGGGGCAGAAATCAGAATCCATAGCTTGGTTTGGGGGCCATCATGCCACTGATTCTGCCACACCGTCTTCCCCTTTTCTTACCTTGGTTTCTCAAATGTGCCTAGAGATGAGGCAAAGGCCTAGAGAGGGGAAGAGGTCATGTCAGTGCAGGCTGTGGCCCAGCCTTGCTAGTGCTGCCTGCCTCTTTCTCCCTGGCTCTGTCCTTCAGCACCATACCTTCCCCCCAGACCTGAAAACAGGTGGGGTGCAGTGGACAGCTTCTCTGGTGGCCTCCTCCTTTCTGACTATTATTCCTTTCCTCTTGAGGACTAGTTCTAAATTTCCTGGTGTTAACTGGACTCTGAGCTCTAATCCTCGCTACTCTTCACTGGCCTGGCTCTTGTCTGCTTCCACCTAATGAAACTTTCTTTCTTTGGGCCATCTGCAAAACAATAATTGATTGTCGGGCATAGTGGCACACACCTGTAATCCTAGCACTCAGGAGGCTGAGGTAGGAGGATAGCCAGGTGTTCACGGCCAACCTGGGCTACATAGAATTCAAGGCCAGTCTGAATTACATAGTGAGACTCTGTCTCAAAAAACTAAAGCAAACAAACAAACAAATAATAATTGGTTGTCACACTTGTTTGGTGCTTAGCAGTCACGCATATTCCACGCACATTCTCTCACTCAGTCCTCACGTCATTGGACAGATGAAGACTTAGATTCCGTGAGTTCACAGCTGGTCCTTTTCCCTCCTGTTCCCATTTTGTCAGACTTTTGGACATTCTCAGAGAGAAGACGCTATGGACATCCCTGCAGAGACCACCTGTCGTACATCTAAATGCTTTCTAAACACCCTGTGATGAGAATTCACATCCATATCTCACCCCCGAGACAAGCTTCCTTCTTATACCTCAGCACCCCACCCCCAGGTGCTACACGTGCTCCAACAATAGGTGTGCACATTTACACATCTGCACGGCACCAATAGGATCTCGTGGCTGCATATTTTCCAATGTTTAAAGACCTGGGACACCCATATCCCCTGCCTGTGAGCTCCTCCTATAGGGAGTACAAACATCTTAACAGTCTGGACTCCTGTGGGCACAGATAAACACTTGCACGTGCATGGGTGTGGACAGCTATACATTCCAGACCTCTCGGAACCAGCGTGTAAGCATATACACCTCTAATATGATCATTCTCTGCTATCCTCCTCCCACCCCCAGTGGACCTGCTGGTCCTCAGGCATGATGATAAACATACCCCTCCCACATATCTTTATCTTAGGTAGTGAAACACATACCCTTCCTTACATTCAATCCATGTGTGCTCACACACACACACACACACACACACACCTGCACACACCTGAGATAAAAATATCTTCTTCTAGGAACACATGAGCCCCCACACTTCCATGTTATAAACAGGCATGTTTAGACCTATTCATGAATGTTTAGGGACCAGACCTGATACTCTTCAGAAAGCCCTGCAAAAAGCTTGCTGTTCTAGAGGAACTGCTTCCTGACCCGAGTCCCCTTATCCAGGGAAGGCCTCTAGCTCGCATTCCTACCTGAGAGCGGCAAGGAAACACAGAACAGGAGAGAGCTGAGAGCCAGACCTGGCCTCAGGGGTTGTATATATGGGGCAGCGGGGTGCCCCCACCCCCACCTGCACCCAGTCCCTAGCCAGATTTAGAAAGGGCTGTTGTCACTAAAAGCATTCCCCCAGCCCCCCTCCTGGCCAAGCACTGCTCCCCTCCCCCCTCCAGCTAGGAAACAATTGGAAGTGGTCGTCATTGTTATGGCATGGAGTGTGCAGGGTCTGAGTTCCAGGGGGTGGGGTGGCTCAAAGTGCAGCAAAAATATCTCCTAGGCCAGGCCTCACATTCCACAGCTGGCTGGAGAGCAAACTGACTTCGACCACCACGACCTCAGGCAGGCGGGGAGCCAACTGTCCTGCAGGGCATTCCTGGTCCCTGGCACTGCTGCCCCTTAGACCCTTCGCCCTCCACACTGGCCTGACCCTATATACACAGTGTTTCCTCTGCTCCCCTGGCCTGGGTCCGGTATCCAACTGTAACCTGGAAGGAACAAGTTTAGCAGCAGAGAGGAGTGGGGCAGAGTTGGGGCATGGTCCCCAGGAAGGGCTGGATTGGGGCAGCTGAAAGAGGTTTCCTAGCTAAGTGCTAAGAACAATGACCAGGGAGATTAGGCTTGGGGACTCTCTGGCTCAGGCACTGATTTCCTTGGACTAACAGGCAATGTGTTGCAGTCACTGAGCTTCAGAGCCAGACAGGTCTTTAGTGATCTGTACGAGCGTTTCATTTTATGGAGAGGGGAAATGCCTTCTTCTCTAAGGTCATTCAGCTAATCAGCTCATCAGGGAAGTGAGAGTCAAGGTGGGGGAAACTGGTGAGCAGATGAGGGGCGGAGCCCGACCTGGGAAGGAGGGCTGATGGTCTCGCCCTGCAGCTACCTCACACCCTACTCCAGAGCCCTCTTCTTGGCTTTGTGGGTGACACAGCTGCTCTGAGCCAAAAGAAGACCCTTGATCTGCATTGCTGTTGCCTGTGCCCCTGGCCTCTGCTGGGGTGACCTCTGTCTAGACCTATATGCCATTGGTATCACAGAGAGTTGGGAGAGGGACAGAACAGGGAAAACGACCCCTTTTCCTGCTGACCCTGGGAACAGCCACAGGAAAGGAAGAAAGGAGCTGAGTCTGAGCAGAGAACACAGGCAAGGCCTTACTCTTCCCTCACAGGCTGTGCAAGCTTCACTGCTCTGTGTCCAGGCAACCATCCCGTGGTTTGGTTTGAAATCCCCCTCCCTCCCCAGCACAGCTCTCAGTGCTGTGGATTACTGCAATTATATTGCTGGCTGAAGAGCCCTTAGCGGTGGAGGAGAACAGCAGCCGGGGGGAGGGGTGCAGAGCAGGTACATTTGGAAGGTGGGACAGGCACAGCCAGGAAGGGAAATCCCAGAGGGGGTCTCCATAGGGGCTGCTTGGTAACCAAGGCATGGTCTGAGGACCTTATGCAGCTGTTGGTGGGGAGGGGCTGCAGGCAAGCTGGGGATGGACCACAGGCCATAGGGGCTGAGTCTGGGGCAGCCGCAGCTCTGCAGCTAGAGGTGTACAGGTGCGGTGGTGGCTGCACGGTGTCCTGAACTAACTTGTCCAGAAGAATACCCCACCTGCCTTTCCAGGTGCTGAGGAGTCAGCCTTACCAGTAGGGACCTTGGGGATGGGTGGTGATAAAGGACAAAAATTCTCATTTTCCTCTTCCCAGCTTTCTAAGCACAAAGGTGCCACCTTCCCTGATTTCCAAAAGCTCAGGCACAGATGCAGGAAATGGAAAAAATATACTTGGGATTTAGGTAAGCCATTCCTGGCAGTGTCTTCACTCTCAGACAGCCTCCCCAGTGTGGAGTTGGAAAACCTTCTCTACATTTAGTGCATCAGTCACACTTTGTTTCCCTCCCTTCAGGCTCTGGCCTATTGATGTTTCCATGTTATTGCTCTCCACATCCCACTGAAGAATAGAACTTTCTTTTGTAATCCAGACTCTTCACCTCATGATTCAGATTGGGGGGGTCTGATGTCTTTAAAGATCCCCATCATGGTGAGGAAGAGTGGTGATGCACACCTGCAATCCCAGCACTCAGAAAGCTGAGGCAGGAGGATTGCCATGAGTTTGAGGCCAGCCTGGGCTACATAGTGAGACCCTGTCTCAAAAGGCCAAACCAGAAAAAGGTGGAGGGAAAAGATCCCCATCAGTCCTTAGTCCCTCTAGCTCCTACGCTTGGCTCCATCACGATTCTTTCTTCTGTTTGCTGCGGTCTGAAGACTGAATGGCTTTGTCCACCTTTCTTTTAACAAATATTTATTGAGTACCTACTTTCTGCCTGGCACTGTGCTAGTCAATGGGATGATAAGTGGCCCAAAGAAGGATCCCTGTTCCCTGTTTGTGGAAGTGGGATCCAATCCTACGTGTACAGAGAATGCACATTGCTGGTGGGGAGAGTGAGTGCATGTGTGGGGGGGTGGCAGCTGTGCAGAGCGCACTGCAGAGTGACAGCAGACCAGACAAAGGACAGCAGCAAGATGCTATAAATAAAAAGGGGCTGGACGGAGGGCAGTTTCATCAAGGTAGACCAAATAAGGCCTGAGTGGAAGGAAGGAGATCTGTTGCCCTGTCCTCCCCTCCCCCAGCACTGTGCCTGCTTTGTCTGGCTTCTGTCACCACCCTGATCAAGTGTCAGGCCCAAGCAGGGGCCATCTGTTGTGAACATGCCAGCGGGAGTCCAGAGGAAAAGTTGCTAAAATTACTACCAGGAATTGGGAGTGGGGGACCATTGGGGAAAACTGGAAGAGACAGCATGGAAAAGGGAAATATAAAAGGAGACCCAAACCCCAAAGGGAAAGGAGCAGAAAGGCCCAGGAAGAAGCAGAGGACCTGGCCCAGGGGGAGAAACTGGGCACCAGTTGTCTGTGCAACAGCAGTGGGGCCCACCCACGTCTGGGGCTCCCACTCTCCCATCTGTCTGCCCCCAGAAAGCCTGACCTTGGGGGGAGCCTACCCTGGCTCCACACGAGTCTAGGATTAGGGAGCTGAGCTTTGTGCCTATCTCGGGTTTCCTTTTACAGGCAGCTGCTCCTTCTTGTCATTCTTTTGTCTTTCTGCTGACTGCAACACCTTTTGTATCTCTGCACCCCTGCTACCCCCACACAAACCAAACTCCCTATTCCACAGTCTCTGCTTTCTGATAGACAGTGGACAGTTGGAAAGACAGCCCAGATTAGTTTGGGGCACTTTGAGAAGGTAGATCCCTCCTTCAGGGAGTGTTTGGAGAGGCACAACTCACTGAAAATGAAGCATTGTAGAGAGTGGCTGGCGTAGACCCCAGGGCTAGAAGCCTCAGAGAGCATAGGAGGGGCAGACTGGAGAACTTTGGAGACTATCGCAGAGGTTCACTTTGAAACTCAGCTTCCCCAAATGGCTGTGTGGTCTAGGTCAGTCACACAACCTCTCTGAGCCAAGTTTATCATCTGTGACATAGGGCTAGTCACATTTATTGGCCAGGATTATGAAGACCATTGGAAGTTGAACAGGGAAAGGGTCCAGCACACACGAGATGCCTAGCTGGTCTTCACAACGGGCAATTCTCATCCTTAGGAACACAGATCCAAGGAAGCCAAACTGCAGACTGGAGGTCAATCACTCTGCTATAAATTCTTTGTCCCCACAGCTCCCTTAGCCCCACTAAGTCCCCTTGGTTCAAGGAATGGTGAAGGCCAGGGTGGATCTAGAATCCTGCAGTCCTACGGTCTCTTCCACACAGATGGTAGCTGTCATGGGAATGTCATGCCAGAAGACCATGGTCCTCAGGCTGCCCTAGACTGCCCAGCCAGAAGAGGCACCAACAACTGACCACTGCTCTGGGGGCTTCCCTCATGACCAATGTGTGTGTCCTGAAAATAGTGATATTGCAGAGACCAAGCATCAGCTAAGTGCTTTTTGTGTCCTGGCCTGAAGATCTTAAGGTCCCTGGGTGGAGCTACCTGGTGGAGCTGGGCTGGTGCTAGGTCCTGGGAGTCAGGCTGCAGAGAGAAGGTATTAGGTGGGCAGAGCCAACCCTTGGGTGACCAGGGGTTCTTCAGCAATTCTCATCACCCTTAGACTGGAGCCACACTGATCTATGGCTGGGGGGGTCTGGAATCCTTTAGAAGGAGAATAGCCAAGGTAAGGAGATATGACATAAGGGAAAACAGAAAAAGGAGCATCCTGGAGTTGTGCATCCCTGAGTACTGCTCTCCATCTATGTTGAGCTATGGCTGGGGACACTGCACAAACCCTGTTCTGTTCATAGGATCTCTACTCTGTTCATAGATCCTGTGGCTGCCGGGCCTGTATCAGAACAGGTTATGGAGATCTATGATATATACTGGGTGGAAGGTAGCTGCTCAGTGAGCAGCCAAAAGGCTGGGTGATCAGCAGTCCCTCCTATGGGGAGAAAGGATTCTGTACCTCATTCCTTTTGTCAGAGGGTCTTCTTCCTTAAGCAGGCTCCCTGAGGCCTCTACTGCCAACAATGACTGCAGGGCATTGTGCACGTGGGCATGTCTGCACACCTGCACATGTGGATATGTGTAGCACAAACACAGGCACTACAGTCTGAGCCACCTTCCATGGACAGTTTTAAAGTAGTATTGAGTTTGATGAACGTGCCAGGATGGTCTCTTTTCCAGTCCCCAGCCCAGTCCTGCCAGTCTCATTTTCCTTCTACTCCCCAGCTCCAGGTCAGTCAGCCAGGCAGATGCTTTACTGAGCCCTGCTGTATGCCAGGCTCTATGGGGGCCACAGGGGGATTGCATAGCCTCTGCCTCGTAGTGACTCCCATGGGTTAAGGGAAGCCAAAAGTACTATGCTACAGACCAAGAAACTAAATGGTGTGACCGGATCTGGAACAATCCAAGGGTGGGAAAACTCTTACTCAATGTGGGTAGAATAGTTACAGCTTTCAAGCTGGGGACAAAGGATTGGAGCTGAAAAGGAGGAGAATGAGAGGCAATGGGAATCAGGATATGTTCTAAGTGGTAAGAATCACAGCCTGATCAAGGTGTGAAAGGAGAGTGGTATGGTGAGTTGGAAGGTCTCAGAGGATACATGCTTTGCCAGACTATGCTACGAGGGTCTGAGGACATTCAGTGGAGAGAAAAAAAGGCAGGGCCACATTGTAGAGGAGGGAAAGGGCTATTTATTTATGTGTTGAGAGCCTGTGTGTGCCGGCTACCATGAACAGTGTTTATGCATTTTATCTGGACCAATGCTCACAACTGTCTGTCACTTAATTTACACTCTACGGTTGAGTAATGGGGTTCACAGAGGATTCAGAGCCATTAGGACATTCAGTGGAGAGAAAAAAAGGCAGGGCCACATTGTAGAGGAGGGAAAGGGCTATTTATGTGTTGAGAGCCTGTGTGTGCCGGCTACCATGAACAGTGTTTATGCATTTTATGTGGACCAATGCTCACAACTGTCTGTCACTTAATTTACACTCTACAGTTGAGTAATGGGGTTCACAGAGGATTCAGAGCCATTCTATATAATTTTGGAAGGGAAACCATTTCAAAATTAATTTGTGGTTAGGGTTGTCTGAGGCTAATGTCCTTGCTGTGTGAGCCGGCTATGGAATGTGGAAACATAACTCCGTGTGCCTCTAAGCTGAGGCCTCAGTGGTCCCATGATACTGAGACACTAAAGGGCAAGATTTCATCAGTTGAACCAAGTAGTAATTTTTAAAAAGTGAGAAAAGTTTTGCCTACGGGAAGGACAAACTCCATATTAACCTGCTATCTTGTCCCGCCTACTACTGTAAGAATGCTTTCCCCATCCTACCTTCCTCATCAACCTAAGATTGTCATCAGCATAGGATTACCACTGCCCTCTGAGTCACCCAATACTTCCTCTATTGTTTGTACCCAATAAATAGTGGCTAGCTTGAAGTGTTTTTGTCTTTCCCCACTCTGACATAGGCCTTCCAGCCCCCACATATACTTTGAAAGTGTGTCTCTTTGTCTTGCTTTCTGTAGCCTTTGCTGCACCCCTCTCTAGGTAGACCAGAGGACTGATCAGCTTCTGATAATAGAGGCTGACATGTTTTCTCAAAGTCAAGCAGTAAATGTGAAATGGGGTTTCAGGCCCAGGTCTGTTTTGCTCCAAGTGCTTTCTATCGGTCTGCCACATTTCCCAGACCAGTGAAATGGACACGATCCCAGAAGCAATGAAGAATGACTAAGGCTGTAGGCCACAGCAGTAAATGCATTGTCTTGAAAGCAGAGAGGCCTAGTGGGGTACTGTGAGGTGCTTTGAGGGAGGAGGCTGGGGGAGGCAAATCCTAGTTGAGGATGTAGTATAAATCAAGACTGAAAGATATAAAGAGGAAAGGACAAGATCAGGAGGCATTCCTAAGGAAGGAGAAAAATGCTTTGCGGACAGACAGGGTACAGGAAATGGGGTGGGGTGAGTCATGACTGCATGATGTTGGCCAGGATAGGGACAGTGATAAAAGGAAACAAGCCCTTAGGCAGGCAGGGCAGTGTTTGGTTTGGGGAAACAGTGGGGCAACAGATGGAAGATGTTTTGAATCCTCACAGGAAGCTGGAATGATGGGACTGGTAGTCAAGGCTGATAAATAAGAGCTAGATGTCCTGAGTTTGGGAAGAAGAGGAAAGGCCTGGGAGATATCACAAAACAAGGATGGGAGAAGGAAGTGAAGCCCAGAGAGAATGGAGAAGGCTACTCAAGAACCAAGGAGAGGGCTGGGGATTTAGCCCAGTGGTTCCAGTGCCTGCCTTGCTAGTGTGAGGTCCTGAGTTCGATCCCTGGTACCACAGGAAAAAAAAAAAAAAAAAAAAAAAAAAAAAAAGAACCAAGGAGAATGAGAAAGGGGAAGTTTCCAAGAAGCTATAAGAAGTATTTCAGGAGAAACAGGTGGCCAGAAGTGTCAGATTCCAAAGAAAGGCTGCAGGAAGACAGAAGAGAGAACTTGGGTGATCTCAGAGCAAGCAGCCTCCATAGAGTCACGGGGCAGTGCGTTAATAAAAGAAGAGTGGACAGGAAGTAGAAGCAGCAAGTGTGTGCTGTGCATTTGAGGAGTTTGGCAGTGAAATGAATGAGATTGGACTACAACCAAAAGGGAAGCCAGCCAAGGAGCATGGTTTATTTTGTTTTTAAGATAGGGCAGAACTGAACATGTGAAATGTGAAGAAGGGGTGATAAAAACTGCCTTTGTTTTGTTTCCATTCTCATATATATTTTCTGATTCCGTTTTCTTACTCTTATCTCTCGGAAGTCCAGTCGATAGTTTGGAAATATACCTGGAGGGTTGGGGTTCCTATCACCCATAAGGTGGGGCCAGCCAGCTCCCTCCTCACCTTAAGACATGCATGCAAGGGCTCAGAGCAGAGCCAGTGGCAGCCGCAGCTCTCAGCCTTTGACCCTCACTGACTGGCTTCCTGAGGTCTGGAGTAGAGGATTCAAGTGGGGCTGGCAGGCCGGGAGTAGCCCCAGTGAGTACCTGGTATCTCCATGCCATCTGCTTACTTATGCCTCATAGTTTTATATCTTTTACCTAGAAAGATGAAGTTCCCGGTTTGAAGGTAAAAGGGCTCCCTCAAAGTCAACCCATAACCCAGGGCTGGGGTACCTTCCTGGTGTGGGGGCAGGGTTCTTACGGGTGTTCCAAGAGTTTGGAGGAAAGCAGATCCTTCTCTGCCTGCCACTGTGTATGTAAGCCCTGGCTTAGTGCAGAGCTGTAGTGTCAGTTCTTTGCTACCCATGCCCAGAGTTCTCCAGAGAAACTAGAAACGGATTAAGTTGACAAATGCAGGTCCTTCTGGGCACGGAAAAGGGTGGTAAGCCACCCTCAAAGTCAGCTTAGGAAGGGTGGAGCCACTTTCCCCACAGGCAGCCTTTTGGGGGTAGCAGGCAGTCTAGGGACAGATTGCTTCATGGGCTTCCAAGCTGACCGGGCTCTCAAAGGGACCACTGTGGGGCTGTCCCCATCTGCAGCAAGAAAAGAAGGGTCTTCATCAAAGGCTTCAAATTTACTAGGTTAAAAGAGCCAAGCCATTCTGAGCAGAAGAGAGGGAAGCGATTCAGGGAGTGCAGTGGTTGGTTTGTTGGGAATAGGGAAGGGTGAGGAAAGGGGTCCACAAGGACCCCCAAGAAAGGGACAGACAAGGATGTCTGCAGAGTAGCATGCGCGGGGCTGGCAGAGCTAGCTCCCTCCATGGGACCAAAGGCAGTGGCATGGATAGGCCAACATGGCAGGAAGAGTGGCAGCACTAAGTGTCTGTGTGTTGTGGGAGGAGATGACCTTGCCCAAGAGCAGAGGCTGATGGCAGGAACAGGCAGGGCAAGGGGCACAGGCACTAACCTGGCCTCCCGTGCTGGGCCCCTCATGTTTGAGATTATGTGCCTGGCTGCCAGGAGCAGCTCCACGGGGGTGGAGTGAAACAAAGCAAAGGCTCTTTTGTGGTGCTCAGTTCCTAAGAATAGCTGTGGCTGGGCTCCAGGAGGTGTCTCCTGCAGCCTACAGGTCCTGGGACTTGTTCTCAGAGGTGTTCCTGTGCCTGCTGTCGGAGGCACAGATTACTAGCTGTTGGGGGAGTGGAGAGCATCAGCCCACTCTTCCTCACCTCAGCCCCAGTACCTGCCTGTGCTTGCCCAGCTCGGCCAGGGGAGAAGGCTGAGTGATGGAGACAGAGGAATAGTGGGCACAAACTGGGGACAAAGGCCACAGGCCTGGGGGAAAAAATCTAGAGCCTTTCACTAAAGGCACTGAGAATCCTGGGGAGAAAAGAGGTGGGATGAAGGTTCCGGAAAAGGCCAGGGGCAGAGTAAGGGTGGATGTCACACAGGAAGTGCTGGGGGGAATCAGATCATGGCAGATGACTTGGGAGATAGATGCAGGAGACCAGAACACAGAAAGGAAAGTGATGGGATGAGGAATTCAGGGGACAGGGTGATCGTGAGGAAAGCGATGGGAGTTGACGGGAGAGCAGATGAAGGAGGAAAGAGAGAAATGGCAAAAGATAGCGATATTCCTATAGCCACTTGAGCAGAGGGGGTGCAGCTCTCTGTAGAGCTTAGAAAAAGGCTCTTGAAAGCCATTCATGTGAGATAACAATGCAGCTCAAATCCCTCCCTAATCTCTCCTCCTATTATTAGATGCGGAGAGGCCACAGGTCCCTGGGCCCTGTCCTTTCCTTTGTGCCCTTGGCTAGAATTAGACAGGCGTGCCCGCCTGGTCATCTGCTAAGCATTGTCTTTCTGGCTTCTGGGCAATGTCACTGGAGAAGGGCATGGCGAGGAGGCAGGAAGGGGACAGAAGTTCAGTGGACACCCCTGTTGACATGCAGCATCTAGAGCCTGAGGGATGAGGAGGGACACTTCCAGCCTGTGCTCCAAGTTTTCAGATCAATAAAATGATCACACAACCATCACGGTAGAGAAGTCCAGAGTGACAACACTTTCCATGTGAAAGATAACTGGAAAACTGAGCTCGAAAACAGGGATGCAGAAGAGGAGGGCATAGGGAAGGCACATTAGCTTGGAGGTGGATTAGAAGAACTGAACAGTGGGGACCCAAGTCCACAATTACTGGCCAATACAGTGTTGTTCTGGAGGGAATGAGGGACACTTGGAGACAGTGGCTTCTGTGTCTGCTCTTCTGGCCCTATCTCTAGGGGACAGGGTGGCTGTATACGTAAACAAGAAGTAGCAGATCCTTGGGTTTTCTAAGGAGGACTGAGATTTCCTGCTGTTTGCTTGGAACTGGTGTCTACTTTCTTACCCAATTTGTTCATTTGTGTTTTCCCTTTGGCCTCCCTATTGTCTTCAGTCTTCCTATACATTGTTCATTATTTTGATTTTTTAAATGGCCAGAAGTTATTGTGTATAGTTTTATACTGCACTCTTTTGACTCTGATGAATCTCAATAAAATAAATGCGTGATTAATAACTTACCAAAGTGGGTGAGCAGCTGCTGTTCTGTGAGAGCTCCAATTGTTTGCACAGGATGGGACATAGATGAGATTCTCTGGGTCTTATTCAGGGATGAGGAGGAGGAGGAGGAGGAGGAGGAGGAGGAGAGTGGATGCAGCTTGCTGCTTTCTCTTTCTTTGTTTTTCTGTCTCTCCTTTTCTCCCTTTCGAATCTCTTCCTCAAATCTGTCTCTTCCCTCCTTGCCCCCCTTTCCTTCATTCCTCTCTCTTTTTTCTCAAATCATAAAAGTAACGTTCATTACTCTAAACATTCAATAACTGGTCCAGCACTTGGGAGGCTGAGGCAGGAGGATTGCCTTGAGTTCAAGGCCAGCCTGGGCTACATAGTGAGACCCTGTCTCAAAAAAAAAAAAAAAAAATCAAATTATCAATCTTCTACAAGACAAAAGAAATGAAGCCCCTTCCACTCTGCAATCTCATCCCAAAGGTAAACATCAGAAATCTCTTATGTGTATGTATAAAATAGGTGTTGAAATTTTTCTTTTATGAGACAGGGAAGGTCCCAGTATGTTTCCCAGGAATGCTTTGAACTCCTGGGCTCAAGCAATCCCTCTGCCTCAGCCTCCTGAGTAGCTAAAAGACAGGTGCCACCACAGGCGACATGAGTTTTTTTTTTTTTTTAAACTGGGGTATATAAAAATGAAATGTTTGAATCTTTTGGAGCCTTCTCATGCCATGAATAATCCTAGGGGCCCACTTCAAGATGGTCATGAGAGGATCTGGAGAATAAGAACAAAAAGAATAAAAATGAATATACAAATGAATCAAAAAGGCCAGGAAAGGATGAGAGGGTGCTGATGTTGCCCCTTTCTGAAAGTCTTTCTTTGCCTTCCCTCTTGGGAGAGGGTTCACTTGGACACAAAGACTCTGTCTGGGGGCAGAAGTGACCATGGGCACACTGCGTAGGAGATTATCCTATTATGCCACAGAGGTCGTTACCTGTTTCTGCCTACGAAAAAGACTTTTTTTTTTTTGGTACCAGAGATTGAACTTGGGACCTTGCGCGCTCATGAGGCAGGTGGCAGAAGTACTGGGCTAAATCCCCAGCCCTAAAAAAGACTTTCTTCTACAACAGTAATACTGGGTCCTGGGATTTAGCTCAGTGGTGCCTCTGCCTGCCTCACAAGCGCAAGGTCCTGAGTTCGATCCCCCGTACCAAAACAAACAAAAAAAGCATTAACATTGATGCAATGACACCTGATAATTTCTTTCACAATTCATGCTGGGAAATTTACCTAGTCGTTTCTGTTGAACTCTAAGCTAAGTCCTTTGTTGTGGAAGTTCCAAAGCGGCCAGAAGTCAATGAGAAGTTCTGACCAAAATTCTAACATAGTCGCTGAATGAAGCAGCCATGCTCTGGCAGTTGGGATTCCCTGTGCCAGGACAGCAGATCAGAAGCACCAGAAACACCCTGCTCCCTACCTCGTCCCAGCTCCTCCCGGCTGCACATCCATGCTGAGCCAACTCTGGCTCCTCGGGTCTCTCACCTTCCTGGAGACCCACACTAGGCCCTGACCAATGAAAGGGAACAGGCAGGGGTGGAAAAAAGGAGAGAAAAACATATGGCAATCATTACGGATCTGGACGGAGCTCCGTCAATGGGATTAGGGCCTGAGATATAGAACCATCTGGTCACAGACAGGGAGCTTGCAGGCAGAGCAGATCAACAGAGAAAATCAAGAGAAGGAAGGGTGGGAAGTGGGGTCCACACCCCGAAAGATACTGCTCAGCCTTAGGAAGGCCTCACCTTGCTGAGCAGTGCCCAGGATTCTGGGGAGGAGGATATGAGGTGGCCTGACTCCCAGCTCCTCTGGCCTGGTTCTCTCTCACACTCATCACAACTGTAGAGTCAGTCCTGCCCCAGTAACTGATCCCATTTCAGGCCACAGGACAGCGGTGGCGAGCATATGGCACATGTGTTTTTGTGTTTTTTCTTTCAAGACAAAAGATACTAACATAGAGTTGTTTTTTTCTAAACTAAAGCCTCAGTATGCAGATTTAATTTTGATGTTGGCACTTTTCGCTAAGTAAGTGGGCTTTGGGTTGCAGTTTGGCACTCTGTCTCTAAAAGATTTGCCCTCACTGTCCTAGAAGATGGTCTGACAGACTCTGGTCCCCGTATGGAGCCTCAGCATCAAATCGCTGAGACCTGTGGCAATGTACCCTGGTTCTAGAAATTCAGCTTCTGTCTTGTTCCTAAGTCTTGGGCCCCACCCTGTGCCCAGTCTGGTAACTGAGCCCTAGTTTTAGTCCCTCTGCCTAAGGCCCTGGCTTAGTTTTTCTGGCTCCTGTCCATTTCTCAGGGAGTAGAATTTTTCTCTTAAGCCCCAGTCTGGAAGCTGGAGGGCCTGCCTCCTTGCTAGTAGAGGGAAATACTGTATTTGCCTTATTGCCTAAGAGTATACATTCTATTTACAAACTTAGTTATTTTGGTACTGGAGCTTGAATTCAGGGAGGGCTGAGACCTTACTTTTTTTTTTTTTTTAATGTTTTTTACAAGATAAGTGTGGTGGCCCATGCCTGTAGTCCCAGAACCCTGGGAGGTTGAGGCACAAGGATTGCATGCTTAAGCCCAGCCTGGCCAATTTAATGACTTAGAGAGAGCTTTTCTTAAAAAGGAAAGGGCTGAGGTTATAGCTCAGTGTGAAGGCCCTGGGTTGAATCCTCAATATTGAAAAAAAAAATTTTTTTAACTTTGGGATAGGTTCTAAGTTGTCCAGGCTGACCTCAACCTCAAGATTCTCCTGCCTCAACCTCTTGAGTATTCAAGATTGCAGGCACGCATATCACCATGCCTGGCAAGAGTGTAGGTTTTGGAGTTAAACAGATCTGGATTTGAATAACCTGGCTACATGGCCTGGGTGAGTTAGTTCAATTCTGAAAAAAAAAAAAGTGAACAGTGTTTTGATTCAAAGCACAATCTATAGGCTGGCAGTACTGACATCAGTGGGAGTTTGTTAGATCTGCGGAACTTTAGGCCCCAACCTAGGTCTTTTAAAACATTGACATTTTAACATGACCTCCAGGTGATTTAGTGCACATTACAATTTGAGAAGCACTAATACAAACAAAAGAGCTCAGCTTTGGAACCAGGAAGATCTCACTTTGTATCCCAGCTCTAAACCTCAGGCTTGTCTGCAAAACATGGGTGGTTAATACCTACTTTATGAACTTAGCGTGAGGATTATGTATATGCAGTTATAGGCACAGTTTCCAGCAAAGGTGAATGACGAACGAGGGGCAGAATCTACGAACATCTATTACCACTGCTTGCCTGCTGGGTGTTCCAAACTTGCTCCACTGCCCCCTGGTTAGAACATCGTCCCAGTTTTGACTGCTGTAATGAACTAACTCCTTTTATCTGCTGCCAGGCTGGTCTGGACTTCTTCCCACCCTCTCCACTGAGAATCTTCTCTAGTACCTGCCCTATCTTGGTGTCTTACTTGATGCTTCTCCCAGGCCGACTCTTCAGCCAGAGTTAGTAAGCAGGACAGCAGTCCCATGAGTGGGACTATTCCTCACCACACCCAAGAATTCATCCCGATATCCCACCAATATTGATCAGACACCAACTTTGTGGTAGGTACAGTTCTGACTTTAGGCTCTCACAGGTTACTATTTGTTAGAAAGGTTAACAGAGGCACAGTGAAAATTTAAAGAGTATATTTGAGCAAACTAATCTGTGAATCAGACAAATCCAAACCAGACATGGTTTGGGAATCCAGTGAGGGAATGTAAGGAAGAGGATTTTATGGCATGAACATGAAAGTAAAGCAAAGCAAATACTTGATTGAATACGGCTACAAAGTTGTCTTACTTGGTCTATCCCATTAGAAGGTCTCTAATCATGTAAGTTTGTTGGCACTTTCTGGTTGGTTGAGTTTATGTTCTGTTTTCCAAGAAATAGCTCACATAAAGTTTTCCTTATGGGGCTGGGGATATAGTTCAGTGTTAGAGAGCACTTCACCACCATACGTGAAGCCGTGGGTTCGATCCCAGCCTGCGTGCACACACGCTGTAATATGGTGGCAGAAGCTCCAGGTGCTATGATGAAAGAAAGTCCTTCATGCTCTACAAACAGGAAGCAAGGCCTCTTAACCTGAATTACAGATCAGGAAGTCTTCTAGGAGGAACCACACCCAAGGTGAGACTTGGAGGATAGGATGGAGTTCATCAAGAAAAGAAGGAGTTAGGGCCAGGGATTTAGCTCAGTGGTTCTGCCACCTGCCTTACAAGCACAAAGTCCTGAGTTCAATTCCCAGTACCAAAAAAAAAAAGAGTTAAAGAAGGAAAGAAGGAGGTGGGTGGAAAGATCAACACGTGGAGAGCCTGACTGATTCAGGCTTTACAAAGGGAGTGAAGGGAGGGAGGACCAAGAACTTGGAAGATTGGCTGGGGAAGGTCACAAAGGACCCTGCGAAGCATATTCAGGGAGTCTGGGCATTAACTTGTACATGCCAAGCCACTATTAATGTGTGTGTGTATTTGTGTGTGTGTTTGTTGTTGTTTTGTTTTGCTTTGGTTTTGGTTTTTGCAGTGCAGGGGTTTAAACCCAGGACCTCACACATGTTAGGTAAGCAGTGTAACACTGAGCTACATCCCCAGTGCTATTAATATGTTTTAAGACGGGAAGTGACACCAACTGATTCTATATAGTGAGTGCTAAAACCAATCGTTTTTTGGAAAAGTGACATTTAGTCTTTTCAGTTATTTTCATGAGGGATTTTCAATTTACGACCACAGAGAAGAAATGAAGAAAGCTTTCTAAAGAAGTTTGGTATTACTGGGTGTGTTGATACACACCTGTAATCCCAGCACTCAGGAGGCAGAGGCAGGAGGGTCTCTGGGAATTCAAGGCCAGGCTGGGCTACATAGCAAGACCCTGACTGCCCTCCCAAAGTCAGGTATTAGAGAAGAGAGAGGGGAAAGGGGCCCAGGGGAAAGAAATTCACCAATATTGCTACTATTCTGTAGATTCTACCTTCTCCCTTCCTTTTCATGGTCAACACTAGGCAAGGCCCCTTCTCATGCCTAGGCAATTGTAGTCTCACCTAACTAGTATTATAGATCCCCTTTTCATCAAATTGCTAGTAGACTCAATTTTAGAAAGTACCTTTTCATACATACCTGTCATTCATAAAACTTCCTAAACAAGGCCTGGACTCCTCTGGCTGTCATTTCAAGTCACTCCATAAACTGCTGATTGTTCCATCCCATCCTGTCAGTGTCCCACCTCTAGATCTGATGGGTCTGCACAGCACACTCATCTCAGGTAGGGATTCCCCATTCCCTGACTCTAGGGGGCTTTTCCTGCCCATCCTTTCAAGCACAGCTTAGTGGATCTTTATGAAAGCACGTTCCGATCCGAGACAGCTACTCCGGAAAATAAAACCAAACACAACTATGTCAAAACTTTCTAAGTACAAAGGTCACACCCAAGATCTCCTACACTATCACATTAACTCTTCTCATATCTCTAGTTCTGTCCAGGGTGTGTGTATGTGTGTGTGATATACCGTTGTTATGGCTGCTGTGGGTAGTTATATATGCATACAATCTTGTTGTGTATCAATCAGCATTCCATGTTTCTACATTTTATAATTTTTATAACCAGATATTCTACTAATATTTATACAAAGGGATAATAAAAAGGGGGGTCCTGGCACTATGATTTTCAGTAAGGACACACAAAGGAAGCAGGGGAACTGGAGGATCATACATCCTTATATATATTATCTATATGAAATCCATTTCAACATAAAGACAAGATATAGCAAAAGTAAAAGGATGGAGAAAGACCACACTACTACTAATTTAAAAAAAGGGAAGTAACAAGAATGATTTTTTTGTTTGCTTTTTGAGATAGGGTTGTGCTATGTAGTTCAGGCTGTCCTTGAACTCTCAGCGGTCCTCCTATCTTAGTCTTCTGAGCTGAGTGTTAGGATTACAGATATGCACCACCATGCCCAGCAACAATATTAATTTTAGACAAAGAAGATCTTAGAGAAAGGAAAATTATCAGGTACAAAGAAGGGTATTACATAATGATAAAAGGACAAATTCTCCAAGTAGACATACACATCATTTCTGTGTATGTACCTAACAAGAAAGGATCAAAATACATGAGGTGAAGTGACAGAACAGCAAGGAGAAATAGACAAAGCCACTATTAGAGTTGACTTCAGCACTACTAGCAGTCAGACAGTCAGAAAGGAAACAGTAGAACTGAACACCCTTCAGTCAATTGGGTCTAACTGACATAGAGAAAGTACTTCATCCAGTGACAACAGAATGCACATTTAACTTAGGCTCACATGGGACATTCATCAAAATAAACCACATTCTTGGCTATAAAACACACCCTAACACATTCACAAGAATATGTATCATACGGAGTATCTTCTTAGACCATACAAAATCCAAGTACAAACCAATAACAGAAAGATAATTGGAAATTTTCAAATTATTTGGAAATTAAACAACACACATCTAAATAACATGTGGGTGAAAGAATAAGACTCAAGACAGCTGGGGATTTAGCTCAGTGGTTCCTCTGCCTGCTTCACAAGCACAAGGTCTTGAGTTTGATCCCCAGTACCAAAAAAAGACTCAAGACAATATGTTTAAGACAAATTTTAAAATATTTGGAGTAAGTGAAAATGAAAATACAACTTTATCAATAACTAACACAATATCAAAATTTCTGGAATATAGAATCCAATGGGGAGTCAGAAGTTAGTACTATCACAGAAAAAAGAATGTTGTAGCTGGGCATGTTGGCACATGATTATAATCCCTTTATTTGGGAGGCTGAGGCAGGAGGATCATCAAGAGTTTGAGACTAGGGCCAAGGATTTAGCTCAGTGGTTCTGCTGCCTGCCTTGCAAGCACAAGGTCCCTACTTTGGTCCCCCATACAAAAAAAGAAAAGAGTTTGAGGCTGATCTGGACTACATAGTGAGCTCAAGTTTAGCCTGAACTATACAGCAAGACCCTGTTTCAAAAAAAAAGTTGTAAATTTTACTATGAATGACAATAGCAATTTGCAGAAGAAGAGTGAAATGGAAAGAAGCTATTTCTTATATAAGAAAATAAAAATTTAAAATTTATATGATCTCAATAGATATTTCTTCAAAGATATGCAAATGGCCCATAGGCATAGGAGATTTCTGACATCATTAGCCACCAGCAAAACCAAAATAAAAAGCTACTTCATATTCACTATGAAGTATCGTGGCTATAATTGGGAGGACAGATTATAACAAGTGTTGACAAGGATATGGAAAATCAGAATCCATTTATTGCTTCTGGGAATGTAAAACAGTGCAATCATTCAAAAAAGTCTGAAAGCTTCTCAAATGGTTAAATATAAAGTTACCATATAAGCTAGCAACTCCATTCCTAGGTATATAACTGAAAGAAATGAAAACATATATATCCACCAAAATTTGTATACAAATGTTCACAGCAAACTATTTATAATAGTCAAAAAGTAAAAACAACTCAAATGTTCATCAAGTGATGAATGGATAATCAAATGAGGGATACCCATAAAATGGAGTATGATTCAGCAATAAAAAAAGCGTAATATAGTGATATGTGCTACAAGATGAATGAACCTTGAAAACATGTTTAATGAAAGCTGCAAGTCACAAAAGACTTAATATTGTATAATTCCGTATCAGTGAAATGTCTAAGCAAGTCTACAGGGGCACAGAATAGATTAGTGGTTTTCCGCTTCAGGGTTGGGAAGGTTGGAGAAAAAGGAAAAAAGACCACTAATGGGTTCTGTTTTTCTAGAGTGGAAAAATTTTCGAAAACTGATTATAATAAACTGGATACAGTGGTACACATCTGCAATCCCAGTACTCTGGGAAGCTGAAGCAGGATGATAGCATTTTTAAACTCAGCCCAAGTCACTTGGCAAGATCTTGCTCAAAATAAAAAATTTTAAAAAGGGCTGGGGATACAATTCAGAGTGGAGGCTCTGGGTTCAGTTCCCAGTACTGCAAAACAATATTTTAATTTAACAGTATGGTAATATTTGACAACTCTGTGACTACACTAAAGTCATTAAATTGTATCTTCAATGATTAATTGTACAGTGTGTATTTTTGCTCAGGCTGATGTGTGTGCCTATAGTTTTGGCACTCAGGAGACTGAGGTAAGACACCTGGAATCCAGGAGTTGGAGGGAAGCTGGGGCAACATAGTGAGACCCCTATCTGTAAACAAAAATGTGTTCTCAAAAAACTGGCAATATAGCTCAGTGTGTGGGCCCTGGGTTCAATATCCAGTACTCCCCTCCAAAATTTTCTTGCTCAGGATATACTTGCAAATATTATGAATGGTGGCCAGTTTATGGAACCATTAAAGGAAACAGAAAACAAATTTAATTAATCATCTTGTGTTCCTTGAGCTTGCTGGTTAAGAATCTGGAAGAGCTTTACAATGATTTATTGTTTTATTAACTCAGAGATTTTCTTGTGACACAAGGAATAGTTGATATGTATTTTTATCATAAAAATAAAACAAGGCATTGTCATGTGTTCTCACTGATATAGTGCTTATGAACTCGTTAAATTTTAAATTCTACAGCTTCTGGCCTGGGCCTGAAGCAGCAAATAAAGTCCAGAGTCTTGGGACTATCTAGGCCCTGCCACTGTCTTATGGGTTCCAGTCAGGTTAGAAACCAGATTTCCTCACCCGTGCTTCCAAGGTTAGGTTATTCTTTCAACTGCAGAAAGAATCCAGGATCATCACCTGCCCTTTTGGTGTTTTATTTCCTACTATACGTGATGGGAACAATTAATATCCACCCAAGGAAGCAAGTGTGCTGACGTATTTCAAAATACAGTATTGAGAAAAGATGAGGGGAGCATAGCAGTCTGGGTTTGAATTAAGTCCTGCCGAGGCCCTGTGGGACCAGGGGGTAAGTCATGTCGTTCTGAATTACTTCTTCGTCTATAACAACGAATTCCCTTTCACCCAAACTGGCAGGGGTGGGGGGCATCGGGGAGTCGGCACCTGGTACACAGCAAAGAGGCAGTCAAGTGTTCTCGCATTCGGCTTCTAAACTCTAGCTCTGGGCTTCTCCGGCCCAACTCTCATTTGCTGATGAGAAAGGTTCAGAGACCATGTGACCTTCTTATGGTTGCACACGGAGGATTGTTATATGCCGACCCAAAGGCCAGTTTGGTGGTGTAGCCGGCAATGGCGTCTCCACAACTTGGCTGCTTCCCAGCAAAGCCGAGGGGCGCCACATAGCGGCCTGTTTGGGCATCACAAGGGAGGCGAGGTGAAATAGACACTGGTACTGCGGCATCCAGGAACCAATACTCAGTTCGCTCAGCTAATTCCTTTTTCCTATTGGGCTCATCTAACTTTCAGTCAATCATTTACGCAGCTTTTGTTGGCTTTTCTTCAATCACTTTCCACAGCCTACCAATAACACGCGTCTTTCTAAAATCACCTTCGCGTCATTAGAGCTACTCCCAAGTCTAACGAATTTAGCCAGTTCCTTTCATTCTATTGGCCAGATCAAGCCCCTGTATCCTCCCATCCTGTTCAGGGCGGAAGTGAGAGAGCACCTATTTCTATTGGTTTAAATTTGCAAGTGGCGCTGGGCTACCGAGTCTGTGAAACGGGCGTTAGCACTCCGGAAGTGCGTTACCGGAAGGGGCGGGGTTTGTCAAAATGGCGGCGCCGGTAAGTGTAGTGTGCTTTCTTCCTTTCGCAATTATTATGCCTGTTTGCTTCAGCGGCTCGAGACAAACTGTTGGCACGAGGGAGGGGTGGTGATAAAAGCTGCTTGAGGGAGATGGCCTCCTTGGCATAGCGGGGCAAGAGTTAACAGTAGGGAAACGGGGTTGGAATTACGGCGCCTTTCCAGTTAACCTGAGGGATTGGCTGAGGTGAGCTGCCACTGCACGGAGAGAGAAGGCCCGAAGTCTGGGGTATTCGAAGGAGATGGGGGAGTTTCTTACTCCTCATCATCCTGAGTAAAGAATGATTTTTCATCTTTCTGTTGTAGGAGGTGTTGGAGTCAGAGATAACAAATGCCGTGACACTTTTGAAAAATCTCCAGGACCAGGTGAGTAGATTAGTTACAGATTAGCTTTAACTTTCTGTGGCTTAAACCCAATCCTTGGTGATTTTGGGCAATATTTGAATGATACCATACCTTCAGGGTAACGTGATTTAATGGAAATCTTTTCAGACCAGAATTCAAAGTAATTGATTTTCACATTCAAAGAGACAGAAAACTGCAAAAGGAAATAATCACAATCAGTTTCCTTTATTCTTACAACTAGAGAAACCAATGCTGGGAAAGTGATATGATTGGCACTTTGGGTTCCTCCGTAAAATGCGTTTTTGTACTTCTGAGGTTTGTAAGTTTGATCAGTATAGCTAAGTTATGGTTCTCCCACCACCACAGTTCCAGCCCTCACCCCTTCCCTATGGTTTGGTAAACATGTTCTTTACCTTTCCGAAAAAACTAAAAATCTTTTTTCTACCTTTTGAAGAACTAACGGAAACCATCTCAGAACTGAGAAGATAGTACTGTTATTCTGTGTTTCAGATAATTTTTAGGTGGCATTGTTTAGTTTTTTTTTCTTTTCAATTCACAGACATGACTTGTCTATTCTGCCTTTATTTTTGGGTTAATTTCAGGTAATGGCCGTAACTGCACAAGTGCAGGCACTGACAAAAAAAGTTCAAGCTGGAGTGTATTCTACAGAGAAGGTAAGATGTACTCGAAGTGTGAGCATCCCTTGATTTGATGTTATCAGTAGTTCTTGATCATAGGTTTATTGTATATTATGTTTCCTAAATGCTAGAGCATCAAAGGATGAATGAGTTAGAGTCTGGTGAGAAGACAGATCAAAAGAATAGATAAGAGAAGTGCCAGTCATGTTACAGAAGTGCCATGCTAGCCACTGAGTTAGATTAACTGCCAGAGGAGCAGAGGGAGTAAAGTAAGGTTTCTCAGAGAGATAATAGGACTTGAGGGATAAATAGGAGTTAGAGGGACAGAAAGAACCATCGTGTGCAAAGGCACAAAGGCCTGAAAGCATGGTGACATTCTGGGGAAAGAGAAGTGATTTTTGTGAATGGATGTACATTTTGTGTGATGGGGTAGGAAATAGGACTGAAAAAATAGTCACACTGAAGAGCCTTGTTTACCAACTAAGGATTTACTGTTGTGTTTCATCTAATCTAAGACACTTGTTCAGTCCTGTTGTTGGTTATTTTTAATCTCTTACCATGCCAAATTTATAAATTAAAATTTGTTATTGGTATATATGCATAGGAAAAACAGCATACATAGGATTTTTCACTATCTGCCATTGTGGCTATCCACTGCTTCTTCAGACTGTATCCCAAAGTGCTAAGCCAGGTACATGCCTATAATCCTGCCAACTCTGTAGGCTGAGGCAGGAGGACCACAAATTCTATCCTAGTTTAGGCAATTTAATAAAAGACTCTTGTCTTAAAAAAAGATGGGACATGCCAAAATCCCAGCACTTAGGAGCTAAGGCAGGATGGCCACTGAGTTCAAGGCCAGCCTGGACTACATAGCAAGGCCCTATATCTGAAAAAGAAAAATAACTAAAAAGGGCTAGCGATGTAGCTCAGTGGCAGTGAGTGTGGGTTCGATTCCCACTGCTGCCAAAAAAAAAAAAAGAGAGGGTATGTGGCCTAATGCTAAAATACCATTGACTGAAAAATGTATCTCAGTTCAAAGGTGTTCAGGAGTGGTAGCACACACCTGTAATCCAAGCACTCTAGAGATTGAGACAAGAGGATTGCTGTGAGTTTCAGGCCAACCTGGGCTACATAGTGAATTTGAGGCTAGCCCGAACTACATAGTGGGACCCTATCTCAAAATTGTGTATGTGTGTATGGAAATCATTGTAGTAGGTCATTAAGAATCTTTGAAGGAAAAAAGAAAAAGAATCACTGAAGGATTTTTAAACATAGAAGTTTTAGTAGATTTGTACTTTTTAAATGAACAAATTTTATATTATCTTGATTTCTTTTTTCTTTATCTCTCCATTTTCTCAAGATCCTTTAGATTTTCCTTTGTTCCCTCATATTCCCTCTCTCCTTCTTTTCTAACATTTTGTATTCAACCTAGCCTCTGCTTGATTTTCCCCCTTCCTTCTTGCCCTAAAGGTCATCTGGTGCCTTCCACTCAGCAAAACCCTCTCTTTCGGAGGCAGAGTGGAAGAGGAGGTGAAGGAGCATCTTGCATGGTTTCTTTATTTTGTTTTTCTGGAACCTGGGATCGAACTTAGGATTTTGTGCTTGCCAGGCAGGTGTGGCACCGCTGAGCTACATCCTTGGTCCATGCAGGGAGTTGCTAGGGATCAGGCACTGTTAACCCCAAGGACTTCTTGACTTTTCTTCCTCATCGTTCGCTTTTGTTCTTGTAGCTTATGTTCATTTTTCCTAATTTTTTAATCTTTGTTTTTTCCTTACGTGCTTCTAACCAATTTGAACTTGACAGTACCCAAGCAAGTTGGAAAAGCCCACTGTTCATGTTCTTTCCTGCCTTTGTCCTGAGTGTCATGTTGATACATTTCAGTTTGGGACTGCTGGCATGCTTTTTAGATCTCCAAATATTATTTTATTCATAGAAGAGGTATTTATTAACTTATCTTTTATGGCCGAAGACTTTTACAAGGTGCTTTACAGGTTACAAAGTGCTTTCATGTTACCTTGTTTGTACCTTGTATTCCTTGGAGCAAGAAAGAAATATTGTACCTATTTTACAGATGAGGAGACTGAGGTCACAAGATTAAGTGACTTACCTAGTATTTGACTATCAGATGCCTAATTCAGAATGTGAGCTCAGCTCGGCAGTCTTTAAATCCTTTGTTCATCCTCCAGTACTGTCCTAGGGCAGATTCAAGAGCTAAACATGTTGGTATAAAGATGCCCAGGGCTTAGGTATCAGAGTCAGACTGAGTTTGAATTTCACCTCTACTTCTATTACTGTGTGACCTTGGCCTGAGTATTTAGCTTGTCTGAGACAGGTTTTCCCAGGGCTATTTGCTTTATTTTCAGCTTATAAGTTTAATATTGGCTTGTTTGTTTTCTTTTTATGGTGGTGAGATTGAAAACCATTGCTTAACATCACTCTACCACTGAGTTAGACTCCCAGACCTGTGGTACAGTTTTAGTTTTGGAAAGTTTGGAGGACACATTGAAACACAAAGAAGAAAATGAAAATTATGGACCCCCCTTTTTTTTTTTCTTGGTACTGGGGATCGAACTCAGGTACTTGTGTTTGTGAAGCAGGTGGTGGAACCACTGAGCTAAATCCCTGGCCCTGGACTTTTTTTTTTTTTGGTACTGAGAATCGAACTTGGGACCTTGCGCTTACAAGGCAATATCAGAACCACTGAGCTAAATCCCTGGCTTTTGGGGGCTTTTTTTGTGCATATAAAAATGTGGGTATCATATTCCCTGCCCCCACATTGGAATCATAAGCAATTTGTATTTTTTGCTGACATCATATCCATACACTCACACGCACATGCACACACTGGTTTAACCTGAATTACATAATTACATTATATAAGGATCAGTTATTATGAACCACTGAGCTAAATCCCTGGCTTTTGGGGGCTTTTTTTGTGCATATAAAAATGTGGGTATCATATTCCCTGCCCCCACATTGGAATCATAAGCAATTTGTATTTTTTGCTGACATCATATCCATACACTCACACGCACATGCACACACTGGTTTAACCTGAATTACATAATTACATTATATAAGGATCAGTTATTATTTTGATTAATTTAAAAATTGACTGTGTGTGTGTGTGTGTGTGTGTGTGTATTATTTATTAATTGTGTGTGTGTGTGTGTGTGTGTGTGTGTGTGTGTATTATTTATTAATTTTTTGGTGCTGGGGATTGAACCCAGGGCTTTAATACAGAGCTGCATCCTTAGCTCTTTTAAAAGTTTTTTATTTTATTTTATTTATTTATTTATTTATTTTGTACCAGGGATCTTGCACTTGCAAGGCAGGCGGTAGAACCATTGAGCTAAATCCCTGGTCCAAAATTTTTTAAATTTTGAGACAAGGTCTCACTGAGTTTCCCTGGCTAGGCTCCAACTTGTGGTCCTTCTGCTTTAGTCTCAGAATGCTATGATCGTGGGTGTGTATTTTTAAAACTTGGGAGGAGGTACCAATGAGTTGAGGTTGAGGATGTGGTTGAAAATATACCGTGTCAAGACAGCCTTCTGTAACAAAGAATTATCTGGCCCCAAGTGTCAATATCTCTTGAGGTATAGATACCTTGTTATAATCTGTTTTGGAGGATACTCTATTGTTTTGTCCTGGTGTTAATTGTCTTCAGACAACTCTGTGAGCTTTGCTTCTTTTACATTAATGTAATTTTCTCTTATGGCCATTTCTAAGTTTAGCTGCTTCTTGAGACTACAGTCATCTCTCCTTATCCACAGAGGATATGATTTGAGACCCCTGTCCCCAGTTGGTATCTAAAACCTTGGATAGTTTTAAATCCTGTATATGCTGTGTTTTTTTTCCTGTATGCTCTGTAGTGTTGTCACGTAGTACGAAAATTAATCTGTGCTTCCACATTTGTATATCCTGATGCTTCTTTTTTATTAAACTCTATTCTTGCATGTTGGGGCCATTATTAATTAGGATAAGGGTTACTTGAGCAAAAGCTCCACAATACCTCTGCTAGTGGATCTGAAAACTGAGGTGGCTACTAAGTAATGGCAAGTGGCATGTTCATTATGGATACAGTGGATAAAGGGATGATTCAGGTCCTGGTGGAGCAGAGTGAGATGGCATAGGATTCATCACACTGTGCGAAATGGGGCAGTTTAAAACGAGAATTGTGTATTTCTGGAATTTTCCATATAGTATTTTTGGACTGCAGTTGACTGTGGGTGTCTAAAACCCACAGAAAGCAAGACCACAGATAAAAAGGGACTACTGTATTTCTAATAATTTATATTAACCAAAAGGGAAAAACTTGAGCTTGAAAAATCATCATCCTATTTGCTTTAGGCTATTGAAATTTTTTTTTTTTTTTACTAAAATTGAATTTGCATCTCTTACTATTTTGTTCAATTCAGGGTCTTAGCTTGTTGGAAGTGAAAGACCAGCTTCTACTCATGTACCTTATGGATTTGAGCCACCTCATCCTGCACAAAGCCTCAGGAGGATCTCTTCAGGGACATGCAGCCGTTTTGAGACTAGTAGAGATTCGCACGGTATGAGGCCTTTGGTATCTTGGAATGCTAGGTTTCTAAGTCTTAAACTCCACAACTGTCACACAGTAACACTTATTTAAGAAAACCAAGTGAACAAAAATATTTTGCTCTTCATTTGCTCTACTCTGTGCATATTTTAGGTACATTACTGGCCAATAGCACAGGCTGTCTGGGGTATGTTTGACTTGAGGAAAGGAATGTAATCCTGTTTAATACATTGTAGGTTTTGGAAAAGCTTCGACCCTTGGACCAAAAACTGAAGTACCAAATTGACAAACTGGTCAAGACTGCAGTGACAGGCAGCCTCAGTAAGTGGGAGGACCATCATAAAGTTGTGGGGATCATCACAAAGTTTCAAATCTTGCAAAATCTCTTGGATTTTATATTTCAGGTGAGAATGACCCACTTCGTTTTAAACCTCATCCCAGTAATATGATGAGCAAGGTAAGGATTGTATTTTCCTCCTGATTTTCATGAAGGAAAAGGAACCCTATGGTGGTCCTGAATTTCCTCGGATTCTCTTGTAACTGGATTTTCTAGCTTATACTTTAGGATGTTTTAGTATGAGGTTCCCTTTTGTTCCTTTTGTTCATATTTCCATCTCCCAGGAGTGCTCCAGCTTTGGGTTTTCTTCTCTCTTGTCTAATACTTCCCAAGTTTGTGTGTGCTGTTTCTTTCATAGTTGAGCACTGAGGATGAAGAGGAAGATGAGGCAGAGGATGGTCAGTCTGAGGCTTCAGGGAAGAAATCCACAAAAGGAGTATCTAAGAAATACGTTCCACCACGCTTGGTACCGGTGCATTATGGTATGAATTGTGGCTGCTGTCTCCTTGTCATGAACTATGTTTCTGTTCTCCTTTTTCTGTTCTGAGATAACCCTTGTGTATTTTTATCACATAGATGAAACAGAAGCTGAACGGGAGAGGAAGCGTCTGGAACGAGCCAAGAGGCGGGCGTTGAGCAGCTCTGTTATTCGTGAACTTAAGGAGCAGTACTCAGATGCTCCAGAGGAGATCCGTGATGCTCGCCATCCCCATGTCACACGCCAGAGTCAAGAAGACCAACACAGGTTAGTGCTCTTGCAGGTAGAAGTTACTTCCACTTGAGCCAGGGATTTAGTTCAGCAGCACAGTGCCTGTGTGGCAAGCATGAGGTCCTGAGTTCGATCCCCAGTACCAAAAAAAAAAAAAAAAAGAAGTTATTTCCACTCTGTAGGCCCTTGACCTCAGTGTGAAGTTAAAAAGTTGAGATGATATTTCTAAGAATTAAGGAGTTTGAAGTAGAAAAAAAGGTTTTTTTTCCTTTCCTTTTTTTTTTGGTGTTAGTAAATCCAGGGCCTTTGTTTGCATCGAGCCGTGTCTCTAGCCTTTATTATTACTATTTTGAGACAGTGTCTTACTGAGTCACTAAATTACCTGGGTTGGGCTCAGATTTGTGATTCTTCTGCATCAGAATGCTGGGACTACAGGTGTGCACCCTGCCTCCCACCCCACCCCCATCTGTATAGGCTCAAGCGAATGCTTTGTAGAGAGAAATGTATAGAGTAATAGGGCATTTGTCTGTCTGTATGTATGTATGTTTATTTGTTTGTACTGGGGATTGAACCCAGGTCCTCCTGCATGCTAGGCACGTACCTTACCCCTGAGGTACATCTCAGCACTGTTCCTCTCTCTGTCGCTTCCTTTTTGAGACAGGGTCTTGCTGTGTAGTTTAGGCTGGCCTTGAACTGATTAAGTAGCCCAAGCTGGGCTTGAACTAACAACAGTCCTGTCTCAGCCTCCCAGGTGCTGGGATTACAGGTGTGTACCACCATGCCTGACAAGCTCTTTTTAAATTTTATTTTGAAACAGCATGTTGTTGAGCTGCCTAAGCTGGCCTCTAACTTGTGATCCTTCCTGAGTAGCTGGGATTATTGCACCTGCTTAGTAGGGCTTAAATATCCTGTGTTTTTACTGTCACAGCTCTTATTCTTGTACAGTAGGCAATAAAGGCAAGCTTTTATAGTGGTGTTGAAAGTAATTGTATAACTTCAGGAAATAAAAGTAGAAACACCTGTGCCTTGTGTGCCAGCTCATCAACTTTGCTCAGGTATAGTCTGTACCATTGACAGACTGTAGAGAGATGAAGAAGGATTTTCTGCTTTGATGTTTTACATAGTTGTATGGATGGGCCATGGACTTATTTCTAGGGATGAGGGAAATCCTAGTACAGAGAACCTTCCCTGCAGACGCTGACACTGAGCATTCTCTGTATCTCTACTGACTATGGTATTGAGTTGTGAAATTTTCTGCAAACTCTCTGAACTTGGATGAGTAAATACTGGGCCCCAGGTTCTAGACTATAGCTCTCCACTACCTTTGTCTGAGCCTGCTGGAAACAGTGTCTGTCTTTCTCTGACAGGATTAACTATGAGGAGAGCATGATGGTGCGTTTAAGTGTCAGTAAGCGAGAGAAAGGACGGCGAAAACGGGCAAATGTTATGAGCTCACAGCTTCATTCCCTCACACACTTCAGCGATATCAGTGCATTGACAGGAGGAGCTGCTCATCTTGATGAGGTGAGGTCGAGATACAGTGGTAGGAAGAGCTGTCATGCTTCCAGCCAAATGCGTGGGGGGCTTGTTCCCATGAGGAACTTGGGGAGGGATGTTTGCACTTGGAGACACACTGCTGTTCCTTCACTTCTCCATCTGTTTCCAGGATCAGAATCCTATTAAGAAGCGGAAGAAGTTACCTAAGAAAGGGCGGAAGAGAAAAGGTCAGTGAACTGCCGGGACTTAGGTGATCAGGTGCAAGCAAGGTGGGGAGTTCAAATTGTCATCCTGGTCTTGCCAACCCCTGTAGTATCTTCTGTGCTGGATATTAATCTCTTTAGGTAGATTTTTATTAATTTTTCTTTAGTTTTCCCAAGCTCGAAATCATCATCGTCCCCAAAAAGGATTTCTAGATTTCAACTCTAAGGCCCTACAGATCCTTTTTAGCCTTCCTTTAAACTATAAAAAAATATTACCTGGGGCTGGGGATTTAGCTCAGTGGTTCCACCACCTGCCTTGCAAGCGCAGGGACCCGAGTTCAAGCCCTGCTACCAAAGAAAAAAAAAAGTTACCTGAAGGAACCATTATTCCATTTTAATTTCATTCCTTCTTCTAGTTTTTTGTCCTAGAAAGATGTAGAGCATATTGCCTAGGAACCCATCATTCCTGTTGAACCCTTTTCTCTAGGTGTCCTTTTTCCCCTTTCTTCGGTTTTTCCAGCTCTCCTTTGCCTCATTCTTGGTTTTCCTTCCTTTCAGGTTTTCGGAGGCGGCGATGATTATGGGTATACATATTTTATGTATTTTTTACCATCCCTGGGATACTTCTAATTTCATTATATATTAGTCTTTTCCCTTGGAATTCATTAAGTGTTTGCTTTGGACATATGGAAAGATTTTTACTAATAAAATTGATTTTGCTTATGAATTAAAGCCACTTTTGTACATGTATTGTATGACTGGAATTGTTGGGTGTATGAAGTATTTTTGGTGAATGGGTGGAAAGGGAAAGATAACATTGTTTTGGAAATTTCAGAAGCTTTGTAATGTTTTCTTTGATGATATCTTTTCCCTAGGAAGTAGGAAGTAGATATTTTACAAAAAATGACAATTTATTGTAATCAATTCCTCCTAGTCCTTTTTTCCCTGACTTCCTGTATGATTTTTTTTAAAAATGTAATACAAATGTTTTAAGATTTGCTAGTGTACCTAGCCTGGCCACCAGGTGGCATCGGTGGTCCAGAAAGCCTTTTACACTTGATTTTTTTTTTTTTTTTTTTTTTTTTTTTTTTTTTTTTTGTGTTTTTTTTTACCTTGTTTTTTTTTTTTTTTTTTTTTTTTTTTTTTTTTTTGGTACTGGGGATTGAACTTGGGTCCTTGTGCTTGCAAGACAGGCCACCGAACTGCTGAGCTAAATCCCTGGCCCTACACTTGATTTTAATGAAAAACAAGATAGAGCTTTTCTACACTAGCACTAGTTGTGCTTGTCTCCATTTCTCTGGATGCTTTTTTTTTTTTTTTTTTGGTACCACAGATCAAACTTGAGTCCTTGTGAGGCAGGCGGCAGAAACACTGAGCTAAATACCTGACCTGGATTCTTTCTAAAATAACATGAATGCATTTTTAATCTTCAGTCAGTTATTGAGCATTTGTAGAGAATTGTAGAGTGAACAGATGACTAGAGTGAAGAATCAATACAGTCTTGTGTTTCTAAGCCTCTTTGACCCTCCTTTAACTAAGGCCTCTGTTTGCTAGAGTTTGTAAAGTCCATCGCTTTTACAGAGAGCTGCAAAAGAATGCCATCAAACAGGCAGGCAGAAAATTCCTAGCTTAACAGTCAAAAGAAAAGTCCCACAGAAACATCAGCCAAATCCAAGTTAGGAGACTGATGGGAGTTACATATCTGAGATTTTGTCTTTTATCTAGTGAGTAACCTTAATTGGTGTGAGATCCTGCAGGCCTTAGATAATGCAGAAGATAAAAAGAGAAATAAAAAGAGAGATTGAGTCAATACAATTAATTCATTGGAATTTTTAAAAAGGATTTTGGTCTCATGAGCATCTTGTTTCAGTGTCTGGCTTTTCTGGGTAGTATCATGAGCAAGAATATACTTGGTTGATTGTGAATTCTATTAGTATGGATTTATACTGGTCTTGCCTGATTGGGGTAAAGGTCTGTTTTCAGTCAGCTGCAGCCTGGTAGAAGTTAGTTAGAAGGCAGGATTGATGGCTGGCTGTCTTCTGCTAATTGTGTGACCATGATCAAACCACTTAATATCTCTGGCCTTTAGTTTTGCTCAGCTATATTGCTTCTCTGTCTTTTGGCTAAGATCAAGTGCAATTTTGCTTACCTAAAAAGTGAATATATTTGAATCTCTGAGATTTTTCTCTAAATCAAAGAGCCTAAAGCTTTATGCATGGCATGAGGATGGACTTGCCTCCAACTTCTAGTCTCTGACAGATCTGAGATAGTCCCTGACATTCCCTATGCCCTTATATTTCTTTACCTCAAGTGAGTCTAAACAAAGAGCAACAAGAACAGATGTAGAGATTCTTTTCCTTTTCTGGATTAAACTACCTGGGTAAGTGGATTGGTTCAAGATGTTTTGAGTGGAGCAACCACATTTATTTCTTAGGACCACTGCATTTATTTGTAATTAAGATTTTTGGATTAGGGGATTTCTTTTTTTCTGAAAAATCTTAAATTATGTTACATGCTGAGCTAAATGCTTTACAGTTAATCATTGCAAAGTATATGATATCTCCATTTCACTAGTGAGGAAACAGACCCTCAGCTTAAGCAATTTGTCCAGAGGCACCTGGCTAGGACATTGGAGAACCAGTTCCTGAGGAGCACAGAGAAATGGGAACTTCATTTGTTCTTTGGTTTGTGAGTCTCCAGGATTTTTCTTTTTTTAAAAATGTGGGTAATTTATAATCTGTAGCTCCCTCTTCCTGTTGCCACATTTCTATTAGAGGCTTTGCCTTCAAAGAAACCACAAACTTTAACCACTGTGCAGGCTGGCTTCTTGCTAGTGTAACAATGAACAGAACAGACAAAATCCCTGCCTTGGTGGACTTTATACTGAGTCTTTAATTCCAGGACATCTTGTTTTCCTTGGTCTTTTGGCACTGTTTGAAAAAAATTATTTCTGAGAATATTTGCACCAGATTCACCAAACAATATTTAGAGCATATTTTATGTGGACTTTTACTATGAAAATCAGGTAGAGGCAGGATATATCACGTAAAGGTGCAAGATCCCAATGATGAATGTAACTGTTGTTTACCTTAAATGTACCAATAAACTTAATGGAAAAAAATATGAAAATCAGGCATAAGTGGGATACTTTGAAGTAAAGGTGAGGAATAATGAAGTTCCTTTTTTTTTTTTTTTGGTATTGGGAATTAAACTAGGATTTTTGCACTGAGCTATATACCCAGCCATTTTTTTTTTATTGTGTTATTTTGGGACAGGGTCTTGATAAATAATTTACCCAACCAGGGCTCAAATTTGTGATCCTGCTGAGTCAGCCTCCCAGAGTCCTGGGAATACAAGTATGTGCCACTAGGCCTGGCTAAGTTCCGTGTTCTTATGACACCTTTCTATAAGATTCTTGAGGATCACTAAAGAACCTTTAGAACTCTACTGATAATAATTTGAGAACCACTTTTAGGGTAGTAGAGCTGGAGAACTAAAAATGTTAGAACGGATTCTTTATGACTGTTCACTTTTCCTTTTCTATTCCTACCCATAGATTCATTTCTCTCACCCTTCAGACCACATGAATGTCAAGTATGAGACCATTTGTAATGCTCACTAAAGAACATTTTCATTAGCACATGTGAGCACTTGTTCACTGTTTTCATGTGATAGATAGTAAAAGCCCTGAACAATTCACCATCTCTGCCTTACTTGTTTCATCTCAGTGAGTGGGGAACAGAGATTGACAAAGGCCTGTTTTTACCTCAGAAGCTTTGTTAGTATTTTGTGAAAGCTGGAAGAAGTGTCTGTTCGGTTCACAGCAGTCTCCGTGGATACATTATTAGAAAAACACATTTTTGTTTGTGAGGAAGGGATGGCCTGGCTGCCGGGTATTGGTTTTCAGCACCATGGAGAGTTCACCCCTTGCCTTGGGTTGGTGGTTCGCTAAACAACTCTGCTGTGTGGTGAAGACCTGCCCCTTTTCACAGAGCAGTTCACCTGTCCAGACTCCAGGTCTGATTGGTACAGATTAGATGTGAGTTGCCACCCTCTTTAATGTCCTTTATTCTCTCTGGGATCTGTTAGCTCTTTAAACCCCAGATTTATGCCATAATTTAACCAACTTGATAAAGGCATATGAACAAAACCCTGCCTTTTGCTCTGTTGGTAGCATCATTCATATTGTAATGCACAAGATTTTTACCAGTACTTGAGAAATACTCTGTCTCCTACTTTTCTTTGCTTACAGACCCTCGAGGAGACTTAAAGTTGCTTTTTCATTCTTTGGGCCTCTTTTTCTGCCTTGCATAGAGAAAGGCATCATTACTCTGGCTCTCTGCCCAGTCTTGCTTTTGTATTTCTTTGATCTCATTGTTCAGAGGGTCTCAGAGAAGCCCCAAGAGCCATGCCTTTGCATGTTTAAGCTATTGATGCTTTTGAAATAACAGAGTGTTGCTGTGTAAGAAGTGTATTAAAGGTCTATCTTGAACAAATTTGGGTCAATAGGTGGCAGTAGTTACTGAGTCCTGAGGCCCTGATACCCCCTAAGCACAAGAACATTTGATAGCTGTTATTTTTTAAGGGTATGAGAAAGGAGGTCACATTGAAATAGAAAAGAGGAGAAAAGCAATCCTTTTTGGCAGAATCCAGGAAATGCTGAAATGTACTGGGTTTCTCCTGTGTAGCGTTGCATGGGGAGACTGGGGGAGCAGATCTTAGATGTGGGTACTCTGAGCGAAGATATGGCTGTGTTAAACGAGAACCAGTCCTGAAAGGATGGAGTAGGGTTGGGGGTGGTGGTTCTGAGCTGTGAGAAGGGACCGTGGAAAGGGTAGGTGGTGAAGAGAAAGACTGCAGTTAGAGGGGGAGGGGTAAGTGGCTGCAATACTGAGCCTGTCTAATGGGGGAGGGGAGGGGAAGATCTTGGTCTGCACTGCAGCTGCATTGGCTCCCCTCCCCCACCCTTCCTTAGGAGCCAGAGCCGCGCTGGCAAATCTGTCTTCATGTATTTATTATTATTAAAAATGTGACGGATCCTTCCTCCCTAGAAGCACAACAAATACTACTGATCACATTTTCCTCTCCCCTCCCTGTGCAGAGCTTGTGCATTCTCTTTCTTTCCACTCTCCACCCTGTCCTCCCCCCAGGTCTGTTTGCCACGAAGGGGGGACCCTTCCTTCCTTTCCTTCTCGAGCTTGGTGGCTCCCTGGGGGTTTCTAATGGAGGTTGGGAGTTCCAAGGCAAGGCTCAGAGGAAGCTGCTGAGTGAGGGGCATCCATTGCCCCAGGGATGGAGCTGTACTCTAATGTCCAGTGAGGAAATCACTCAGAAATGAAGATAAAATCCTTTCCCCAGCTAATGAAAAAAGAAGCAACCACTCACATCCTTTTTTGTACTTGGCATTCCTCCCCTTTCAAGCCCCTCTCTTTTCTATTGCCTGAATTCTGAGGGGAGACCCCCTTGCAGTGGAAGAAGCCAAGAGTTCGCGCTCCTCCCTCCTTACCTTGTTAAGTCCCTCTCTTCCCAGGAGAGCCATATACAATTTATTCTTCTAGCCTGCATGTTGTGTTGCTGAGAGGTTTGTAGGGCAGAGCCATGGCTGCTCCCTCCCCACCTGCACCCCAGACACCCATGCCCTGGCGGGGGGCCTCTTTGTTGCTGTCTGTAACCCTCCACCATACCCATAGGTGGTGCTACTGTTGCTCTGCAGGCGGGGCACTCCTTCCCAGAATCATTCCTTCCCACCGGTCACCCTCCCCCTTTCCCGAGCCCTCTACTGCCTGATTGTTATTCCACAAACGTCTCCTTTACTGTTCCCTTCCTCAAATTAATTTTGTGGCGCTCTTTTTCCGCAGTGCCATCTTCCTCCCCTCCCCCTTGCTCCAGCTCTCTTGCTTTCTGTCTGTTTCCCTCTGTTTGCAGGATCTCTATCTCACTCCCCTATCTAAAAGCTGTATTTTATCCCTTTCCTTTTTCTCCATCCCTTCTACTCTTTGCATCTTATAGGTGACTCTTCTAATGTAAGGAGGCTAGAGATGAGAGTGCTTTAGAGGAGAATGAGGTGAGGAAAATTAAGGGATCAACAGAGATTGTTTGGGGCATCACAGACTGTGAAGGGTACATACAGAGATTGGGAAGGTATCCTTTACTGTCCATACCTGTTCAGTTTCTAGATTTGGATAGCGAGCATTTCACTGGGAAGGGATAGCGTTATGTAGATCTACAGAATTTGGTTGTATATGCTGGGAAAATGAGAACTCAGATATTAAGGGCTTCATCCAGGAACATTAAGTTTAGGTTGCTAAGGATGGCTGTACTTTTATTATCCTTTATTTTAAAGGCTGAGGGGACACTATGCTCTAACACCTGTTCTGTGGTCCCTTTGGAGATACCCTGTTACTGATCTTTCAAGTCCTCAGAAGGTCCTGCTGGGGCAGTTATGACACCTGTGAGCACCCTGGCTGTCTGATCATAACTGAGCACAATCTGGCTGTGGGACCTCAGTTTGCTCTTGTAGTCTGCTACTTTCTATTCCATGTTTCTGCTTTACCTCAGCTGAGTTGACATGGTTGCCCCACTTAGCCCACAGCTCTCTTCATCGTTGTTCTCCCAGAATACTCCCCAAACTCAGACCATTCTGGCTCTTTCCTCACCTTGCTTCTTTCTCCCCAAACCCCCACTGAGTTTATTGGTACTTCTTAGGTATGCAGTACGGTTCCATTCATCATTAGGATCTTGTACCTTTACATGATGTATCTTGGTTCTTATTTTCCTCACCTTGCTTCTTATCTGGAGACTTCTCATCGTGTCACCCATATCACAGACCTCAGCTAATTCAGCAATGTTGTTAATTGTAAAAGTTACCCAGTTTCTAAGATAGCTAATTTTTCTCTTATCAAATTCTTCCTTAGGAATTAATCCATCCTAGTTCCTCCCTGGTTAGTCATGCTGAGTTTTTTCCTTGTACATGTCCTCAGAATTATCCAGCCTGGGCAGTCTGGCATCTTTTCTACTGGTGAGATGAACCCTTCCTTAGATTGCCTGGCAGTCGCAGCAGGAAGGCTTCCATTCTGCCAACGTGTGTGAGCCCAGACTGACTCCTAGATGAAGGAAGTGTGCCAGAGTCCTGGCAGTAGCTGAGGTGAAGCATGGCGAGATCGTCATGCTTTGTCATCGGAGCTGTGCACGTGCCTGTGGACACATGGCCCTCTTGTCTCCTGCCTGCCTCTCCTGCTTTCCAAAGGGGCGTGTGTGTATTGGTGGAGCTTGATGGGCCAGAGACCTCTTTGTTTTCCTGACTGATTTTCCTCCTGCCCTTCTTGGTCCTCTCTCTTGTCCTGTTTAGGGAACTCTAGTTAGGGTCGTAGTCTCCTATAGAATAGATGGTGATCTCTGCTAAGGATCCTCTCTCAAAAGCAAACTTCAATACATTCTTGTTACAGCTTTAGAATTCTTAAAGCAGTAGTAAGTTTCAACAGTTTCTTCTCTAGGTACTGAAGGTGCTTTTTGTTTTCTTCCACTCACACGCCCTAGAGGGGGAAGTAATTTCCTAGGACCACACCAATTATTAGCAGAGCTGGCATAAGAATCTATGTCCTGACATCTATGCCTGGCTTTTCCCTTACTACCCCTTGGAAATTAGCGTCCCTGTTTCTTCCCCAGAGCCACTCATCGCCTTGAAGCCAGCAGCATGGTCAGTCTGTATGTGAGCTACCCTGGTCAGCCTGCTGGCCCGGTCAGTCTGCTGGCTTAGTGTGAGCAGTGAGAGGGCTGGGGTGTGTGGGCTGGGCAGGCAAGAGACCTGGCTCACCAGGGAGAGGTGAGTGTCACACAAGCCTGACACAGGCCGGCCTGTTGGAGGGGCCTCAAGAATGAGATGGCCACAGCAGGGGGCAAATTCCCTTCCTGGTTTGATTTGACCTTCCTGTGTCTAGGCTGCCATTCTCTTACTCCTTCTTCCCTTCAGGAGTATCACGGGGCTGGATGGAGCTTGGGGGTGCACACTGGAGTTCTGGGCTCTGTTTCCTCTACTGCTAATGTGCAGCACACTTGTCAGTCCCAGGGCCGTACACTGTCTGGGCTTTGCTCATACAGAATTCCCCTCTAGCAGTCAGGCCACCACTGTGGCTATGTTAGTAAACATTCTCATAATTTTTGTTAAGTAAAACCTAGCCCAAAGCTTAGAAAGTGTTTGTGTGTTTTCCCTTTAATTGAGCCTGCGGTAACTTACTATAAGAACTGCTTTGTTTTATCTCCCAGCTTGGGCTGAGCCCCTTGACCTCAGCCTAGGGAGGGAGGTCCAGAGGATTGAAAGCCCCTGAGCTTCTACTTCCCTCCCTCCCTCCCAGTTTGGTTTCACTCACTGCTGGCTGTTACAGGAAGCCCTGGGTGGTGAAGAGATCAAATCAGAATTCCTAGCCAGGGAGCCCTTGTCTCTTAGCTGCAGTGACCTCCTCCCTGCTGCACTCAGCTCTGTGGTACTTCATACCCGGAACGTCATCTGGCTTTACACCCTGCTTCTTAGTTTCCTTCACTTAGGCATCTGTCGCTGAAGGCAGACCTTTCTTCCTTCCCTCCTTGTTTATCCCCTCCCTAGACTTTCTGCCCAAAGCTTCCGAGATCAAGCTTCCTACAGAGAGGGTGCTTTCTGAGGCCAATCCCTTTCGTTCTTTCTTATCCTCAGATCCTCAAGTCCATCCCATAATGGGTGTATTTCCCCTCAGAGTATCAGATGACACCTCTAGAGAGCCTCTGGGGACTGCTGAAAATCCCATTCCTCACCCATTCCCTGCTGGAGCTCCTGGAATCGGATCCTGCAGCCTCCTGTCATTCTAGCTTCCTTTTCTGTTCATTTGGAAGCTTTTCTCCATTGCCTTTGATAAGTCCTGGTTTGGCAGAAATATCCATATTTAGGAGGATTCGCTGGAATGAATTCCCTGTCTCCGGCAGCTTGGCTGACCACCCCCCCAGAAGGATCTGTGTTCCTGCGCTCTCCTGGGAGCACCACTCTCCCCTCTGCCTGACCTAGGTGGGTGGGATCAGTATGTGGAAGTCCTCTGCTCAGTGTCTCATCCCTCATTATCCATCTTGGAAAAAAAAAAAAAAAAAGCATCGCTCTGCCCCTGACTTCCTCTTCCATCTCCACTATTTATTTCTTCTTTGCCTTTCTCCATTTTTTTCTTTCCTTCTCATATGTACCCTTTCCTTTCAGTTTCCTTTCTGTCCATCTGCTCACTGGTGCCCATCTGTGCCCAATCCCTCTCTCGAACCCATTTTCATTTTCAGGAACCATCTTCCTCATGGTGCGCTCATGCTGAGGGATCAGCATGGTCTGGGAAGAATGGCAGCAGAGTAGTTCCCTGGTTGCCAGAGTAAGCTATCCCCTTTTCTCCAGAGAATCAGGGGCTACATTTTGCCATCTCATCCTCAGTGATCCTCGTGAGCCAGGGAACCCTCAGATGCTGTTGTCTCTTGGGATGAACAAGCTCTGCTGTTGGCTCCATCCAGTGTTGAAGAGGAGAGGAGTTACTCAGTTCAGATGCCCCCTTCCTTGGCTCTTCCTGAGCGTGGGTCTGTCTGAGTCTCTCCCCATCCTTCTCATTTTTCTCCCTCAGTATCTCCCAATACAATGCAGCGGCAGGACTGAATGAGTCTGTCTAGAGACTGCCAGCCCATGCCCCTCACTTTTGCCCCTCCCCCCTCGCTGTGCGTGCTGGGGAGGGGGCTGGAGGGCGGTGGCGTTGTGCCAACCAACCCAGAACCATCTGCAGTGCCTTCTGCACTGAAGCAGGCTCTCTCTCGCCTGCCCTCCTCCTTTCCCACTCTTCCTCTCCCATTTTTAATTAGCTGCTGAATTAATTAAATTCCACATGCTAATTAACATTCCTACAGGGAGGAATGCTGGGTCAGAAAAATGGGGGGTGCTAAAGGAAGACTTCTGTCCATGATCAAAATGTATAATAGATATTAAGAAATGGGAAGAGGGCTGGGGATTTAGCTCAGTGGTTCCGCCACCTGCCTGGCAAGCACAAGGACCGGAGTTCCATCCCCAGTACCAAAAAAATAAATTAAAAAAGAAAGAAATGGGAAGAAAATTTCAAATGAGAAGAGGAACGAGGGATGGGGAATGGGGAAGGAAAGGAGGGACAAGAAGACTTGTGTCTATTGAAGCGAAGAGATTTAGGAATGGGAAGATAAAAGAAGCGGGGAAGAAAGGTAGATAAGGAAAGAACAATCTAAAAGTGGGGAAAAACCTGAAAAAGCTATGAAGAGACAGAGAAGGGAAATTATAGAACCTATTAGGAGGAAAATAATTAGAATTATTAACATTGGAGAAATTAAAGTTTCTTGAAGCCTGTAAAAGTTAAAAGATAGAGAAAGTTGTGAGTCTCCAATGTTAGCATGTGTGAATACCTTGAGAAATAATGATACAAAGGATGCCAGTTTGCTGCCTTGACTGCTGTCTTCTCAAGAATAGAATTTCATTTTTAATAGGAGTGCTTTAGGTAACCAAAGAAACTTTTTTTTTTTTTTTTTTGAGACAAGTCTTGCTATGTATTCCAGCCTGGCCTTGAACTCATTATGTAGCCCAGGCTGGCCTCGAACTTGCAGTGATCCTCCTTCCTCAGCCTCTTGAGCGCTGAAATTATAGGTGTGCACCACGACACTGGGCTAAAAAACTTTTTAGAAGGTACATTTTTTTTTTTTTTAAATACAGGGTCTTCCTATGTAGTCCAGGCTGCCCTTGAACTCACTGCATAGCCCACATTGGCCTCCAACTCATTCTTCTGCCTCAGGCTCTTGAGTACTGGGATTCTAGGCATGAGGGTGTAAATTCTTACCTGCTCAGAATGGTTAGAGTTTGCCTTTAAGTCAGGGTTGGGGTGATTAACTTTGAAGTGTTTTTTTCTAGATGATAGATAAATATTAATCATGCAGCGTGTATTGTGTCCTAGAGAGCCAAGAAAATCTAGAACGGGAAAATTTAGGATTTGATCTCAGTTCTTTCTTCATAGCAAACTTCATGGCAAACTCTCTGTGGTTCTGCCAGCTTTTTAAGGGTGTGCCCTCTCTTCCCATCAGATTATGCTTCCTGGGGTGGCTTAGATTGCTGGTGGCTGGCATGGCTCTGGCTTTGGTTGAGGAGTGCAAAGGCTGGAGGATGGCTGGAGTTCCACATGGGTCTGGAAGAAGGGAGTTTGGGGTTTAAACTGCCTGGTGTGTGGCTGGCACAGAGGACTTCACTGAGGTCAGTACTGTGGTCCAGCCTGGAATAGTAGGGACAGCTTATTTAATCTGACTTCTCTGAAAAGTAGAGAAAACTACACTCAGTATGGTGTCCAGCAGGTTTTTGGAGTCTCCTTGTGGCAGCTACCCCAACCTTTTCCAGTATGAAGTACACCAGACGCAAAGCTATCATATATTACCCTAACTTAGTCTGATGGCATTCCTTCCATTCCTGCAATCATAACCCACTCAAAAATGTTTACCTATGGGCCAGGGATTTAGCTCAGTGGTTCCGCCACCTGCCTCACAAGCACAAGGACCTGAGTTCAATCCCCGTTACAAAAAAAAAAAAAAAATTTTACCTATTTAGCCATAGTGGCACACCTGTAATCCCAGCACTCTGGGAGAGTGAGGCAGGAGGATCACAATTTGAGCCCAGCCGAGGCATCTCAGCGGCTCTTGAGGCCCTCCCTCAAAATAAAAAAGAGCCGGGAATGTAGCTTATTGTGAAGGCCCTAGGTTTAATCCTCATTAATACAAAAATAAATAAGTAAATAAAATTACACATGCAATTACATATTCATTGTTGTACACTGAGTGTCATTAATTTGTTAGGTAGCTACTATCTGCCAGGCCATTAGGCATTAGGGTTAGATACGAAAGTAAGGAGTGGAGTAGAACTACTACATCTAACGGGTTTATATTCCATATTAGGGGGAAAATACACAATAAAGTATAGTAACTCACTCTGTGTGTATATGTGCATGACCATGAACTCCTGTAGCATTATTACCTGTATTTATTTCGTATCATTATATCTTATATTAATACTTTTTTTCATGTATCTATGCAGAACTGGGTAGTTCCTTGAGGTCAGAAACCTGGTGCTATTGTTTATATCTCGATGTCCCCCAAAGCCTCATGCACTCAAAGGTGGGGCTTTTGGAAGGTGATTGGAGGAGGGGGACTTAGAGCTGACTTACTGTTAGGGTGTGGGCTCTGCTCAGAAGAGGGGTCACTCGGGTGTGGTGTGGCGGAGTGTATCTCCCTCCACCCTTCTCAGCTCCTCCCTTTGCTCTCTGCTTCCTGACTGCCATGAGCAGCTTTCCTCTGTGATGCCCTCTGCCATGCTGTTTCCTCTTAGATCCTACTGACCCTGGAATGAAGCATGAGCCACAATCAACCCCCTTCCCTTTAGTTGTGGGTGTCGGGTATTTTGTTTCAGCGAAGCAGAAAGTGACTAAGACACCTGGATCCTTAGTGGGGTACATATAGCGCAAAGCATCAGGATTATTTATTGACAGCCATTGAGTAAATGTGTTGATTATTATATAGCCACACATCAAGGTGAGATTGTTGCTTAGAGTCTAACATATCTACTTATGGCAAATATTTGTCCTCTGAAGAGAGCTCTTTTCCCCCCTTAGTACTGGGGTTCAAATCCAAACCCTAGCTCACGATAACCAGGCATCCTACCACCGAGTTGCATCCCCATAGTCTTTTTTAAATGGTGTTTTTTATTTTTCAAAAACTTGCAAATAGTGTGATGTAAAATAAAATATGTTCAGCGAGAGATTTTTTCCCTAAATGGTGTTTGAAGCCAGTTCCTAAAGACGGATAGACCTGAGGAGAGGCAGTTGGTGTAGAGAAAAGGACACCAGCCACCTGCCACCTATATTGTATTTCTTTTCACTTTTTTTTGGCAGTACTGGGGGCTGAACCTAGGACCTTCACACTGAACTGTATCACTAGTGGGCCCCCCCTTTTTTTCTTATTTTGAGGTAGATCTTGCTAAGTGACTAAATTGTCCAGGCAGGGCTCAAACTTGTGATCCTTCCGCCTCAGACTCCCAGAGTGCTGGAATTATAGGTGTGTGGCGTCACTCCTGGTTTTCTTTTACTTTTTTAATTTTTCTGGTACTGGTGATGGAACTCAGGACCTTTGCACTTGGCAGGCAGGTGCAGTGCCTCTGAGCTACATTCCTGGCTCCATTTATTTATTTGTTTGTTTGTTTGTTTATTTATTTTTTGGTACCGAGGATTGAACTCAGGACCTTGTGCTTGCTAGGCAGGCGGTGGAACCACTGAACTAAATCCCCAGCCCAAATCCTTTTACTTTTTTTTTTTTCTCCTTTTACTTTTTAATAGACATTTCCCACCATCTTCCCAATCCAAAATTATGATTAGGCCACTAATAAAAACATTTTTTGTTTTGTTCACTTAATGTGTCATATTTTCCAATGCTATTAAAAATATTAATGAACATGTAATATCCCATTTCTTATTTGTTAGACATGTAGAATAGCTATCTTGTTTAATTGGATTTTATTTTTTCTAGTGAGATGGAGATTAATATCTTTTTTTTTT
>NW_022900929.1:47279502-47279997 GCF_012274545.1 Fukomys damarensis
CCTGCCCTCCCTTCACCCCCTCCTCCCCTCCCCATCTACAAACACTTTATTTTCATCTTTTCATTATCTCACATTTTTTTCTTTTCCCTTATTACCCTTCCCCTACCCATCCCACCTTTCCTACACCTTTAGCTCCTTTCTTCCCATTTCTTAATGTCAGTAATCTTATTAGGATCTTATGTATTATTGCAGATTATTCACACCAGGTGGAGATTCACAACTTTTACTTATACCTTTGTTTTCTGAAATGGAGTTTGTCGGGCTAGACATAAAGACCTCAGTTCTCGATTTTGGGTGATGGGGGTTGGTTTTTTAAGACAGAGTCTCAGTATGTCATTCATGCTGACCTTGAACTCACTAAAGGACCCAGGCTGGCTTTGAGCTTGCTTCAGCTTCCCAAGTGCTGGGATTACAGGCATGAACCACAATACTTGGCCAAGACCCCAATTCTGGTCTGTGGATTAACTACATTAAGTTGACCCAAGGCTTACTGTT
>NW_022900929.1:47280007-47291646 GCF_012274545.1 Fukomys damarensis
TTTTTTTTTTTTTTTTTTTTTTTTGGTAGCGGATATTGAACTCGGGTCCTTGCACTTGCATGGCAGGCCACCGAGCCGTTGAATCCCCAGCACTGTTAACTTTTTAAAAGGCTTTATTTATTGAATAAGTAAAAATTTAAATACCACAAAAGGGAATAGTATCACCTTTGTGAAGTTTCTACCTTTGTCCTTCATAACCCCTCTGTAGAGATGTATTCGTGGATGAGTAGGTGTGGAGATACAGAAGATGTGCAAAAGAGGTTATTCAGCCACATCTCTCAAGCTCTAATCCAGTCTGAAGCAGAGCCTTGAAATCTATCTCCTACACCCAAGCTGTTTTGCTAATTCAACTGTGCAGTCAGATTTGGGAACCACTAGTTTAGATGAATTCTTGGGATCCTTCCCAGCTCTAAACTTAATGACTGAAATTCACAGAATTTATAATTTTAAATAGAATGATGATTAATGTAAAAACTAAATCATAATCAAATGTAATAATGATTCTCTTTGAAGTGATCTCAGGGATTTGATTTTTTTATACTGAATTATAATTAATATAAATAAAGGCTACCATTTATTGAGTGCTTATCTATGGTGGGCTCTGTGGAAAGTGCTTTTATGTTCTTACTTAAACACAGCACCCCGTGAGCCAGCTAAGTAATTCTTAAACCAGGGCTTGGAGAGATTAAGCAATTTACCTGTGATCATGGGGCTAGTAAGTGACAGAGTGAAGATCTGAACCACACACACCTCTTACTTCAAGTTCATCCTACCCCTTTCCCTGTCTCCAGCAGGGATTATACTCTGCCTAGTATTTGGTAACATCTTGAACATCATTTTGTAGAGAAAGGTGGTCCTTACATTTATTTCACTATACATGAATACATTTTTTTGTTTTTATTTATTTATTTTTTGATACCAGGGATCGAACTTGAGTCCTTGTGCTTGCGAGGCAGGCAACGGAACCATTGAGCTGAATCCCTGGCCCATGAATACATTTATTAATAAATTTTAAATAATACAGATAAGGGAAGACCTTGATCTTCATTCCCCATTCCTTTAATCATGGTTATCAGATTGGTGTATATCTTGGCCGAACATTTTCTGTGCATTTATATATAAATGAAAATACACAGTTTTTTACTTATTCTCTCTCTCCCCCTCCCTCCAGGGAACACTAAGCTATACACCAAGATCGATTTATCTGTTTATTTGGAGAGGAGGTCTCACTATGTAGTTCAATTTAGGCTCGCCTTGAACTCGGAGTAATCCTCCTGCCTCAGCCCAGCAAATGCTGAGAAATGCTGGGATTACAGGCATGTGCCACCACACCTCGTCCAACTCTTCATTCTGAGGCAGTGCCTCACTAAATTTCCCAAGCTGGACTTGGACTTGTGATCTTCCTGCCTCAGCCTCCCAAATAGCTGGGATTATAGCCATGGGCCACTGTGCCATACCTTGAAAATCTTTCTTTATCTAAAGTTTTTCCTTGACTTTTTAAAACTGGTACATGGGGCTAAGGATGTGGCTCAGTGGCGGAGCTTTTGCATTGCATGCACAAGGCCCTGGGTTCGATTCCCCAGCACCACAAAAAAACAAGAAGAAGAAGAAAAGAAAGAAAAGAAAAGGGGCCAAAGATTTAGCTCAGTGGTGCTGCTGTCTGCCTCACAAGTGCAAGGTCCTGAGTTTGATCCCCATACCAAAACTAAATAAATAGATTTTAAAAAAAAAAAGGTCCGGGGATTTAGCTCAGTGGTTCGGTGGCCTGCCTTGCAAGTGCAAGGACCAGAGTTCAATCCCCGGTACTCCCCGCCCCCGCAAAAAAAAAAGTATAAATAAATAGATAAAAACTGGTACATAACGTCTACCATTCATATAAGTATTTCCCTGTTGATGAGTGTTGCTGAATAGTTTTTTTGGTTTTGTTGTTGTTGTTGTTGTTGCTATGGTGCTTGGGATTGAATGCAGGGCCTTGCCCATGCTAGGCAAGTACTCTGCCACTGAGCTACATCCATAGTTTTAAATGTTAATGGAGGGCTGGGATTTAGCTCAATGGTGCTGTCACCTGCCTCACAAGTGCAAGGTCCTGAGTTTGATCCCTGGTACCCCCCCCAAAGTGTAATGGAAATGGAGGTTGTTCTCCCACAAAAGGCTAACCAGTTTAGATTTCCACTAGTGTGTATGAGAGTGCCCCTTCCCTTGCCAGCACAGGCCAATTCCAGCTTTTCCCCTGAATGAGCTGTGTTATTTGCTTGTACTGGATGATCTCTCTCTTTTTTGGGGAGGTGGTTACCTGAGTTCAAACTCAGGACCTTGTGCTTGTGAGGCAGGTGCAGTGCCACTGAGCTAAATCTCCAGCTCTACTGAATTATCTTTTACAGAAAAAGCCAAATATTGACAGATCTCCTTTGATTAAACTCTAGGATAGTTTTCCTCTATTATTTCTGACTTCTGTTTTCTGAGATTTATAGGCATTTTTTTTTTTTTAAGAGTGTAAGTGTCTAAATCTTGTGCCTCTTCTGGAGCCTCCTCATGCCTGTTTGCATCTCGCTTTGGTAGTTACCATTATTCCTGGGGTGGTTTGGGCATAGCTCTGCTTAGAGTCAGAATGAATTTTCTCATTTATATATTGGCAAATGAGAGGCAAGAGGAAGAATTTCATCATTCATTTTAACACATTTTCTCTTTTAACATTTTCTTTGCTAACTGTTGTTTGTGATCTATTTAGACTGTGTGGGTCAGGCTAGCTTGGCATGGAAGCCCTTAATGGGTAGGATCAGTGTACATCTGTGTGTCTGTGTGCACTCAGCAGTTCTACAAAAGGCCTCTTGAGTTCAAGGCAGCACTGACTGGCACAGTGAAGATGGGCCTGCCTTAATGACGGGGGTAGGCTTCTTCAGCCCTGCTCACTTTCAGATCACACATACAGGAATAAATAAATAACACTAAAATTTGCAGTTGGGTGTAGTGGTGTATGCCTGTAATACCAGCACTCAGGAGGCTGAGGCAGGAGGATTGCTGTGAGTTTGAGGCTAGCTTGGGCCTACAGAGTGAGCTCAGGGATAGCCTCAACTACAGAGCAGGTCCCTGTTTCAAAAAACAAAACAAAAAACTAAAAGTGAGTGAGCAGAAATAAATACTAGGCAGGTGGCAGAACCACTGAGTTAAATCCCTGGCCTGAGAAATAAATACTGTTTAGTTCAGTTGCCTTCGTTTTTTTACAGAGAAAATGAAAGCGGTAGATGAATTTAGGAAGCCTTATATTCCTTTAAGGCCTTCCTTGATTTTTCTCCTATGTGAGAGTAAATGTGGAAAGGGAGTTACAGACCTCTTTCAGCCCTGGGGGTGTAGGATTCTTGAGTTAGTAGGAGGAGTGGCCATTAAAAAAAAAAAAGCAAGTTTTGTTTCTAGATACTGAAAGAGATTCATGAGAAAAACTGACATTGAGAGATGAAGAAATTTCACAGCATCAGAGCTGAAAGGAAGTTTGGAGGTCATTTCCAGTGGCTATGGCTTAATGGGTTTGGGAACTTGAAAAAAATTGACCTTGAAACTCATCCACTTCCTAGCTGCACAGCTTTGGGCAAGTCATGTATCCTCTGAACCTTAGTTTCATCATTGGCAAAGTCAAGATAATAACTACTTCCTAAGGTTTTTATGAGTAGTAGAAGGAAGTATGAAGTGTTTCTCAAAGTGCCCAGTGTTTGGAATACAGTACCCAAGACTACTATCAGGCACCCTCATTTGCATAAGGAAGCTGGCTCAGAGAAACAAGTGGTCAACCTCAGTCACGGAGCTTGTGAATAACTGAGCTAGACTGGGATCTAGATTTTTTTTTTACTTTTAATTCAGATTCCTTTCTTCCAGTCTATAATGTAGTCTTTTGAGACAGGATGTTGCTACGTAGTTCAGGCTAGGCTTGAGCTCATTAGGTACCTCAGGCTGACCCTGAACTGGTGATCCTCCTGCCTCAGCCTCCCAAGTACTGGGATTACAGGCATGTGCCAATGTGCCTGATTTATTCTTTATTTTATTGTGTTTTTTTCCAGATCATTATTTTTAAATTTAGTTTGTTAGTACATGTGTGCAGAGCATAATATTTACATTCCTTGTGTGGAGTTGGTCCATGGACATAACATATCCAATTTTTTTTTTACCCCTCATTCCTTCCCTTCTCTCTCTCCAGCCCTCCTTCCCTTCCACCCTCATCTCTTGATCCCCATACCCTTTGAGAACCATCTATCTTCCTACTTCCTATCATCTTTTATTATGCTTTTTATTTTTACTCTGAATTTTCATATAAGAGAAACCATGTGATATTTCGGCTCATTTACCTGATTTATTTTACTTAACATTATGGTCTCAAGGGCCGGGGATTTAGCTCAGTGGCACCATGTCTGCCTCACAAGCGCAAGGTAGGACCTGAGTTCAATCCCTGGTCCCAAAACAACAACAACAAAAACCCATTATGGTCTCAAAATGGACACAAAGCTTTTGTACATAGGGAGGGGATGGATGGGAGTGGGGTAAAATAAAATAAAATTTATTTTAAAAAAAGAAACATTAGGGCCAGGGATGTTGCTCAGTGGCATCGAGCCTGCCTGGCAAAGTGCAAGGTCCTGAGTTCAATCGCTGGTACAAAGAAAAAAAAAGATCAGTTTCCAGTTGCTTGCCTGTCAAAGCAAAACATTATGGTCTCAAGGTGCGTGCATCCATTCTACAAATGACTCAAGTTTATCTTTCTTTATGGCAGCAGTCCTCCATTGTGTGTAAATACCACATTTTCTGCATTCATCTGTTCGTGGGCATACGGGCCACTTCTCATTCTTCTTTTTAAAAAAGGAAACAGTAAAAGTGAGCCAATAGTTGCACCATCCCTCTTACTCTAACATACACGTTTCTTGTCTTTCTTTGTGTATGGGCAGATAATTGAGACAGGAACTCTATAAAGTTACAGGATAAAAGGAAGTATTTAGCAGGGGAGTCTTAACTCACAAGCTTATCAAAACCTGTTGTCAAGGCTGGGGATTTGGCTCAGTGGTTCCGCAGCCTGCCTTGCAAGCGCAAGGTCCTGAGTTCAATCCCTGGTGCCGACAAAACTTGTTGTCAGGATGACAGTAGACAAGTGGTCCAGCTCTGGCCGTAGGCCTGGACGGTATTCTGAGAATTCCTTTAGCCTTCCCTCTTGCTTCCTTCTGTGTTTTCAGGTTCCGATTGGCTGAGACTTCCAAAGGGAAGAGGCTGACTTGAGCCAATACTGTGTGGCTAAGTCTGTATTCTGCTAGGCAGGAGCTGCTCAGAGAGGAAAACAGCAGGTTCACCTTTGGGATTGTCTGCGATGTGCAGAGGGAAGAAGAAGGGAGGCTGAGGGGTGAAACGGAAAGGTCTGAGGCTGAGATTTTGGCCTCGGTGGCAGGACACAGTATCTTGGGGAATACTTGGCTCCCTTCTTGCTGAATTCTGTGATTAAGTTGGAGTGCTCACCCACTTCCTTTTGAGCCAGCTTTAGGGGTTGCATGGCCTGTGCTAACCAGCACAGCTGCCAGAGCTTTTCACTGTGGCACCCTGTGCATTGGACCTGTACTTCCATTTCTTGGTCATATTTTATCTTTTCCTACTTCCACTCCCAAAAGGCTGTATTTTCTGTTCAGAGACAGTAAATAAATGACATCAGCTAATCACTGCTAATGAGTTTGATTGTTCATGGTACCCTTCCTGGGTGACTTTAATGGCTTAACCTAGATAAGAGAAGCACATCTGTCTGCAGAAGGCCACAAGGGAATGACTAGGCAGACATGGCTAATTCAGGCAGCAGAGTCTCTGCAACAGGTAGCATTTGCCAGCTAACCCTTTGTGAGTAGTGCTTTTTGTATCAGGTAATGTGTTAGGTGCTGGGGTAAGGTGTGCACCTCTCACAGTGTAGTTCATAGTTTGAAAGGGAGTTGGCATGTTCAAATAGTCATCGTGATGGAGGGCATGCTCTGAAATGGGCCATTTGGGGGAAATAGGACATAAGATCAGCTGAGCAAATCCATTTGGTTAGATGTGAAGGCCTTAGTCCAGACCTACAAGGTAGTGGTGGGAGCTTACACTTAAGTTGTCTGTAGACTCAGAGTCATATGGAAACTTGATTCAGTAGTGGATGCAGAACTCAAGTCGAGTTTATTGGAGCAGAAGACTGGATAGCATTATTTAGTGCTGAGGGCAGGGACACACTTTACATGGTTTTATCCAATCCGATGTGGTAAAGTGGCAAGAATCCTGACTGGCTACTAATAAGGTATCAGTGCCAGTCCCAATTCTCTTACCTAGAACTAGACCAGTTAACTTTATTGAGTACTTCCCTGTGCAAGAGGTGGAGAACGCCTTTCCGGATCCCAAGAGATAATGGTCAGGGTTCAGGGCAGTGCTCACAGGGGTTAAAAGGAGGAAGGATAAGAAATTTAGTAATAACTATCGAAATAACTTAATGGCAGGAATTGGGATACTGATAATTCATCCTCTCCCCTGCCCATCTGCTTGGAGCTAGGTACTTAGCAGAGCCCTCAGTAAATATTAATTGAACGACTAAGAATTGTCAGTGAAAGTAAGCCATTTCTTAAGGCCTTGGTGAAATGATGTATTAACTGATGAAATAAAACTTTCTTAGCTCTTAAAAGTATATACAGTGCTCCAAGATCCTGTGAGGGAAATGTTGATCTAAATGTAGGATGCTATCATTTGTCTGATCCATGCCACTGGGATATACATGTCCTGTTATGAGATAGGAGTGGCCTATGGCTTCAATGCAGGCTATGTGATATAGTGAGAAGTGCCCTGGGCACAGGCCTGTATTCCCAGCTACTCAAAACACTGAGGCAGGAGAATTGCAAAGTTGAGGCCAGCCTGGGCAACATAGCGAAACTCTACCTCAAAATATAAAAAGGCCAGCTGGGTATGGTGGCACACACCTGTAATCTCAGCACTCAGGAGGCTGAGGTACTAGGTAGGGTCACTGTGAGTTTGAGGCCAGCCTGTACTACATAGCGAGACCCTGTCTCAAAAATAAATTAATAAATAAGGGGGGCTGAGGATGTAGCTTAGTGTTGCAGTATTTCTGGGTTTAATCCCCAGTAATCCCAAAATGCCCTTGGCCACAAATCAGAAGATCTGGGTTCTACTCTCACTTCTGCTATTTATCAGCAGGGTAACTTTGGGAGAGTCAGCTTGTCTTCAGTTGCCTCATCTTCAGAGGAAATACTCTCGTCTTCCACTGCTTAAAGTCTAATATGTTCACATCCCCAAAACAACTTCCTCAGTGGCCTGGTGATGCCCACCAATAATCCAAGCATCTGGGAGCCTGAGGCAGGAGGATTGTGAGTTTGAGCCCAGCCTGAGCAACTTAGACCTTGCCTCAAAATAAAAAATAAAGATGGCTGGAGATATAGCTCAGTGTGAAGACCCTGGGTTTAATCCCCAGTACTGCAAAACAAACAAAAACCAGTAAAAACACCTTCCTTGACTTTAGGGCCTAAAGTGGTGATTGATGGTGAACCTTTTAGAGACCAAGTGCCCAAACTGCAACCCAGACCCACTTTTTTTTTTTTTTTGGTACGAGGGACTGAACTCAGGACTTTATGCTTTTGAAGCAGGCGGCAGAACTACTGAGCTAAATCCCTAGCCCCCAAACCCACTTTTTTATGGCAAAGTGCCAAATACTGCAATTACTGTAAACCTGAATACTGCGATTTTAGTTTAGAAGAAACTTATCCAATGCTCGGCTGCTGGGGTGACTCATCTAGGGTGCCGACAGCGGGCTCTGTGTGCCTGCTGCAGCATGCATGCCATAGGTTTGCCCCCACTGGCCTACAGTATCTGCTTTTCGGATGAAGTAACTGGGCCTATAGAGGCCAAATAACTCACAGATTGTTTTGACCTGCTCTTGTCTTTGTTTCAGAGAAATATATCTTTACTGAAATGCTACTTTCGCTCTACCACCGCACTTAAAATTGCTCCTTGCCCCTCCCTCTCTACACACTCCTGTGCCCCTTCCCTGCTTTATTTTTCTCTGTGGCAGCATAACCATCCATGTAGTATAGGTACTTACTCACATTGCCTGATGGTACATTTTCCACTGTCGCTTCAAAAGCAGAGAAGGAAGTAGAATGACAGGTGAGCCCTGACGGTGCCTGTGCCTTGTACCTTGTCTTCTGCCGAATGAAAGAATCTTGGTAGTCGGCTCAGGTGGGTTCAGCTAGTAGGTCAAGGATAGAGCCAGTAGTAAATAATGTGTGGAAGAAGAGATCTGGAAATAGGCTCATGGATTCCTGTGCTTTTGTGCTTGGCTCTGTCATATTGGGGGAGGCCAAGAGGGCTCTCAGGACTACTGTTCCCTAGAGTCTGTAGATTGATCCAGTTACTAATAAGGTTACTGTATGAAAAAAGCAGGGGCTGGGGATGTGGCTTTGTGGTACAACACTTGCCTAGCATGTATGAGGCCTTGAGTTTGATCTCTAGATAACAAAAAATCAGATTTATGCAAAATATAATGGTCAATGAAAGAGATTATATACTTATAAAAAGACTTGGGGCACTTATTTATGTGTTGTAGATGACAAAATCCTGGACTAAGAGCAGCTCCGCATTCCAGTCATGGCTGGGCAGCTAATTATCTGTGTGACTGTTGATAAGGAAGCTAACTTCTCTGAAGTTGCATTTCCCTGTTTCACTTTTGGTTGTAAGAATCACATGAGATCATAGGTTTAAAAGACTAAAGCTTATAAAGGAAGAAAGGTGATGAACTTGTGTTAGTATTTATTGGTTGACTCCTAAGTACTACTAAATCATAGTATAAGATGTTTCATCAGCAAGATTAACTATTTAATCTTCAACCCTTGGGGCATTTTACAACTATAGATGCAGGGAATTTGTCCTCAGAGAGTCAATGACTTCCAGGGTTCTGCAGGCTGTGGGTCTTGGCCCACAGAGACTTCTAGGTGATGCTGCCTCAGCTGTCCACTTGGAGCCATGCTGTTTGTGCGTTTCTCTACAGTGCTTTTCACTTAGTGACATTAAAATGGGGGTCATTAAACAAAGCCATCCTAAGCAGTGTTCTGAGTCAGATTAGGATGATCATAAGATCTTTGATCCTATTCAAAACTGGTGCACCTCAGCATGTGAGCTGTTGACCTCTTCTTGAAACGTCTCCATTGGCTTCTGGGACACACGTTCTCCTGTTTGAGTTTGTACCTCTCTGTTTCATTTTGGCCTCTTTTGCCTCAAGTCCTTCTCCTATCCCTTAGATGAATTTGTTCTTTTCCTTGTTTCTCACTTGGTTTTCTTACTGGGTGATGTCCTTTACTCCTGGTTTTAACTGCATCAGTTTTTCATGATTCCTGAGTCTCTTGTCAGCCCAGAATCCTTCCATCTACTTCATGGGTACTTCATTTGGATGATCCAAACACACTATCATTCCTAATATCTACTCAACTATTTTCTCAAATCTATTTTTCAAAACTGATAATTCTTCATGTTGCCTATTTCTGCTATTTTTGTTTAGTTACTCATCATCTGAAACCTCAACCAGCCATAGCCTCCTGGTATATTGTCTGTGGTTTTGTCCTTATTTAAGTCTGTCCTTCATGTAACCTCTAAGGTTATCTGTTTGAATCATAAATCTTTTTTTTTTTTTTTTTTGGTACCAGGGATTGAACTCAGGACCTTGAATAGCAATGCAGGCAGTGGCACCACTGAGCTAAATCCCTGGCCCTTGAATCATAAATCTTACAATTATTCCCCTGTTTAAAATCTTTCAGTTGTTCCCAATAGCCTCAGAGTAACACCTTTCTTAATGTGGCATGTACATAAGGCCCTTCCTTACCAAGATATATCATGTAAAGGCACAAATTCCCAATGATGAATATCATTGTATTGTATACCTAAAATGTACCAATAAACTTAATGAATAAAGAAAAAATATAAGGCCCTTTCTGACCCGTCTCTTGCTTATCTTTGCCTCAGACTTTGTGCTGCACAGCAAAAATCTGCTTCTACTTCCTTGTGCTCACTATAGCTGTTTTGCAGGCCTCACAGAATTCCTGGTGTCAAGGAAGAGCTTCTTTTTTTTTTTTTTTTGAGACAGGGTCTCACTATGTAGTTGAGACTGACCTAGAACTCACTATGTAGCCCAGGCTGGTCTTGAACTCACAGTGATCCTCCTGCCTCAGCCTCCTGAGTGCTGGGATTACAGGTGTGAACCACCACGCCTGGTTTAAGGAGGAGCTTCTTTGTGTGTAGGATGATGATGAAATATATAAATGGGAGAGCCGCTGGGTTCAGAGCTTCCACAATAGGAAGGCAGACTACCACCTTAACTAGAGATCTTAAAATTGCCCTGAGGGAATGTGAACCCTAGAGACTTGATAAAAAATTTTTTTCTCTTGATTTGAGAATGAGGGCTCAAGCCCCAAAGCTGTTCCGGAATTAGGGAGGCTTGGAGCCTCTCTTGAATCTGTCACTAGGGGCAACTAATATCCTATCTCCAGGCCCACAATCAGTTAGCAAGGAATGTAATTAAAAGAGAGGGCCCTGGAGCCCAAGAAATCAGGTTAAAATCCTATTTCTCTCACTAGAGAACCTTTCCTTGCCTTAATCCCTCCATCTATAAAATGGGTAAAAGCCCATATTTAACAGAACTGTTAAATTAGATGAATTAATATTGTGTCTCATTAAAAGGAAATGCTGAGTGAAAGTTGCTTCCTAATATGATTATTACTTTTTTATTTGTTTTATTTTATTTTTAGTTTTTTGAGACAGGGTCTCACTATGTAGTTCAGGCTGGCCTTGAGCTCTCAGCAATTCCTCTGCCTTAGTCTCCTGAGTGCTGGGATTACAGGTGTGCATCACCACATCCAGCATGGTTGTGAATGTTGAAGGAAATAAAGCTGGCCTTTGGAGACCCCTGGGTGGCAGACAGTTATGAGCTTAACATAGTGGAGGTAGAGGACACTCAGAGCTTCTTTCCAATTCCTAGTCCTGGGTCTGACCTAGGTGTTTTACATCTCTGTGACTCAGTCATCCTGTCTGTAGAATGGGCAGGAATAATGCTTGCCTCTGATATGTTCTCAAAGGAGTCTTTGGAGGAGCCAAAGACTGCCTTCCGAATCTTTGTGCTGCATTTAGCCCTGGCACAGGTCTATGGCAACCTTGCCTTGGACTTGTTTCTATCCCCTCAAGTGTCTTATCTTACAGAACCCAGGAGCCTCTCCACGGAGGTCTGACTGATGCTCAGTGTCATCCCTTTGGGAGCATCTGCTTCCTGGAAAGGAACACCTCAAGGAACAGTGCCCTCAGTGGGAGGAATGTTAGGTTTCTTTTAGTTTCATCCTTCATAGCTGTCTGGGCAATAGTCTTGTGCCTGCCACTTGGAGGCATTCCAGCCAAGCTCAGGCCCAGCTACTCAGAAGGATTTCTTCATATAAAATGGATAGAAGGCAGCCGGGTATGGTGGTGCATGCCTGTAATCCCAGCACTAGGGAGGCTGAGGCAGGAGGAGATTGCTGTGAGTTTGAGACCAGCCTGGGCTACATAGTGAGTTCCAGGTCAGTCTCAACTACATAGTGAGACCCTGTCTCAAAAAACCTAAAAAAAAAAAAAAAAAA
>NW_022900929.1:47291657-47293509 GCF_012274545.1 Fukomys damarensis
CAAAAAAAAAAAAAAAAAAAAATGGACAGAAGGAGATAACTTTTGTCATTCCAGACATACTCATTTTTATCTGCTTACTTTCCAAGATGAGATATTTAAATTTAGAATTTACTTGCTAAAGGAAGGCTGTCCAAAATATTACAAGGTGTAGAGTCAAGACACTCTGGGGATATAATCGTATTCGTGCTTCACTTTAGTTTAGCACTGCTCTTTTCCACCTCCTCAGTTTTCCCCCCATGTTTCTCTAAGTGCTATTTTAATCTTCAATAACTCTGGTGGAAAAAAAAAAGTGACTATCCTAGTCTTCAGGTCCATTTCTTCTAGTCTTAATCCTGGGCAGGGCCACATATTGCAGTGAAAAAATAGCAGTTGATACCTTTAATGATAAGTCACATAAAGATAAGCACCTAAACTCCCCAGGTGTGGCCCAAAGAATAATTATTATCAACAATAGGTTTGGGGTTGGGTGAGAGGTGGAGAGGGTTGTTAAAGTGCAGATCCTTCCTCTGCTCTATTGAATCAGTGTCTGGAAGGTGGCCTGGGAATAAGCATTGTCAATAAGCTTGTCAGGTGATTCTTAATGGTTACTTAAATTGGAGATTGATGTACTAGAAGTTGTTTTTCAGTTGGGATGGCCTGGAGTAGGGGCTGAAGACTGGAGGACCTAGCAGCCTCACCTTGTGCAGGTTGGAAAGGTGCTTAGGGTTCAGCATACTACTGAAACATCCTAATTGGCACATTTTTGGGGCTGTGATAGAGACAGAGGGGAATGTGGTGTGTCCCTCGGCCATCTTGCCAGAAAATACAGAGCCTCAAAATGATGGCCTATCTCTTGCCCTGGTCCCAATTTCAAATGATAGGATTGAGCAAATATGTCTGACTAAAACATGTACATTGAATCTTAGCTTCGTTCATTCAGCAAGTATCTATTGAACACTTCCTCTGTGTCAGGCACTGTTATTGGTGCTTAGATGTCTTGGTTACTTTGCTCATTGCTGAGACAAAAAAATCCAACACCAAAGTTAAAGGAGGAAAGGTTTATTTGGGCTCACAGTTTGTTTGTTTGTTTTTTTTGTTTTATGTTTTTTGTTTTGAGACAGGGTCTCACGATGTAGTTGAGACTGACCTGGAACTCACTATGTAGCCTAGGCTGGTCTTGAGCTCACAGCGATCCTCCTGCCTCAGCCTCCTGAGTGCTGGGATTACAGGTGTGCGCCACCATGCCTGGCCTGATTCATAGTTTGTAGAGGCTTCAGTCCATAATTGGCTGGTTCCAAGGCAGGGTGGCACGTGGCAGAGGGACATTGAAGAGGAGAAACAGTTCATGGCGGGCAGAAGACAGAAGGCAGAAGGCACCAAGCAAGTAAGCTACAAGTGGCAAGTACCACATCAGCCCTCTTTTTATCCCTTATATTTTTATCCAGGCTTCCTGCCTTTAGGGCAGGTAGCCCTCACATCCATGGTGGGGCACCTTTAATCCTACCCAGAATTATGACAGACCAATCAGTGGACTAATTTACTAATCACACGCCCTTAATTCCAGTGTCATGTGCTCTAGATCCAGCCACCTCTACAAAAGCCACTTGTAACCACAGGAGTCTTCAGGGGAACATGAAGACACAAGCCGTAACATTACGATACCTCAGTGAATAGAGCTTTATCCCTGGCCCTGTAGAGATAACTGCCTGAGGTATCAAACAGAAAGTAAACAATAAACATAAGGAAGTAAATTATACAGTACATTAGAAGATAATGAATAGGGGCTGGGGATTTAGCTCAGTGTTTCTACTGCCTGCCTTGCAAGCGCAAGGTCCCGAGTTCGATCCCTGGTACCAAAAAAAAAAAAAAAAAA
>NW_022900929.1:47294630-47297775 GCF_012274545.1 Fukomys damarensis
GCAAAAAAAAAAAAAAAAAAAAAAGTAATTCAAAGCTCTATCCTCTCTTTAAAATGGTGTGATAGGGTTGAGGATTTAGCTCAGCAGTTCAGTAGCTTGCCTTACAAGTGTAAGGACCCGAGTTCAATCCCCGGTACCAAAAAAAAAAAAGGTGTGATAAATTATCTTGTGAAGAGTTAATATATCTCCTTTGTTAAGTTCTGGGCGAGGGCTGGGGTTGTTGTATACTGGAAGGGTGAGTATGAAATACAGCAGGCCCATACAACAAGACCCACAATGCAAAAACAATTTAATAATGTTCTATAGTCTTTAAAATGAGCTATTACCATTGGTCTTCGTATAGGGCCATGTAAGAAAAGGTGGGCTGACTATGTGGTGCGGGGAGGCTGATGTTCGTTGAGAAGCTGGGGGTGGGGGGCTGGCCCAGGATTCTCACTGTAGCAAGTCACATGACCCTGTAGGTTGAAAAGAGCTTGTCTGCTTGAGGACTCCGATGGAGAGGTGAAGTGACCTCAGAGACTCCAGATGCCAAAGGGAGGATGGGAAAGAAAGAAGTTGCTAAAAACCCAGCAAGAGGTGGCCCAGGAGACACTTGCAGTGTCCAGACCAGAATGGAATTGGGACACTGATGGAAGTAGAAGCTTTGGGTTGGTCTTAGTACTCTGTAGCAGGATGGTGAGGGCAGGTTGGGAGTGTCCTGGGAGAAAGGGCAGAGACAGCTTAGAACTGAAGTTCTGAATCCAGGATATTAAGATCACATGGGAGATTTTGTGACCAGCTCCTGCCCTATCTCCAGAGGGATACAAGATAGTTTCCAGGGGCAGGCAGCTACTGCACGGTTTCAGAGGTGAGGGTAAAGGCAAGGGGCAGAGGCAGAAAACACCGGGCCTAACCTTAGTCAGCAGAGAGAAAGCGGCTCTGTGCCAGGATTTTTCAGAACCCTGGGTAACTGATAAGTCCTGTACTGGCCTTGTCCTGGACTTTCAGCAACTGGAATGGGAAAGGTCAGATCTTGTGCTTAATGTCAACACAGTCATTTAGTGGCATTGTGACCTTGGACAAATTCCTTCACCTCTCTGAGTCTCAGTTGCTTCTACTTTAAGACTACAGAGTTAGGCTTAATGGTTGCTGGGGCATTTCTAGTTCTGAAAGTGTGGGTCTGTGATTCTAAAGAGTAATAGAGTTTCTTTACTTTGAGCTGGTTTAGTACCTTCTTCCTCCATTACATTTGGAAGACAGAGCCTTTTTGTTACCCGTCTGTTTACGGACAGTTGGAGCCTTGCTGACAGGCAAGTTATAGTGGCAGACACCTGTAGTCTCAGTTGCTCAGAAGGCTGAGAGAGGAGGACAAGTTTGAGACCTGCCTGGGTAATACAGAGAAACCCTATCTCAAAAGGTAAAAGTAGGGCTTAGTGGTAGATTCCTTGCCTGGTATGCTTGAGGCCCTGAGTTCAATCTCCAGTATCACCAAAAAACAAAACATAACAATACAAACAAATAAAATAATCTTCCCGATGGGGCTTCTACTGTAGAACCTGTCCTGATCCCTTAATAATGCCAATGCAGAACACTTTATGAGAATACAATTAAAAATTAAGGCCTGGCAAATATATACTATTACAAGGAAAAAAAAAAAAAAAGATCTGAGGTTGTAGCTCAGTGGAGGAGTGCTTGCTTAGCATGCCCAAGGCTCTGGGTTGGATCCCCTAACTGGAAGAAATATATTTCACTTATTTATTTATTTATTTATTTCTAGTACCAGGGATCCAACTCAGGACCTTGTGTTTTTGAGGCATGCATGGCATCACTGACCTAAATCCCTGGCTCTGGAAAAAAAATATTTTAAAGTAGGGGTTCCCTGACCCAAAAGTTTGAGAGTCAGTAGGTTAAACAGTTAATAGTTTCTCCTTCCTCTCTTCTTCATTCCCTGTCTCCCTCCCTCCTTCCTTTTTTCCCCCTTTTCCCTTCCTTCCTTCTTTTTCTAAAACAGACTTCTCAGAACCTTTGACATACCAGTATGCATTATGAACCTACTAACAGGGAATATGTGATGTTCCCCAAACTAATTTCCTAGGGCATCTCACCAAATTAGTGCTTCACTGAATACCCCTAGAAAGAAGTTTCGCTATCCTGGCATCTATCTCTTTAAAAACGACTATAGCAGTTCAAAATTAGATGGCTTCTTCTTGTCCCCTTCCCTCCAATTCTTGATCTTCCAGGTGGGTAGGAATGCTACTTTTTTACTCTGAATCCCCAAAGGTAGCCATTATTTTTTCACAGTCTTCCTAAGGCAGCCACGCAGGCAACATTAGTGATCATCCCCATTGAATTGATACCCTCGCCTGGACAGAGGTAGAGCATGGATGGGCCACACTGAGCACAGTCTCGTGGTGACCGCGTGTGAAGGTCAGTGTGGCTGGTTGATGGATATTAGCTATTGATGCTCTAGGCTGGGCTGGGAGGAGGAGGTGAACTTGCAGACAAGGGATTTGGCTGTCTTTGGGTGGGAAAGACTGGATAGCACTGACTTGGACCTCAGCTTTTATACCCGTGTTCCATGCCCACCTTCTGCCCTGCCTGCCCTTTGCCACTCTGCTTTTTCCCTCCTCCCTCCTTTGGGTTCCTTGTGTCTCCCCCGAGTTCCTCTAAGCAGACAAGCTGTCCTTCCTCCCCCTCCCAATCTCCACTTGTCTTCTTATCCCCTCTGCCCCCCAGCCTGGCAGCCTGCCCTGTAGGAATGTTAATTAGCATTCACGATTTAATTAATTCAGTAGCTAATTAATGATTGGGGACTGGGGGTGGGGAGCTGGGGTACAGGGAGGGTTGGGGGCTGGAGGTCGCAGGGAGAAATAGCAGAGCCTGCAGAAGGCATCGCAGATGGCTGTGCGGTGGCTGGCACGGTGCCCACCACCATGGATGCAAACACACTTGCGTGCGCACACACATACACACAAAAAAACCCAGAAAGGATGATTGAGGAATAAAATCAAAAGCAGGGAGAAGGGCGCAGGGGCCCTGGGAACTGGGCTGGGGGTGGGGAAGGCTCTAGATCCATTTGAATCTGCTCCGGAAGTGGAAGAGCAGAAAAAAAAGAAACCACGGGTGCAGAGAGAAGAGAGCTCTCCGGAGACCCCACCCCACCCCC
>NW_022900929.1:47297787-47334698 GCF_012274545.1 Fukomys damarensis
TGGCATGGTATTCATGGGCACCAGCTGAAGACAGGGTCCCCTCCCTCTGCCTGCCATAAATATTGGCACCAAGTACCACCTAGACTACGGAGGACAGGACGTTCCAAAGAAAATAGTTTTTCTTCTAAGTTGCTTTAAAATATATATACATACGTGTGTCTCTGTGTGTGTGTATGTGTATATACACACACACACACACACACAAACAGACACACACAGATATGTATGTATCTTTGAAAATTGCACCTGTATTGGTATGAGGGCGAAGGCAAGTAAAAGAAGGTGACCGAGCCAGGAGGAGAGAGCACAGATGGCTTGGTGGTGGTAATGGTGTGGTGAGTTGTGGGGAGGAAGGGGGGTGCTCCTCAGAGGTTGCGGGTGGATGGAAGGAGGACCCTGTTTTCCTCTTTCATTTTGCTGTAGATGAAGGAGAGAGAAAAAGAGAGAAAGGGGGTGGGGAGAGAAGCGAGACAGATGGCAGAGTGGAGAGGCGGCAGCCAGCGCCGGCACTGCCCAGCCTGGGCGGACCCAGCTCCCCCCACCGCCTGCCAGCTCTCCAAATGCCACCCTTCCCCCATCCTCCCCTTTACCCATCCCCCCAGCTTGGCACTGATCTCAGGGAGGGAAAGGGAGGGAGGCTGGGCAAAGAGCATCTGTTCCCTCCATTCTCCCAGCTCCATCGGCTGCCAACCTAGGGCCATCGTCTGCCTCCATCACCCCTCCGCCCGCCCGCCTACCCACCCAATCCCAAACGGGTGCTGGATCAGGTGCCGAATCTGGCTGCCTCCTCGGGTACCAGTCACTGTGCATTGCTGTGTGTCTGCCACCGCTGCCTGGCACTCATGGGGCCGTGTGTGTGTGTGTTGTGTGTGTGTGTGTGTGTGTGTGTGTGTGTGTGTGTGTGTGTATGCATGTACATGTGCGTATAACGTGTGCTGTATGTGAGCCTCCTGGGCATGGGTGGGGGTTGGCATTGCGGTTGCCAATTTAGTGTCCAACCAGAAGGACAGAAGGATGGAGTGGAAGAAGGAGGGGAAGGGTGTGGGGCCTGGGAGGGGAGAAGTGGGTGCATGAGTTGCTTCATTCTGCCTGCTTGCGGGCATTGGCACTGCAGCTGCCATCCCTGTGCCCATGGAGATGGGAGGAGGCGAATGAAGGGGGGGCAGCGGCAAGAGTCCCAGTGCTCTGGGAGGAATGCGCGGTACACAGGAGCTGTTGGCATCACATCTGTCAGGCCAGTGCCCAGTGCTAGAGCTGGGGAATGGTGGACCCAGGAGGCAGGGAGAAGGGACAAGAATCGGTGGTGGTGTTTCTGTCCTCCTCAAACACAGCTCTAAGAAATGGTTGGACTTCGAGGTAGTTGGTTCTGTTCCAGCCTGGGGAAGTAAAGTGGTAGAGAGTAGACAGAGAAGTACCAAGAATGTCCCAGAGCTGGCGAGGATGGACTGTGCCACCACTGGCCAGGGAAACTTGTTTGGGCTGGCAACATGGCTCTTTGTCAGAGTACCAAAGGAGACAGCAAGCGGACTGGGACATGAAGGAGGGGGTTGGCATTGTCCATAGGGATGGGCAGGAGCCCTGGCATTACACAGAATAGGGGTGGGTGATAGTGCCTCTTCCCAGTGTGGTTGAAAGGATTGTTGTGCCCGGAGTAAGCAGGGAGGAGGTGTGACGGGGGGTGCTTTATTTGAGAGAACAGACTTTTTTTCTGCCAGGACCTCCTTCCCATTTCTTCTTAGGCGTGAGGAATGGAATGACAAACAGAAAGCAGCGTGAGGACACAAAAGAGGAAGCGCGCCATTGCTAAGACCCCAAGGAAGAAGCGTGCAGAGCGGCTGCCAGTCCTGCTTGGCCTCCAGCCAGTTCCCGCTGAAGATGGCCATATCCTCTAGTCTGGTCTGTATGTGCCATGGTTGCAGGCGTGGCGGGGGGCAGGGCTTGCTTGGTGAGCTGGGCTCTAGAGTGGGTAGGGCACCTTTCTACTGGTCCCATTTGGACTCTTCACTCTAACGAGTGAGGTTGATTTTTCTTTCTGGTGCCTCCCTTTACCTCACCCCTCTTTATCTCTCCATTGCCACCTGGGTCCTACTGCTTGGCACCCAACCAACTAGATGCTGCCACACTTGGCAGCGCTGCACTGGCTTGTGAACAGTGTCTCATATCCTGGCACTGCGGCAAACTCAAAGCCGCCCAACATGCTCACAACGCCACTTGGTGGCAAGGAGAGAGAGCAGGCCGAACACAGAGTGCCAGGCATTGGGTGGAGCCCTGTGTTAGGAAGTGACCAGAGAAGATGCCCTTAACAGCTAGGCTGAGGCAGCATTCTTTAGACCACTCCAGCTCTGACATTCTCCTAACTAGACATCTACCACCCTCTTTTCCTCACTGCCTCCAAGAATAGATTTACAAGGTACTGTACTGTTTCTGAATGGCTATGCAAAGGGAAGTGAGCACAGAGGCACACAAACACCAGCTATAGTCCCTCACAAGGCTTCAGGCCAGAAGACTATGTATCTCTCTGGGCAGCAAGAACAGAAGGATGCCAAGTGGGCCTGGAGGGACAGATATGCCACTAAGTTGTCACAGACAGGATGGGGATGTAGCTCAGTGGTAGAGCATTTGCCTCGCATGCATGAGGCCCTAGACTCAATCCCCAGCACTGGGAGAGAAGAAAAACAAAGATACCAGAAGAGATTGAAAGGGATAGGGCCAGGGATTTAGCTCAGGGGTTCCTCTGCCTGCCTTACAAGCATAAGGGCCCGAGTTTGATCCCCGGTACCAAAAAACCAAAACCAAAAAACAACAACAACAAAAAAGAAAGGGATAAACAGGAAGGAGAAAACTTCAGACCTTGCTGTTAGGTATTGGGGTAGTAGTAACTGGTACAAATTACCTTGTGCCTTGTGATCAGCTGAGCTATGGTTGAGATGAACCCATTTATATTAAATAACTGCCCTAGAAAGATGAAGAGGTATTCTAGGCCTAGAGAGGTAGGCAAGTGTTAGGAAGACAGTGGCACCTAGGACTTGCCCAATCAGAAGGATGAAAGGAGATTTTGTAGTTAGGAATTTCTCAATGACATCTCAAGTGGAGTTGGATAGAGTTCCATATCTTTAAAATCTATGCTAGAAAGGAGAATGAGGATGAGCAGTGAGCTTGGAGAGGGAAAGACCCTGTAGAGAAGAATCCCTGTATCTGTGGTAACAGAGACCAACCCCGAGAAAATTTAGCCTTGAGCGGCCATCTGGAAGAGTTCCCAGTTGGATTGGCTTTCCCTGCTTTCTGGGGGTGGGGGGAAGGCTGCAGGTCAGTGGCCTGGAAGAACTTCTGTGGAAAATTTGGCTCTGGGTGATGTCAAAGAGGAGGCTAGGCCTGTCCAGAAGGAAGTGAAGCCATTCACTGCCTGTGTGGGGCTGAGCTTCTCAGGGATAAGAGAGTTCTGATTTCAGCATCTCTAGAGTGGATGGCAACTTCAGAAGAAGTAAGGTGGTTTCCACAGCAGAAGAGAAAGCAGAAGGCACTCAGCCAAGGGGGTGAGTGGACAACGTTTATATTTTCTCTCCTATTCAAGAGCAGCCACCACAAGTCAAAGACACTGTTAGATTTTTAATATGTTGGAGGGTGGGTGAGTGTCACTGTCATGAAGATAGATCTGAGGGGAAGACAGGACACTGTGCAGGAGCCCTGGGTGTGTAGCAGGGCTGGTCCTGAGAGCTGGAAAGGTGTGGCTAGTTACAGGTGTATATGGGAATGAGCTCCTAGCTGGTGATTCTCAACTTCCAGAGAGTATAGATCACTTTAGCAGGAATTTCTGATTCAGTTGACCTGAGGTGTGGTCCAGGAATGTGCATTTTAATCAAGTTCAGGTGACCATGATGCTTGTGGACAAACTGAGAAACACTGTTCTAAGAGATGGCATTCACTTTATAGGACAGTTGATTTAGCCTGGATTTCCCTTGCCTTTGCTTTTTTCTTCTTCCTCAGCTGCATTCATGTTCTTATGCTGGTATGTTTGGAGTGTGTGTGTGTGTGTGTGTGTGTGTGTGTGTGTTTTGAGTGGGAGGGATTGTGCAGTCCAATCAGTCACATGTCACTTGTTAGAGTAATGATTTTCATTGGCAGTTATTATCACAGAAAAATCCCTGTGGAAACATTGTGAGAGTCATTCTTTCCTTCACCCCATTCTCAATGGCTCTCTGCCCATGCGTTTCTGCAACCTTATCATTGAAACTATTAGGTTAGGAGCATTGCCAGGAGATTGTTCTCTGTGGTCCAGTGAGATTTGTATGGATTTTGTGGCGGGGTACAGGATAGGCCCTAGCCACATGCCTTCTGAAGGATGCATCCTGGGTAGTGAAGTAGGGTCAGCAGAATACAGGGCCAAGCTTATTGCTGACGCTCAGCAAATTACAGAGCTGCTGCTGTTTGAGCATTTGGTGAGGATCCAGAAGTGAGCAGTGTGGGCATTCTTCAAGGTGAGAAGATGTGGTGTAGTTTTGACATCAGGGAGAGACTGCATTGTGGAACAACATTGAGCCCCTGCTAATTCCTTGTTACAGTATTTTAGCTATTGTTTGTGAAAGAGTGTGTGTATGGTTGGATAAAGCTACATGAATAGGCTTCTTTCTGGACAACCTGTATCACTCAGCCTGCTTCTCCACTAGATATTAGCTATGCATAGCTCTGTGGCTGGGGGACTGCAAGAAACACCAGGCTCAATTATCCTATGTCTGTGCTTAGCGCGGAGGGCTGACTGCATCCTCTATGTCAAGGAGAGTCACTGGATGGTTACTCAGTTGAGTCACCCAGTGTGTCTCCCAATCCCTTCCTGTGTAAGTGTAGTCTCTCCCAGAAGGGGCTTTTACTCAGGATTACTTCCCATCTTTTCCTAAACTTTAAGGGCCATGGTCTAGGTTTGCTACCAGTGCTCTCTCTCAACTTTTGTTTCATTTGATCTTTTCATACTGTATCCAAACTATAACCCCATAGGCCCGGATACTTGGTCAGCTCCTTTTCTTGTAGCATGTGTTCTCTTGGTATTATCTCTGTCCTCCAGAAGTGATACTCACATGTACAAGTTTCTGACTAGTGTCTGAGAGAAATGCCATCCCCTCTCCACACAGTACCAGGCTCTTTCTGTAACACCTGTCCCAGCTCACTTTGCCCTGGTTCAGGGTAACCTAAGAATTTTCTAAGCCAGGTGTGGTGGTGCATGCCTATAATCTCAGGGCTCAGGAGGCTGAGGTAGGAAGATCACTGTGAGTTTAAGCCCTGCCTGAAATAGTGAGAACCTGTCTCAAAGAACAAAATGTAAGAATCTTTCCAAAACTTTCCTCTTAATGTCTTTTCTAACTCTCCTCCTTGGACTCCAGAGTCATTTAAGGTCCTTTTCCTCATTCCTTACCTACTTTAGTGTGAGGAAAACTAGCATGTATTGGCAAGTTTCTACTCTGTGGGAGTAAAGTATGATCTGGGGAAAATCCCCCCACCCCCATCTTTCTCTCCTCCGTGTCACCCTCTCTCCAGGGGGTGGGTACCTTGCTAGCATTTGTGTGTATCCTTGGAGACCTTCCAGCTGGGGTCTGCTTCTCTTTCTGAGTGTGGGTTGGCCTATTTTTCTGGTATATGTATATACACAGACCTCTGTATTTCAGGTGTGAATATCTTTACAAGGATGAATAATTGGATGAACATGTCTTAAAAGTGGTCAGGATATGGAGATTTGGAGGAATAAATGATCTGGTCTATGAGTCCTGCAAGTGGATAAGGAACAAATAGAATAAGCAAGGTGGGTACTACTATGGCTGGAATAATTGGCTTTCTTGGTGCTTACAGGTGCTTAAGTACACTCTGGGTACAGGAGCAGGGTAAGAACAGATTTCTTTTTGTGGTCCTGCTGCAGATATTGCCCCATTTGGCCACTAAGGCTTTAGATTTTCTCATATTCTGAAAACTTTTTATTTATTTTTGGGTTGGTTTTTTTTTTTGGTGCCGGGGACTGAACTCAGGTCCTTGTGCTTGCAAGGCAGGTGGTGGAACCACTGAGCTACATCCCCAGCCCCTGAAAACTTTTATTTTTGTTCCTAGTTAAGAATTTGGCATCTTAAGTTACCCTCACAATGATTCTGGTTTAGAACAAAGGCAGCTAAGATCATTTATACTCCCTGCCTGTCAGTAATGACCCTGGCAGTAAGGACCTGAATTTGGGTGCTTCTTTAGGACTGCATATTTCAGAAATCTTAGTTCTTTGCCTCAAGCTGTAGAACCCCAGTCTTACGAGCCATCAGTTCAGACTTACATTAAGGTTAGGGTGGGATGGAGTGCTATAAGATAGGCACTAATGTGCCAGGCGCGACAGGTAAATCTGTTACTCCACAAGGTCCTGGTAACACAGCAGTCACCTCTGATATTCCACAGGGCTATGCTGATTGAGCCTTTTGTCCACCAGAACTACCATGTGTTGTTCTCTGAAGCAAGGTCACTGGTAGGGACATTTAGTATGAGAAAGGGACTGGGGGGATGCTCCCCGGGAACAGTGCACCCTCAAGAAGCATGTTGATTCACCTGTCAGCAGTCAGCCAGGCTCTTTTGCCCCCCAAATTCCAGGATATTTAGACCAGGGTGTTTAGGTGTGAGGTGTTGGAGGACAAGAGGAGAATTTCTGGCTGCATTAACTCTTGGTGAAACATTTATAGTTCAAAATAAAGCCAACTTACCCTGGCTGTAAATCCCTAAGATACACAACACGATGCTTCTGATCGTACAGTGCTAGGTATTTGCCAAAGTTTTCTTTAAAACATCTTTTTCTCATTTTTTTTCAAATTTTATACACAAGTCACATTCCCAGAAAGCACAGAGTGAAAAAGCTTCTTTCCTCATATACATGCTGCTAAGAAAATAGTTTTATACACAGAATTTCAACAGGAGAGCGAAAAGGACAGGGAGGGAGGGGTACCAAGGGGTATCAAGAGGCAAGAAAAGGACAGCAGCAAGCGCCAGACCGCAGCGGGTCATTTCTCTCCTGTTGTCTGTATCTGTAACTGGAATTTTTGGTATCATCAAAATAACTAGCTCTACCCTGCCTGCAATTAGCTAGGATAGTAATTTTTAATTTTGTTTTATTTTTTACGGTACCAGGAATTGAACTCAGGATCTTGAGCTTGCAAGGTAGGCATGGTGCCACTGAGCTAAATCCACGGCCCAGTAATTTTTAATTATTGTAAAAGTAGATGGGACAGGAAGTAATATTCACAGAATACAATGGGGACTAAGGACTGAGTTGACTTTTTTCTCTCCCTTTCCCCTCCCATCTTTTCAGCACACAAGCCCCTGCTTCATGATTAGCATTTACAGAGCAGGGTCACTAAGAGACTGGAAAACCCCAGTCCCAGGGATGAGTTACGAATATTAAATGGATCATAGTGGAGATAGCCTGAGCAGAGAGATTGCAGGGATAGGGGAGTAGGAGAAAGTTTCTGGGTGGCACAGGATATTTTACAGGCTTTTCTTTGCTAAAACAAAACACCTAATTCTCTGTCCTATTCAACCTTAGCTGCACTTTGGAGTTGCCAGAATTAATCCTGGTAGTTATAGAGGCAGTGAGGGGAGGAAGCTTCTCCCTGATCAGTCTTCATGTGGGATTCCCTAGTGATAGCCCCAATCCATCAAAGACTCACTTTGGGCTTCAGTCCTCTCGTTGCACACCCACTGCCTCAAATGATGTCAGCTCTGGACCCCTTGGCCCCATTGTGGATGCCTGCTCTGTGATGGAGTAGCTGAGCTGGAGAGCAGGATCAAGGGCAGAGGATAAAGGGAAGGAAAAGCAGATGGGGAACCAGGGATCCTGCAAAAGTCCAGAAATGGGATGGGGCCGCAAGGGAGGGGAAGAGTAGGTTTGTAGAAAAAGTAAATGAATGGAGATGGTGGTAAGGGAGAGACACACACCTCAATTTCACAAAACGAAGTGCCCCATTCACCCTCCCCTTTCCTTCTGAGACTGCCAAGGTACTTCCGGTGACACTGACTTTTTCTGACAACTGAGGATGAGGGGCTGTTACCTATCTTGTAAATACTCAACTCAGGGGAGACAGACATGTCACTCCCTGGAGTCCAGGCTTTTGCCTCTGAGGCCAGCATGGTGAGAAGGCCACACTGCTTCCAGTCCCATGAGGATCACCAGACACCAGCAAGAAGTTAAAGCCATTTGGTCCTCCAGAGACAAGGTGGTTTAGACACCCTTAGAATGGGGGAGGGATGGCACAAACAGGAAAAAAAACCACTTGTTTGATGGGAGAGTTTTGTTTTTTTTTTTTTTTTTGTATTTTCCAAGTTTATGTTTTTCTTTAGTTCATTTCTCTGATCTCTCCATCTCTCTTTTGTGCGCATGTGCACGCATTCTCTCTCGCTTTCGTTTTTTGGTTGTGTTTCAGTCTTTTTAAAATAACTTTGGATTTGCCGTTGGTGGGCAGTGCCGGTCCCCAGAGGCTGAACTGCCCCATAGCAGGGGTAGGACAAGGGGCAGGCCCATGGCTGCTGAGAGGATCTCTGTATTTAAAGCCTTTGAGAATAAACTACTGCAGTTCCCAGGGTGCAGGATGGGGCTGGCAGAGGGGTTCCTGGGACGGCTTCTGCTAGAGTCCAGGCCACAGGGGCCCCTGTCAGGCGAGGAGAGGGTTAGGAGGGAGGGGATGGGGAGAGTGAGCTGGGAGCACTTCTGCCAACCTTCAGTTTGGTTGAGTTTTATGGGCTCCCTGCCCATCCCAGGCTCCAAACTTGGGAGCCCATTGTGTTTTTGGAAAGAGTTTGAGCAGTATGATGCTCTAGACAAGGGGGTGGGAAGAAGGGGGAGTGGTGAAGTTTATTTTCTGTCCCCCTTCTTTATCTTGGGTTTTCTTCTTTCTTCTTTTTCTGTCAGTGGAATACATGGGACAGTATGTTATAGGAGTGGGGGAGTGCTGGGATTCAGTGGGGAAAATGGAGATGGAACCAAGGATATATTTGGTGTATGGCAGGCAGACAGGTATAAGTAACAAGGACGCCAAGGTCTGTGTGTGTGTGTGTGTGTGTGTGTGTGTGTGTGTGTGCGCGTGTGTGTGCCTGTGAAGATGTAGGGCAAGGGTGACATCTAAGGATTGCGGATAAGGATCAGTGTGTCTGTGGGGCAAGGGAGGAGGCAGGACTCTGCTGGAGGTGGGGTGTGTGAGGCCCACTGAGGGTGGGAACTAAAAGATTCCCATGAGGTGGGCGGAGCCAAAGGTTGGGACCAGGGATCTGAGCTCCCACCAAACACCCCTAGGGGTAAAAGTGGGAGCCCTCCCATCTCCCCATCTTGGTTTATCTGTTTATAAAGCTAGAAGTGTAGAGGTAGTAGTAGTTTTTGGGTTGGAGTCCGTGTGAGGTAATCTTGCTTCCTCTTTGGCAAAAGCCACAGCAGCTGTGGCAGCAGTGGCGGTGTTGGTGATGGTGATGGGCGGGCCCCCTGGGGGCGGGGCTGCCTTGCGCCTGTGGGCTGAAGAGCGCAGGTGGGAGGCCAGGGCTTCACGGCCACTCAGCAGCACCTCACATGCCAGGCAGTGGTAGGTGCAGATGGGCACCCGTAGTGGCGGGGGCATAGAGCCCCCAGAGCCCCGCCCAAAGAAGCAGAAGGATCTCTGGTGGGCAGTGGCTGCGGCCTCCCCATCAAATGCCATCTTGCACTGGCGGCACAGGTAGTGGTGAGTCACATCCACGGTGGAGATGCCAGTGCTGCCTTTCAGCAGTTCCTCAGCCTCGCCAGCTTCTCCCTCCCCAGGAGCTGGCAGTTCAAGAGGCTTTGGAGGTGCTGTGGCTGTGGGTTCAGGGGGCTGGGGTGGTGGCTGGAGTAGGGCATTGGGGAGCAGCCCAATGAGGGTCTGAGGTATCACAGGGTTCATGGGAAATAGCCCCTTCTTCATGCCATAGAGCTGCTGGAAGTAGGCCCCCTGTAATTGGGGGCCAAAGACAGCTGGCGGTGCTGCCCCCCCTGCAGGGGGCATAGGGAAGGGCAGGAATTGGCCTCCCAAGAGGGCTGGGACAGTGGCCTTCAATGCTTTGAGGTTCTTGAGGGCATCAGTGGAGGAGTTGGTAGGGGCTGTAACTGGCTTTCGCTCACCAGAGACCTTGTCCCCCGAGGGCTCAGTAGGCGGGCCAGGGACAGGGTCAGTGGTGCTTGCTATGGAGGTGTTGGTTTGATTGGGCACAGGTCTCTGAGGTAAGGGGCGGCCTGGGCCAGCAGTCTGGACCACCGTGGTAGTAGACAGGACCGAAGTAGCAAGGCTGAGGAGGCCTGAGGAGGCTGCAGGGCCTATCAAGATGAAAGGGTGATGAAGGATTAGCCATTTCCTGCCTCCACCTCCACTGACCTTCCTATTTTGAACCACCTCCTGCCACACCCACATTTCCATCACCCAGGTCCCACTCTCCCTTCCCTCCTTTCCCCTAAGAGCCTAGGCAGTGATGGTGATCCTTTTAGAGCTTTCAGTAACAAATAGCCCACTGTGGCACTCATGCCATAGGTTCACCACCACTGCCCTAGAGCAATGGAAGGTCACATGAAGACTGGACAGGGAGAGTCCAGAAGGACAAGCAAGGGCAACTGCCTCACTCACCTGAACTGAAAGGAGCTAAGCTGCCAAGCGATGGCTGGGCCAGAGCTGAACCAGACAAAAGGACTGGGGCCAGGCGAGGCAGGGCTGGGGCAGCCCCGAGGGGCGTGGAGGCAGGTGTGGTGGCAGATGGAGCCTTGGGAGCTGGGGCTGCTTCAGGTGCTGGGGCCAAGTCATAGCACTTGCTTTCGCTCTTCAGCTGGGCTCGGACTGCCTCCTTGAGCTTGGCCAGATGCTGGCGGGAAAAGAGATGGCCTCGGCAGGAGACATAGAAGTCATACTTGACATCACAATAGGGACAGTCGGTGCGCTGGGCTGCTAAGGGGCCCTCACTGTTGCTCCCATTTCCCCCAGTGGCCATCCCCTGCAGTTTGGCCTTCTTTTCCTTGGCACGAGCATTCTGGAACCACACCTGAATGACTCTCTTGGGCAGCCCGATCTCCTCCCCCAGCACCTCACACTCCTGCATGGTGGGGGTGCGGTAGGCTTCGTAGCAGGCTTTCATGATCTTCAGCTGTAGGCTGCTCATCTGGGTCCTATAGCGCCGTTGCCCCATCCCATCGGGAATCCCATTCCCACCTCCTGGGCCCCCACTGGTCCCTCCAGCTCCAGGGGACTCTGGTTCAGCTAGGCTGGAAGCAGACGAATCACTTAGGTCCCCGGCAGATGGACTACAAGCCTCGCTTTCTGGAGAAGCTTTAGATGATTCTTCGGGGCCCTCATCTTCACTGGGTGGAGGGGGAGGTGGGAGAGGTAGAGGAGGCTCTGGTGTGGATGTACTGGCCTCTTTCCCTGGCACTAGGAAAGGCAGGAGCCCAGCACCTGGGGTGGCTGTGGGGTAGGGAAAAGCAGGTGCTTCCTTCTTTGGGGCCTCCTTTCCAGTCCCATCATCTATCTTGCCCAACAGGAGGTTGAATTTGGGGAATGGGGCAGGGGTGGTTGCGACAGTGGGTTTGACAGCTGGACTGGGCACCACCCCAGGAGTGCTTCGAAACTGGCCTTTCCTCTCCCTGGCCCTGGTATTCTGGAACCAGACCTGTACCACTCGTTTTTTGAGCCCTACCTCCTCAGAGATGCAGTCAAGCATCTTACGAGTTGGGTTGGAGTCCTGCATGTACCAACGGTACAAGATCTCCAGCTGCTCAGGCAGAATGGTGGTGCGCAGGCGCTTGTCCCTGGGGGGCTCACCCTCCCCTCCAGCCCCTGCTTCACTGCCTGTGGGGGACAGGCTGCCATCCTCATGCTTCCGTTTGAGGGCTGGCCCTGGTGCTGGTGGAATGCCTGCTACCAGTGGGTTTCGTTCCCCAAACACCAGTAAGGGAAGATCTAGGAGTTGAGGAGGAGCGCTGGGCTGCACAGACGGCAAGAAATGCAGTCGGCGGTGACTGGTCAGGAGGTCCTGGCTGGGGAAGGAAATGGCACACTGGTCACAGGTATGGGCTGGGGAAGGTGAGAGAGGAGCCTTCCCGTCGGGTTCTTTGCTTCCTGACTTTGTTGCCTCTGCTTGGCTCAGCTCCTCCACTTCTGGAGGTTCTGGTGATGGACCCTTAGATCCTGTTGGGGCTTCTAGACTCTGTTCCTCCAATGCTTCTTCTTCTTCCACCTCCTCCTCCTCTTCCCTTCTCTCTGACTCTTCCTCCTCCTCTTCGGGGGTCTGATCATCATAACACTTCTTGAGGTGCCGCACCAACTCAAAAACACAGGAGAAAGTGGTGTGGCATCGCCTGCAGCCAGAGCCTCCCCCGGAGCTGCCTCCAGTCGGCACAGGCCCACCCTCACAAGCATTTTTGCGTGCTTTCTGGCGGGCATTCTGGAACCACACTACTACCACACGGCTAGCCAGACCCAAGAGACTTGCGAGCCGCTCCACCTCTCCATCCTTGGGATAAGCACTGGTCTCAAAGAAAGACTGCAGGGCTTGGGTCTGGAACTCTGTGAACTTGGTTCTGGAGAACCTGCGGCCTGCAGGTGCTAGGGGAGGAAAGTTCCCTCTGGAGCTTTCTTCCCCCTCTGTAGGCCAGCATCCTCCTGCCCGGCTTTGCTCTTCAGGGGCATGGGTGCCCCCTGCCTCAGGCTCTGGGACTAGGAAAGGTGGGCCCAGATGAGGAGCAGGGGACTCAAGAGAACCATCGGGAAGTTTGGGGGGCTCTACAGGGGGTGGGTATAGGCTATCATAGCTCTTGCGAAACTGAGCGGCATAACGGCTCAGAGCCTCAAAGGGCAGAAAGCGGCGGTGGACATGCTCCTCATGTGTTTTGAGGATAAGCATATTGGAGAAGAGTTTCCCACAGGCCCCACAGGCCAGCTTGTCCCCACCCCCCAGGGCCTCTGGAGGAGGTGGTGTTGGGGGAGCGGGTACAGCCTGCTTCCCTTCATTGTACTGAATTACCAGCTCAAAGCCAAAGTTTTCCAGGAGGGCTTTGGCTGCAGTGCGGGTGGCCTCGCTGGCCGATGGGTGGGGTGGTGAGGACGGCCCTGCCTCGTTCCCCTCTTCAGCCATGATGGGCCGCTCCCATTCCTGCTCAGCCAGCTCAGCCTTAGGGGGCGGAGGTGGAGGAGGTGGGGTGACAGCTGGCAGGGACAGCATGGGTGCAGGCCCAGCTAGTGCCAGCTTGGGCCCCACCTTGAGGTCATGGAGGTAGAAGGGCAGGAGCAGCTGCTGCTGCTGGAGCTTAAGCAGTGATTCGGGCACCAAAGGGAAGGGTGGCAGGACTGGTGGAGTGAAGATCGGGGCTGGGAATCGGTGCAGGTCCAAGGGAGGAGGAGGTGGGGACAAGAAGGGCAATCCAGATATGAAGCCACTGGGGTCAGGGCACTTCTTCTCAGTGCCCACCTCCCCCTCAGTCTCGCCTTCTTTGGGGTCTTCTTGGCTACGCTCTGGCCCCTCAGCCTTGGCATCGGTCTTGGGTCCTCTTGAGCGAGTCTGGTGCAGAACTGACCGCATGTGGATCTCCAGGGTGGAGCTCTGGTTGTAAGAAACTCGGCAGACTGTGCACTTGAAGGGCTTGTCTGTGGCAGTGGTGGTGGCTGGTGGGGCCCCAGCCTCTCCTCGGACAGGGCCTGAGGGGTCAATGGCAGCCTTCTTCATCTTGTGAAGGTGGGAGACAGAATTATAGTGAACCAAAAGGATGTTCTTCTGGGTGAAGGACTCCTTACATACAGTGCACTTGTAGGGCCTGGCAGGGTCGAGAAACTTGTCCAGGGCAAAGTTGGTGGTTTTTCGATAGGTCAGAGGGTGGCGAGCATCAGCTGGGGTTGGCTCTGCAGAGCGGGGTTCCCCCATGGTCCCATCTTCTTCTTCAGCTGTGGTGGGTGGAGGAGCTATTTCTTCAGCTAGGGTGTCGGGCTGAGGGATGGGAGATGGGGCTGGAGAAGGGGGCTGCTCAGGGCTTCCCAGGGGCTTGTCTGGGGCCTCAGCGGGGGCCAGGGGAGGCTCAGGAGGAGGAGCTGGGCTGGCTTCTGAGGTCAGGTTAGGGCCCTCTATGGGAAAGAGAAGAAAGTGCAATGAGCAGGGAGCTTTGTTCAAGATGGGCCCCACCCACTCAAAATCCAGGGCAATGAGTCCTGGCCTCATTTGTCTTCAGACCTGCTGGGCCCATGGAGATGAGGTTCTCTTGGAAGGTATGCTGTCCTCTTCCTTACCTGCAGCCTGGTCTCTGCTGGGTGTGGGCTCTGGCCTAGGGGTGGGGGGCTCTGGGCCATCCTCCAGAGGGCTTAGTGAGGGCCCAGGCAGCACTTTGGTTGTAAAGGTCATCTCTACAGTTGTGGCCTGTAATGCAAGAAACCCTAGTGACTTCACCACAGCCCACTCCCACCCCACCCGCCTTTGCTACTTCTGTGCAGAGCCTTCTTCCCCCTTCCCATGGATCAGCCAACTGTCTGAACAAACGCCCCCCATGGCTGCTCTTCCCACAATGAAGGCCTGGGCTTTTTTCTCAGGCCAAAGTCATCTTTCCTTGAGGCCACCACCTGGCCCTGGCAGACCTGGGGCTGCTGTTTTGTCTGTCTTCTCTAGACTTAACAGAAGTGAGAGAAATGCTAAGTTTTCTCATCTAGTGGATGCAACTAGGCAGGCTAAGTGCCAAGAGTCTCTCCAACTCTAAAATCCCACTGCACAGCCCTGACTGGGCCTCACGGGGCCATTCTCACCCAGCCTGTACTCACCACAAGGAGCAGCTTCTCAACACACTCAGGTACCACGTTGTGCAGGTGGCTGAGGTGGAAGTATAGGGCAGGCCGGCCCACCAGATGCTCTTGGCACAGTGGGCACCTGTATTTGGGCTGCACTGCATGCTGGGAGAGTGTATGAGCCCTCACCTGGTCAGACTCTGGGCTCAGGAAACTGCAGTAGGGGCAGCAGTACACCTGGGGAGCACAAAGGGAGAGTGGAGGAGGGGTCAGGCAGGGGCCCCAGCATCACACGGTCCTTTGGGTTCGCCAATACAGTACTGTCCCTCCCAATTTAGTAGGAACAAACCAGATGGGAGGCATCTCAGCCCCAAGTCCTGAAAGCTGCCTGCTCTCCCATCTCCCTTGGACTGAGACAAAGATTTAGCCTAGGCCACTACCCTGCCTTCCTCCATTCTCTGGCACTCTCTCTTCATCCTGGCTTCTATTTTGTTGTTTGTTTCTTTTTCCCCCTTTCCCTTTCCCTGTCTCTGCTGCTCTCCAGCTGACAGATGACTCTGTACCTGCCTCTATCTCACATTTAGTTTTCTTACCCACACCTGTCCCACCTGTATCTTCTCTGTGAAATGCCTCCAGTTCCTTTGGGTATTCTCTGGACCCAGAGGTCTCTGGCCACTTTTGCCACTCAGGGCCCCTGAATGTTTCCCATGGAGGGGTCCTACCTGTCTGCTCAGAAAGTAGCTCATTCTCCCTCTGCCTCAGCAGCTCCCACTTTTTTTTTTTTGGTCTTCTCAATAAGAACAAATGCCATATCTTCCCCAGTGGTCCTGGAAGATTCTGGCCTGGCCCTCAGCACACTCCTGCCCATACTTCAAGAGGACCGATGTCACCTGACTGAGCTGTCCGGCCTGTATTTTGTCTGAGCCTCAGAGCAATCTTTTCTCTGGCTCACTTCTTCTCCTGTCACCTGGAGTGGACGGCTATAGCGGAGAGGACCCAGGTGCTCATTTTAATGTACCTAGTAGCCCTTAGGGCAGATATCATAACATCTGCTGGAGGAGCAGGAGTTAAAAAGAAGAGAATCTGAGAAAACAGTTGCCACTGAACAATGCAGTGCTGTTTGAACATTAAGTCCTAGGACAGCACCTCAAGACCAGAGGCTGGGAATCCCCTCAGAATCAAAACTTTCAGGTTACAAAGCTAAACCACTTCTGGATCCTGCTAGGTCCAAGTCTTGGGGGTTTGTAGGTTTGTAGGATGTGCTTTCAGGATGAATCCTTTGGTCGGTGCCTCTACTTTCAAGAGGGTGCCAGGATAGCTCCATTCAGACTCAGGGCTTTCGGCAGGATGGGAACATCTGTGTGTAGTTGTCTTTCTGTAATTGGTCTTTTTGTTTTGTATTTTTGCTTTGTTATTTGAGACAGGGTCTCCCTATGTAGTCCAGGCTGGCTTTGAACTCACTATGTAGCCACGCTGACCTTGAACCCACAGTGATTCTCCTGCCTCAGGCTCCAAGTATTGGATTACAGTGTGTGCCACCACGCCCTGCTCTGTAGATGGTTTCTTGGTTTTGCCTTCCGTTTCTTCACTCTTTCCTCTTGTCTTTCTCATTTACCTCCAGTCATTCCTATTTTAATACAGTTCCTCTCTTTTAACTTTCCCTCAAACTCCTACCATCCCTACCTCTTATCCGCTGCTATGCTCCACCCTTGGGGCCAGCTTTGTCTGGTTTTAGCTGAACATATGTAACTGGCCCTGGATATAATTTCTCACATGTGGTATTCTAAGTGAAATAAGTCATAAGCACACTAAAATATGAATATGGGCAGATCTCAGTAAAGCCAGACCCCCGCCTTCAAGTCATCCCAGTTTCCCCAGTTCTGACCGTGGTCTGGTTGGCACTGTCTCTGGAAGGGCCAGTCCTGTTCTCTGCCTCTTCAGAAGCTGAGAATGAGAGGAGAGGAGAGTAAGGGACTCTGACAGCCCTTCTTCTTCTGTTCACAGACCCCACCAGCCCTTACGGTGATTTGTAGCAGAGAATTTTTAGGGCAGCAGAGTGGGCTCTCAAGAAAGGGCAGATGGGCAAGAAACTCAGTACCCAGGTGAGGTCTGACTTAGCCAGACAGGGGCTGACTGCAGGTTAGTAAGATGACCAGGTCTGGGTCCTCAGAGCATAGAAGCACCTAGGGCTCCTTGGCTCAGCTTCCCTTCCCTCTAATGAGCCCTTTCATGGATCAGTTTTGCTCTTTCAGTATAGGAGGCTTTGCTGGGTGCTTGGATCTCTGCAAGGTCCAGTGACCATCTTGGAATGTATGAGGATTGAGAGAGGAGAAAGAAAATGGGACCAGAGAAGCAACTCACCCAACTGTTCTGTCTTGTTCTGGGCATCTTTTTCAAGGGTGGGTGGCTCGGCTAGGGGGGTGACAGGAGCCTTCCCTGTGTAGGATGGGGGAGAGTCAGCTTAAAAAGGTAAAGCATCAAGGGAGGGCAGAGGAAGCAGGGCAAGCAGCCAGTCAGTGAAGAAGAGAGTGAATGGGTGAATCAATAGCCAAGCAAGGAAAAAAGCTCCCAGAAGAAATCATACAGAGTGTGAAAGGAAAAACTATAGCAATGGAACTAGTAAGGTCTAAGAGATCAACTTCTGTGAGTCCTGTCCCCTTGTCTTTTTTTTTTTTTTTTTTTTTTTTTTTTTTTTTTTTGGTACTGGGGATTGAACTCTGGACCTTGTGCTTGTGAGGCAGGCAGTGGAACCACTGAGGTAAATCCCTGGCCACCCTTGTCCTTTTATAGGAATAAGCCCTACAAAAGGCAACAGAAACTGGACTACACTTGGATTCCTGTCTTGACTGACTCTGGAAGCAGGGAACCTCAAAAATACAGTGGGAGGGGCACTCAGGAAGGAAGCCAACATTGAACGGAAGCAGCACTGGTGGTGGGCAGGAGGCAGAAGGCCTAGCTGGGAGAGGAGATTACCACTCAAGTAAGAATTGACAGATGTGTAGGAATTTATTTTCAGTGGCAGCCTAATTAAAGTGTTAAAGTTCCTTAACTCCATTCAGCCCTGCGCCAGGATCGTTCGCTATTGATCTGGGCCCCTCCAGCACTTAACTCCAGCCAGCATATTGGCAATTCAATTAGCACCAGTCAATGCTGCCTGTTCCTGGTTTCCACTGCCCGTGCCCTCACTCTCGCCCACTGCTGGCCTCTCCGCAGCAAAGCCCGCAGCCCATGCCCACCTCTGACAGCCCCTTCCAGGCTCTTCTGCACCCTCTGGATTGATGGTGCCTGGCCAGCTGTTTCTGACCTCTGCTGGTACATCCTCAGCTGCCTAAGGGGAACTCTAAGCTCCGCCTTAGGGCTGAAGACCTCCTAGGAGACAGGAAGAGGCTGGGAATCAAGTCAGGCCTCTTCCCAACACTGCTGCTTTTGGAACACAGCTCCTTTCCAAGTCCTGGTTTACCAGGAAACAGGTTTGACTTTTTCTGCCTTCTCTCTCCTTTCTGACCAGCTCTAGCTTGCTGTCCCCCATACCTACAGGTGTTAGGACACTGTCAGTACTTGGGCACACTGGGTAATTCCGCCTCACTTCTTTTCCTGTTCTCTATTCTCCACCCAGCCCTTCTCTGCCCTCCTCCAAATGCCTCTTGTACCTCTTCCTCACAGGGCAGCCTTTGTGATTCTGTAGCTCCTGTCCTATTCCCCTCTACAGCTCCTTTCTGCTTGCTCTCGATGTCTCACAGACCCATTTCCCCTTCCTGTGTCATTTTCTCAGTTCTTTGCACTCTGCTGCCCTCCTGCCCAGCCCTTATTCTCAGTCCCCTCTTCCTCACCAGGAGTCCGGAGCTGCCCATGGCTGAAGCTTAGGATGCTCTGAAGAGCTGAGAGTCCTTCCTCGGCTGTCGGGCCATTCTGTAGCAGCTGCAGGCGCCTCTGGGCTTGGGCATCCCGGTGGGCAGGTGCACGGAGGTGTTGCAACACAGCCAAGCGGGAGGGTGTTTCCCAGGCACACAGTAGGCAGCGGTAAAGCCCCAGCTCAGCCCCTGCCTCTGCTCCCTCCATTTCCAGCAGGAACTAGAACCATGGGAAGAGGCTGACACTCAGACCCCGAAGGGACACCTCCAGATCACAGGAGACTGTGCTTCCCACAAGGGAGCCTGACCTGTGGGCTTCCCCTCACCCCCCTATACTTCCTCCCCGTGGGCCCTCGTTTCCCTCCTATGACTACTTCAGTATCAGCGCCTGGACTGGATAGGACTCCCTGCTAGTAGAATGGAATTTACTTCCATCTTTCTGAACTTTTGAAGACATGATGGACTGAGCTGACACAGACTCCTCCCTCCAGTCCCAAATACCAGAAGAGCTGAATAAAGTCGTCGTTTCATTGCCTGGGTCCACTATCCTTTGGTCTCTACATTCTCCAGGCCTGCCCAGTTAACCCTGGTGCATACTTCCCTTTTCTTCATTTCTGCTCTGAGTTTTCCCATCACTTCCCTACTCTGCAGCTCTTCCTTTCACCATCTCCTCCCCTTCTCCTCTTTCCTGCCCCAGCCTCACCTTATAGATCTGGCTGTTTTCTTCATGGGCTGAGCCCCGGGCGTGCAGCTGCATCTTCTCCTTGCTGTTGGACTCAAAGTCACAGATGTTGCAGCGCAGATGCAGGGGGGAAATAGACCCATAAGGGGTCCCATCACCCAGAGGCACTGGAGAGGGGGTGCCCATGGCCCCACCCCCCTCCCGCAAGTGGGCTGCTAGCTGGTACTTCTGCGCATGTTTGTCAGTCTTGAGGTGGAGCTGGAAGTTGGCCTTGAGCTGGGTGCCATAGCAGCAGAGCTTGCAGCGGTGGGTGTCACCTGCCACCTCCTTCCATTCGGCTTCTGGGAGGCTCCGGCCAACACTGCAGTGGTAGAGCAGCAACTCTAGGCTGTCTGTGCTGAAGGCCTGGCACACTAGGCAGCGGAACACCTTCAGGGATGGGCTGTCATCTGGGGGTGGTGAGGTGGACAAGCCATCGGATGAGGAGCCCAGGAGCTGATTCGGAGGCAGGTGGGCTTCAGAGGAGAGGCTGCCAGGGGCTAGGGGACAGAGCCAGATTAGTGCCTGAGAAAGAGATGGGGCAGGGCAGTTATGTGGAGAGGTGGGTTAATAAGTCAGATGGTACTTAAGAGGAAGTTAGGGTTACCTAAGCCGAGAGTTGGCCTTTGGGAGAGAGCAGGGGATAGACTTTTTCCTGGATGGGGACAGAGTTCAAGGAGCTTACCGGGTGTGGGAAACTTGCGGGTAGGTGCTCCAAGGTGGTGGAAACCGTTGAGAAGCAGCTGGGCTTCCAGGGGCTTGTCTGGCCTCAGCCCTGGGCCAGGCATGGGAGTCTGAGGCTGCCCTAGGGCCTGGGGTCCAAAGTACTGGAAGAGTTCAGGGGGACTGGTGGGGGGAGCCCCTGGTGGGGGAGGAGGTCCTGGTCCCACCAGACCAGGGGGTAGGCCCAGTGGCAGCCCCTGGTGCAGCATCAGGACGTTCTGCATGTGCTTCTCAGAGGTCATGTGGATGCGCAGGTTTCGGGAGATGTTTGTCTCATAGCTGCACACCTTGCACTGCCAGGATGATTTGGTCTTGGGTTCTTTGTCTCCTGCAGAGGGTGGGAGTGATGCTTCTGGGGGACTGCCTTGTCCCCCAGGCCCTGCCTGGAAGCCCTGCAGGTTGGCCAGGTGCTTATCAGACTGCATGTGGATGCTGAGGTTGCCTTTGGTGGTAGTGGAGTAATTGCAGACATCGCAGCGGTAGGGCTTGTAGCCACAGTTGTAGCTCTCTCCTCGAGCAAGGCGGGGGTGTGCGCCCCCGGCACTGCAGTAGCTGCAGTGACTGTTACTCTCTGGGTGCTTCTCCCGCATGTGCACATCCAGTGTCTGCTGGTACTTGTAGTGCCAGTTGCACTTGGGACACTTGAGTGTCTTGCAAGAATTTCGGGAGTGTAGCAGGGACATGTGGCTAGACAGGCTAAGGCCCTGGAAGGCTGCAGGAGCCGAGGTGTAGTCGTCAGTCAGGCGGTAGGGCTGGGGTGGGTCGTTGGGGTCTTCAGGGGATCCCCCTGGAAGGGGAAGAATGCCCCCCTCCTTGGAGGTGGGTGAGCTTTGGTTGAGTGGGGGACAGAGCCCTCCATCCTCTTGCCCCTCGGGGAACCAATCTGGCCCTGCCTCGCCTGCTGCTACTGGCGATTCTTTGGCTTGGGTTGGGCTGGGGTCCCAGGTGGCTGGAGTTGCGGGTGGGAAGGGTGGGCTGAGGGCCATGACTTCTTCAGTGGGGAGGGCAAGGGCCTGGACTTCTGCCTCAGGAGGGCCACCCTCAGTCTGGGCTGCCCTCGCCTCCATGTTCACTGTGCTGCTGTTGTTAAGGGGTATTTCAAGAGGGGGACAAACAAGGGATTTTGGTTCCAGAAAGCTTATGAGGGCTGTACAGCCCTCGTCTCCCTCCTGGAGCACAGCTGGGCTGCCCAGCAGGCCCTGGTGTTGGGCAGGGGTTAGCTTCACCCCGTGAGACTGTGTGTGCCCCATAAAGGCCTGGGGCCTGCTAAAACCCAGACGACACTGAAGGCAGAACCAGAAGAGTGCCCTGTGATCTCCCCCACTGCTCCCCGTGGGACCATCTTTGGGATCTCCGGGTGGGTTTGGAGCCAGCTGGTAGCTCCAGAAGGCTCCATACCTTCCCTCACAGGCAGCCGGAGATGGCGCTGAGGTATCATGGGACAGAATTTGGTCAGAAGAGCTAAAGCCTTGGATTGGGTCAAAGCCATGTTGGATGTGAAGGGCAGTGAGGTGTGTGGGGGTTGGATGGGCAAGGAGGGGTAGGCTGGGCTCTTCCTTGATGCCTGCCTCACCCCAGGGGAAGCCCTTTGGTAATAGGAGTTCATTGCTGCCTGGCAAGGACAGCTTGCCCACTAGGTAGGCCTCGCTGCCAGCTGAAAAGAATAAGTGGTTGCTGAGGTCCATGGGAGGGAGTGCTTCTTCCTCTTCCTCCTGATCCTTGTCCTTTTCTACCCCCAGGTCCTTTGGTGTGAAGCCACCACAGCCAGGCTCTTCTTGGGGCTCCCCAATCTCCTTTGGTGGGACGAGACCACAGCCTGACTCCAGAGGCTGTCCCCCTAGCTCTGAGGGCCTCATGCTCTCAGAGGTGGAGGGGGCAGCAGGGGGATCTTTGGTGACAGGGTCAGAGGCAGAGTTGGAGGAGGAGGTGTCCGGAGGTGGGGGTGGGGCATTGTGCCCAGGGGAGGGGGTGGTGCCAGTGGCAGAGGCTGAGTTAAGGGTGGCCATGGTGGATGGAGGAGTGCTGGAGGTTCATCTCAGCGTGACAGCCAGTACCCTGCAGGGAAACATGGAGAGAACAGTACTGTGAGGCCACAGGCATACCAGCCAAGCTGAATCTTAGTGTCTACTAGGCTTTAAAAATTAAAATGTCCATTATTTATTTCTCCCTGATCCTCCTACTCCTCTTGATCGTAACTGTTTATATCAAAAATTGATACCATTTATCCAGTTGCTTAGGCTAAAAGTCCAAAACTTTTCTTTTGCTCTCCCACATAATTATTTTATTTAAAAAAATTTTATTTTGGTACCAGGGCTCAAACTCAAGACCTTACACTTGCAAGGAAGGCAGTGGGACCACTGAGCTAAATCTTTTTTTTTTTTCTTTTAGGATACCGGGGATCGAACTCAGGACCATGTGCTTTCCAGGCAGGCACTGTGCTGCTGAGCTACATCCCTGGTGCCCCACATACCCATTTGACAGCAACCTCTAAACCATAGCAAACCCTGCCCTTACCATCTTCCCCACAAGCACCATTCTGGCCCCGGCCATTACCTCTGTCCTGATGATTCCTTGGACCTCCCATCCCTACTGCTGCCCCTCCAGTTCAGTTTCCTTCCACCCAACAACCAGAAAGATCTTTTACTTGATTCTCAATTGTGAAAAATGCCATTTATAAAACTGCTCCAAATAACATAAGGAAATCTTTTTTACCCATCATCCAGTTATTAAAAAATCAATTCATGACCAGTCTTCTTTCATTCATATCCTCCCCAAGTTCTCCAAATTTCACGTACTATTTTAAAATTTCAAAGCCCCCAGGGTTATTTTTTTTCAGAGATTTTTCACCACCAGATATTTCATGGTTTACTTATTTCCTCCTCCTAGAAGGTAAGTCCTGTGAAAGCAAGGACTGTCCGCTTTATCTATTGCTCTATCACAGAGAATGATGCCTTCCATAATCAGTAATGGTCTTGAATGAACTCTGGGAAATAACCTCAGATGTTCCAAGCCCTGAAGAGGCAAGCTGTCCAAGTCAAGGTCTCCTTGCCGGAGACAGGCCATAGCTAACTTCCCCTGCATGCTTCTAGATCCATCTCTGGTCAGGAACATGTGTAATAACATGTAATAGGAGTTTCCCTGCCAGTTCAAAGACAACAGGAAAAGTCATAACATTATTCATAACGAAGTCCATACACCAAGGTCCTGGACCTGTGGTAAGGGCTTATCAGTGATCTCATTTAATCTCACAGCAACCTTATTTTACAGATGAGGCAGCTAAGAAACAGGTTAAGTGAGCTACTGGTGGTCTTTAGGCTTCAAGGTGGTGAAACCAGAAAAGAACAGGCAGACACAATAACAGCAAAAATAATCCTATAAAGGAGAAATCGAGAGGCCTGGGCTGCCTCCCATCTTTAGGCTCACCAAGGCTCCTGGGCTTCTCCCAACCTTTTTGCCGCCATGATCTCTCAAACTCACCAGCTCCTCAGGCCTCCACCCGTTACTTCTCCCAGCGTCCTAAGGACTTGCCTCCATCTTTTTTTTTTCCTTCCATATCTGAGCAGGTTTAACTTTAGCACTCAGGCAAGAGTGCTTCAGGGAGAGGGTGAAGGGAATGACTTCCTTTTCCTTGAGCCACCTTTAACCCCACCTCCAAATTCCTAGATTTAGAATGGGTTCTTGCTATTGCCCCAGCCAGCAAGGAGGCCTCTGTCCTCCATTCCTTCTCCTGGAGGGGGTCTAGCCAGGCGTGAAGTCAAAGGCTTGGAAGAGCTCGGGAGGGGCTGGATTAGCATGCTAATGAAAATGCAAATCAGGACCTAGGAAAGGGGTGGGTGGGAGGGACAGACAGGGAGTCTGAAAACCAAAAGGTAAGTAAAGAAACTGGACTGAGGGGAGTAGCTTTCTAGAAAGAGGAAATCAGGAGCCCTAAAGTTGTGGGGATCCTTGATGGTAGGGAGGGGATAAGTGCAGTGATTTGTGAGCGTCTGATGTGCCCCTATCCTTCCTACAGGTTGGACCCCACTGCCTTCCACCACCTTACCTGGTGGAAGAGCTGGGGCTCTTGCTACTGAAGGCCAAGCATGGTGGGTACTCTCTCTCAGTGGGCCTGGCTACTGTCACCAGCTTCTTCCTGGTTCCTAACTCAACTCTACCTCACAGTTCGGAGGAGACCTAGGTAGACTTTGCAGTAACTCTCAGAATCTCTCTCCAAAGTATTTAGTTCCAGGACTGGGAGAAACAGCTAATTCCTAGATAGAAACCAAAGGAGCTAGCTCTTGGCAGCCTGTGAGAGACCCTGATGGGCCCAGGGTAGGTTGGCAGCTGTTTAAAATTGCAAATCTCTTCCCCCTGACCCAACTTACCCCTCCTCTTCTCTGGGAAAGAATTTCAATTGCAAATTTATCTCTGCCTCAGTGCATCTCCCCCAACTCCCCACTGCCACAAATTCTCCTCCCCCTTTCTTCTCAGTGCTTTTCCCATCACCCACCATTTATTACAAATCTTTTCCTTCAGCAATTATTTTTCACTTTTTTCCCCTCATTCAATTTCCCCCTTCCATCTTTTCTTGAATCCTCACGTCCCTTTCTTTGCCTTTCCCACTTCGAACTAGAGATGATCCAGAAACGGACCTAAAAGTATTCCCCCGATCCATAGGCCAACAAACTTGTTCGTCTTCAGACCTACTGCCACTGCTCTCTTTAGGTCCTGCTTTCCTCAAGGGCATCTTCCTTCGTTGGGGCACATCTCAGATGTGAATAAAGGGAGAAGGCCCTGACATCTCTGCCTCTGAAGGAAAGGAGGAAGAGGGCCCACTGTCCAGTGGAGGCAGGGACTGTCCAAACGACCTGGGTAGAGGCCAGGGCTGGGGGGCCTCAGTGGAGGAGAGGGGCTGGGGAGCCAGCAGGCAGTGGCGGCAGTGTGATTAGAGTGGAGATTGATGTGAAGGGGCACCACAGACGGCAGAGAGAGTCAATAAAACGAGAGGATCACATTAGAGGCGACAGAGAGAGCTTTAAATTACAAGGCTGCTGCCACCGAGGGGGATGGGAGGAGGGAGGCCTGGAGCCAAGGGAGGGCGGAGAGTTCTGAGGGTGTAGTCATCCCAAGGTGAATCTGCCAGCTCCAAAATGGCCCTCAGTCTCCAGAGCTCCCCAGCTGCCCCTTCATTCTGTCCTCCCTCCCTAGTGCTTCGTTGTTCCCTCACAAGGGTGAAGAGGACAGGAGGGGGAACTCTGTAGAGACAGATTATTTTTCTTTTCAAATTGCCTTCTTCCTTCCTTGGCACCTGGATCTCTGGTTATTCCTTTGGTGAAGGCAAGGATAGAAGTGCTGCTATCAAGTCCAGCAGGAGTTACTGCCTCACAAACAAGCAAACAAAATACAGAGTCAAAGTGACTGAACTACATAGGTGAGCAGAGATACAGTAATTAAAAAAGGAAGACAAAAAACAACAACAACAACAACAACAACAACACCAGAGAGCAATCCAGGAGGCAACAACATATACACTAGGACCAAGACAGTGTGAGAGAGAGGTATCTTATGAGATGGAAACAAAAGGGCCTGGATGTGAAGTTGCAGAAGCAGATGGAAAGCTGAACAGGCAGGCTCTGAGATCCAGCAAGACAGGGGACACTAGATGACCCTTAAAGGGAGAATTACTGGAGCCCAGGGGGCAAAGGCAAAGACAGACCAAAAAATGAGCGGAAAGAATGTGTCCCTCCCAGAGAGGAGCTACGGTGCGGTTTGGGCTGGCTGTAGAACCCAGATAAAGCAGTGAAGGGGGGGACCCTTCCTCTGGAGCACCCAGCAAGACCACAAACTCCTTGGTACAACCCCTCCCACCGCTGACCAACAAGGATAGGAAGAGACACTACTGCCCCCCAGTGGTCACCAAGGAGAGGGCCGACCAGACTCGACAGATTTTTCTCCTCCCCAATTCCCTTCCAAAAAATCATAAAGCAAAACCTGCCTCCTTTTTTTCCAAACCCAATGATAGGGAAAAGGTTGACTTTTTGTGTGTTTTTTTTTTTGAAACAGGGCCTTGCTAGTTCATGCTGGCCTTGAACTCACTATATATAGCCCAGTCTGGCCTCGAATTTACGGCAGTCCTCCTGCCTCAGCACAGAGTGCTGGGATTAATAGGCATGACCAACTCCCGGCCCTTTTTGTTTTTACCTTGAGACAGGATTTTGCTAAATTGCTCAGGCTAGGCTTTAACTTGTGATCCTCTGTATTCAGCCTCCAAAGTAGCTGCAATTTGCCACCTTGCCTGGCAAATGCGCTTTATTTCTTACTGTAGTAGAACATGGACTTTGGATCCATGCAGACCCAGGTTCTGTCCTGGCTCTACCACCCCTTGGAAAGTTACTGATGAAGATGCAGCTTCCTTATCTGGGGAAATATGAATAGTGATACTGCCCTCCAATTTTAAAGGAAAGATATAAAAAGTGCCTATGTTAGGTGTAAATGAGATAAGTTGTTTTTCTTGTCTACTCCCCAGGTGCACAGCAAGATGGGTGCATAGAAGTTGACACCTTTTGCTTTGTCCTTTCTTTCTTTTTCTTTTATTTATTTATTTTTTGAGGCAGGGTCTCACTATGTAGTTGAGACTGACCTGTAACTCACTATGTAGCCCAGGCTGGTCTCAAACTCACAGTGATCCTCCTGCCTCAGCCTCCTGAGTGCTGGGATTACAGGCGTGTGCCGCCATGCCTGGCTGCTTTGTCCTTTCTTGAAAGGCTCATCCTCTGATCTCTGCCCTTTTAATATTTTAATTTTTTTTTTAATTTTTGAGACAGGCTCTCGCTTTGTAGTTCAGGCTGCCCTTGAACTCACTATGTAGTTTGAACTCACAGTGATCCTCTTGCCTCAGCCTCTCCAGTGCTGAGATTATAGGCGTGTGCCACTATGCCTGGCCAGATTTCTGCCCTTTTCAAATAAGAGTAAAATAGGTAGACAGGATTTAAATACAGTCTTCCCAACAGTATAGTTGACTGTTGGGCCTAAAAATACTTATTATGCCAGGGCAGAGTGGAAGTTTTGTCTAGATTCAAATATGGAGTGCGCACAACGGAAGCTAACACCTGGTTCAAAACTATGGCCTCATTAAATAAAATGTTATATCCATAAAAAAAATTATGGTCTCAGCTGGGCAGATGGTACATACCTCTAATCCCAGCACTGGGGAAGCTGAGGCAGGGAGATCACTGTGAGTTCAAGCCCAGTCTGGGTTACATACCGAGTTCAAGGCTAGCATGAACTACATAGTGGGCTCCTATCTCAAAAAAAAAAGGCCTTTCCCTGCATTTAAAACTCATTTCTGGGCCAGGAATTTAGCTCAGTGGTTCCGCCACCTGCCTTAAAAGTACAAGGACCCATGTTTGATCCCTGGTACCAAAAAAAAAAAACAAACAAAAAAAACAAAACAAAACAAACAAACAAAAAAACTCATTTTCTTCTAAATCTTTTCTTTCCTTTAACTTTTATTTATGTATTTTTTTGACACAAGGTCTCACTATGTAGCACAGATTGGGGTTGAACTTGCTATGTAGTTCAGCTCCCCTTAAACTTACTATATAGCCCAGGCTGGCCTTGAACTGGTGATCTTCCTGCCTCAGCCTGAGTGCTAGGAATACAAGGATGTGCCACCACGCCCACCCTCATATTTTACCTTTTGTACTTAAAAGTGAAAAAGCAGTAATAGTAATCCTCCTTCCCCATTTCAGTTCTATCTCTTCTGCATCTCTTTCCTCCATTCCTCATAAATATTCAGGGAATGCTTACTTTGTAAAAGATAAGTTTTGTCCAAAAGAGAGAAAATGAATATGGTAGGAAATAAAATAGACAAGCAGAAGAAATGTCACAGGGGGTAAAGAAAAGGGCAGTTAAGGCAGAGAGGAGGAGGGGAAGGGAGAAGCAAAGACAGGGAAGGAGGGGGATGAAGCTGGAGCATGATGTACCCAGGCCTCCAGCCCCAGCACTAGATTGTGCAGGTAAACTGACCCAGCAAGAGTTGAGGCAGCAAGAAGGGGATCTAAGACCTTGCATACAGTGGGCACAAGGAGTTGGGCAAGATGTGAGGGGAACAGGGGAGGTTCAAAGGAAGATGGGGGTAGGTAAGGAGTAGACAGGAGGGAGCGCAGCCATGGGCCAGTGCCACATTGAGCCCCATGTGCATGGTTATTGAACTGTGCTGCAGTGTCTGCTGCTGGCAGGGGTGGAGTCCAGGGAGGAGCCTCCTGCCCGGGCATCTCCCTCCCTGGATGACTCAGAGTATTAGATATCTTAGGACAGCAGTGTGGAGCTGTCTGCCTGGAGAGGTATAAGAGGGGCTCCTGTTCTACAGGTCTTCAGCTCAGTTGGCTGCAGGAAGCCAGCTCAGAACCCTTCTTTTGTATAAGCATTGCAGCTGGAGGGGCAGCGCCTCGCCTCATGCCCCTGAATTCAGACACCAACAGGATCCTGTCTGGTCCTGGCACTGGAGACCTCTGCAGAAGATGGTGATCTATCTCACTGAGCACGGAGGGAGGGGAATCCCCAGCAGCCCTCCTACAGTTATTTAAAAGGGCCCCATTGTAAAAGGACTGCTAAATTTTTCTGGTTCTTTGACTTGAGGTGAACCTGTGTGATGTAATGGCACAATTACATACTGTAATGAGTACTATCAGTGGTTGGGCATCCTTAATCTGAAATGCAGGCTTCTGGTGTAGCTAGCATGTGCAAGACACTGACTTTGAATCCTACTACTGCAAACTAACAAACCCAGAATGCTCCAAAATCTGAAACTTTCCCCACAAATCTAAAACTTTGTGTATGTATGTGGGTGGTATTTGGGATTGAACCTAGGGCCTTCACACTGAGCTATATTCCCAGCCTTTTTAAAAAATTTTGAGAGAGGGACCCACTAAATCACTCAGGCTAGCTATCACTTGGCAATCCTCCTGCCTCAGCCTCTCAGTGTTGGGATACAGGCACACACCACCACACCTTGGCAAAAATCTGAAGCTTTCTTTTTGGTATTGGGGATCAAACTCAAGACCTTAAGCTTGTGAGGCAGGCAGTGGAACCTGAGCTAAATCCCTGGCCCAATATGAAACTTTTTGAGCACCAACATGCCAACTGTGTAAGTGGTAAATTCCACACTTGGCCTCATGTAATGAGTTGTTATAGACAAAAGAGGTGCCTAAAAATATTGTATAAAGTTACCTTCAGGCTATACGTGGAAGTTACATAGTAAACATAAATGAATTTTGTGTTTAGAATTGGGTCCCCTCCTGAAGATACCTTAATGCACATATTCCAAAATTAAAACAAAAATCCATGCCAGTCATGGTGGTACACATCCACTGTACAATCTAAAGGGGAAGCAAAAGTGTAATTTGGGGACCTAATTCTTCTGCTCAGGTTAACCTGTAAGCTTCTGAACTCTGGCTGTATTTTAAATGAGACCTTTGAGTGTGTTACCCTGCCCTTGTGTGGGTCCCCTTGAGCATATGTGCAGTTGTGCTTTTTCTCTGAGCTTGAATGTGCTAGATGGCTATTGGGAGTTAGTTTCAGTAGAAGATGGGTCACTAAGCTAGGCATGGTGGCACAGCACAGGCCTGTAATCCCAGCACCTGGTAGGTAGAGGTAGGAGGACTGTTACGAGTTCAAGGCCAGCCTGAAGTACACAGCAAGACCCTGTCTCCAACAAAAACAAAAAAAACAAGGGCCAGGGATTTAGCTCAGTGGTTCTGCCACCTGCCTTGCAAGCGCATTACCCGAGTTCGATCCTGGTACCAAAAAACAAAACAAAACAAAAAAACCAAAGATGGACCAGAACAGGACCAATGCTTTGTGCAACTCCAGGGGGCACCACTGACACTGCAATCCCTGCAGCGCTTGGCCATTCTGAGCATTGGGGTGGTGAAGATTATCTGGATGATGATGTGTGCCTATTTGTGATGGTGTCTCTGGAATTGAAAGTCTGCATTATATGTATCCATATTATATAATCTTCATCAGGTAGACAGTCTGGTGTTGTTTAAAACACAGCCTTGGGGTGTTCAGTATGTGCAAGGCCCCTGGATTTAATCACCAGCACTACAACAGAACCAAACAGAAAAGCCCACAGCCTTTAAAAATCACAGATCTGGTATCAGATATTAGTTCTATTCTTAATATGCAAATGACTTCAGCTGAGTTGCTTGATGCCTCAATTCAGTTTCTTTATACAGAGGAATGGGAAATTGCACCCACGGTTGAGTCCACTGCGATGATCATTATTGAGAGGGCACTTTTGGTGTGATCAATAAATGGAAATGACAATTATCTACCACACGCCTTATTTCCTGACTCGGGGTACATGTGTTGATAGCCCTTTGTGCGTTGGGGACATGTGAGCTGATGGCTGTTCGGTACCTCTTGGGGAGTGGTCAAGGTGCTCGCTCCTGCCCCAGGCCAGCTCCCCCAGGCCTGTTACACCTCTGTGGACCCTAGGCTTTCCCTCAGAGCGGGGCGCCCTGTGCTTGCCGTGTGTTGCTGTGCGCTGTCTGTGCTTGGTGGCCGGCTGGCACGGGCGTGTTTGGGGTGGTGGTAATTACTGGGATGGCCCGGCCCTAATGAGTGTGATCTCGTTACACTCTCGCTGCCTCTAATGGAGCTAACCTCATTTCACAGCCATTAGAGATGGAGATGAGGCCCCGCCCACGGGTCCCACCAGCTGCAGCTTTCACAGCCTGGGCCGCATTCTTTCCCTCGGCTCGCCACAGCTCGGTTCCATCTCGCCTTCTCCCTCCTTTTCTCTGCTCCTCCCTCCAGGTTTCCCTCTCCTGGTCCCCATTGTTCTTTTCCCTATCGTCTTCCCACCCTCTCTCCTTTTCCCTTCTCTTCTCTTCCTTCTGACCCTTCTCCATTCCTGCTTTCCTTTCCCTCCCCTCGGCGCCCAGGCGGATTTGTCCTCCGCATTTCCAGTTCTCCTTCCTCTTTTCCACTCACCTCCCCGCCTCCCCGCCCTTCACCGCTGTTCTTCCCCTCCCCCACGCTGCCCTGTCTGGCCAAAGGACAAATCTCAAGGGGAAACCAGCAAAGACAAACAAGGAGCAGTGACTTCATTACCATCGTTAATTTGCCACTTCAGTTCCTCCCTCAAGGGTCCAAGCCAGCATGGCTTGAACTCAGGACTGTCGCGGAGTCTGAGGCCACAGCCAGTGCACGTGGCCCCACTCCCACCCCAATTTCCCCGTGTGTGTTGGGGGCGGGTGGCTGGCTTTCTCTCTAAATTCTCTTCTAGTCCTCACAGCCTCCTATCCTCTTTCCCTTTTCATTTAAAATGTGCACATCTTTCCCTCCATCTTTTTTTTTTTAGATAGGGTCTCACTATGTATTCTGGACTGGCCTACATGTAGGTAGCCTAGGCTAGGCTCAAATGTGCAGCAATCCAGCTGCCCCAGACTTCCCAGTACTGACCTTACAGGGGTGCACCACCACACCTGGCTTTTCCTTCATTCCTATCACACTCTCCTCCTCTCCACTGCTCCCTGCCCTGTCTATATTGAACCCTTTTCTTGTGCTTCCATGCTCTTTTCTCTTCCTAACCTCCAGTGTACTTCTTTCCTTAAAGCACCAGGATGTATTGTTAGGATTTTGGAAGCCACGTAGTCCAGAGCAACCAGAGATGAAAAAAAGGCACCTGTAGTCTAAACGGACCAAGTGATACCAATTGTGGGATGGAGACAACTGTGAAGGAAGCAGCAGGCCTGAAGCCCCTGAGTACAGGGAGAGGTTCGGAACACAGACTCACACCCAAGATCCAAGAAATGGAATGCAAGACAGAGTCAGGGGGTCTTGGGTTTTGTCCCTGATAAAAAGAAATGAAAATGTGGATGTGGATGTGGGGGGGTGAAAGTGGATTTTACCCCATCACTTCCTCCAGGGAAATGCAATCTAACACTCTGGTCCCACCCTCTCCCCTCTTTCACTGAGAAGCCAAATGGCTGGCAATTGACTCTTGACCTTTAGTGCAAGCTCAGCCACAAAGGGAATAGCCCAGGGCAGTTATCTGCGCCAGGGGAAAATGTCTACACAGGAAGTAAAAATTTCTGGCCCACACCCATCCTGCCCCATTGACTTTGCACTTCAACATGCCACAGAAGACCAGACCCTACAAGTACACACACTCCACTGAGGGCTGTTGCACACCCTCAGTGTGGGCCAATTATATCCTCTTAATTGCACAGATCCCTATGACTACACCATTCCAGTGGCTCAGCTATCTCAGTGGGAATTAGAAAAAGATGTCTTCTTCCAGTCACATGCAGTTCCTATACCACTGGTGTAACATGGCCACAGCAGCACGGGATTTCAGCCCACTGGAAGTCACCTCCAAATCTTTCAATCCTGTCTCACCAGCCTGGGCTGGAAGAGGGACAGGCAGGCACACAGTTCTCTGGGGCTTTCACTACAGAGGCAAGGGGCTCTGGGAAAGTGGGTGGTGGGAGGTCTGAGCTTAGTGTGAGGAGCCTGAGAAGAAAGATGGAAAAATCAATGAAATGAGTTTCTAACGGTGAGGTAAAGGACCGCTGTGTCGACAGCCTGTCGCTTGCTGCAAAATATGAGCTGCCCAAGTCTTTGGCGGAAGCTGACAGTGCACACAGCCACCTCAGGCCTTCCTTCAGGCCCCCACCCACCAGCCTCTTTCCTGCACACTGGCCTTTCTTATTACAGCCAGACTCTCTCCTCCAGGGTTCTCAGCTCACTCTCACCTATCTTCTTTCCTATATTTCTCAACTCATTCAGGGTCTTTTGGCTCCTTACTGCAGAACAGGATGGGCCAGTGGTGGAGAGCCTATGGCGCATGTGCTACAGCAGATAGTATCACTGAAAGCTCTAAAAGGTTCGCCATCACTGGCGTAGGATACAGTCTCTGATTCCACTTGGTTCACCTTTCTCTTCTATAGTGTTTGGGTATTTAGACCCCCCTCTTCCTGCAGATACTGCCCTCAGTAAGCTGTGTATCTCAGCTCTCCCTCTTCTAGGTGCCTCTAGAGTTTTTCCACAGTGAGCAGCAGAGATGGGTGTGGTGGTGCATGCTTGCAGTCTGTAATCCCAGCACTCTCAGAGGCTGAGGCAATAGCACTGCAGGTTCAAGCCTAGACTGGGTAATTTGGTGACTTACTAAGACTCTGTCTCAAAAGAAAAAGGGCTAGAGATGTAGCTCAGTGTGAGCCACAGTATTGGAAAACAAACAAAAACAATGAGTAATCAGAGGTCTTTAAAGCATCCCTCACATGTTTAGAGACGACTTCTCTATCATCATCTGGGTTTACAGGTGGGACAGATGTTTAGGTTGGTATTATTTATGAACTTTTTCTGACCTTTTCTTCTGTGTGCATGTACACGCGTATGTGTGTGTATATGGCAGATTCAATTATAGCTGCATGACTGGGAATGGGGTGGGGATACTACTTTCCATTCAGATTTGCCTACTCTCTTTGGAAACAACTCAACTTCTCTGGAAACAGCCTATTTTCGCTATCCTCCTCCACATCTTCCTCTGGAGTTCCTAGGACTGACTGTTCATATTTTCTTCCTGTTATCTCTGTATAGTCTTCCCAGATCAGCCCTGAGAGCCAGCCCTAGCCCTGGCTGCCCCAAATGTGCCCCTAACCCAAAGTCTCTTTTCTCTGTCTCAAACCTCACTATCATCACAGGTTAACTTCCTTCCAGTTTCTGGTTTCCCAATTCTGTTGGCATTTGCTAGTAGATATTTATTAAGCCTGTTCTATGTAACAGACACTGTGTTGGTGCTGGGAAAACACTAGAAACTAGCTGGGTATGTTGTGTGTGCCTATAATCCTAGCACTTGGAGAGGCTGAGGCAGAAGGATCTCAAGTTTCAGCCCAGCCCAGCCTTAGTAAAATCCTAAAAATAAGTAAATTAATTAAGAAAGGGGGGGTAGGTAGGGGCATAGTTCCTACAGTGAAGGCCCCAGGTAAAAAAGAAACCAGACAGACTCAGCCCCTGTTCAGGTAATCACTGTGACTCACACCAGAAGGCTTAGTCTCTCAGACCAAAGGAATCTTTTTTCCTTTCCTCTACAGCCAAATTTCTCCGTGCCCTCTGGCATCTTAGAACCTTCCCCTTTCTCTATCCAAGCATCAGTTTACATTCCACCATAGCTCTGATATTTTCTCTTTTGCATTTCCAGCTTTAGCTGCCATTCCTAAACCTAAACCAGGTTCATCATACATTTCAACAACTCTCCTCCCAGCTCATAAAACCCTTCTCCTTTCCCCTTCCGTAACTGCCATTTCCAGTTTTCTTCTACCTTTGCCTGCCTTTCAGCCCTACCATCTGACTCCAATGCCTCCTTCTCCCAGGTCCTTTTCTCTCTTGTGCCTGTCAAGCTCTAGCAAACCTCAGGCACTCACAAACAAGAGTGGCTTTTGACAACTGTTGTTCTCGGCTAGCACAGCTCCAGGGACGGAAGCTACCAGGCTAGGAATCCTACAGATTTGACTAGGCCTGGGTCCCAGCCACATATGTGATACAGTTCCCCCCAGCAAAGCAGCAAGTTGTTCCGGTTTGGGTCTCAAGGTAACACCAGCTGCCTCTGACATCACAGAGGGAGGAACCCTGTCAGGTTGCCAAGGCAACACCAGCAATTTATGACATCAGAGGCTTTAGGTCTTTGGTTCTCAGGGGGCCAGGAAGATTCAAGTTCCTGTCATTACAAGTAAATGGGAATGCTACTTTTTCATCTTTGCTTGTGTTCTCCTGGCTTGGGAATGAAATGCAAAGATTTTTGGGAAGGATAATGAAGCTACTGGAATGCATGTTTGTGAGGTTTTCTCCTCTCTCTTCACGGTGCATGCTGCATTTCTCTCCCTCTCATGGGTGCCTCGCTTTTAGGGGCCCAGTATTTCTTTGGGGGACCAGTATATTTCTGTTATGCCTTTTCCCCCAAATCAAATCATCCACACCCTGCAGTGCTCTCTTTGCATCTGTCAGGCTGCATCCTCTTCACAGGAAAAGCATTTGTTTCCTTTGATACCTCATCCTCTCCTCTTTTCTCCCTACCAAGCTCTGTGAGGCTCTGATTTGCTTCAGCACTCCTGCCTTTGCTATCCATTTACCTTCTTTGTACCACACTCTTTTCCCACCTCATTCATCAAGTCCTCCCTTCCCCCATTTTACCACATTGTATTCATTTCATATTGCTTTTTTGTTGACTGCCTCTTTAGGAATATTCTATCATTTCTCTCCTTTCCTTCTGTAGAGCTATTAACTCATATTTATTTCATTCTCTCAGTTTTTCATTAATCATCCTCTGTTCATTCCCTTCCCCTATTCTGCATAGATTTTCTTCCCTTCCTTTAAATGTCCCTCACGTCATACATTCCTCTACCCTGTATGTTTACTGTACCCATCGTCCCCTTCCCTTCTGTAATTCTGTTCAGCTTTGAAATCTTCCATCATGTGTGCATATACACCTTTTCCTTTTACCCTTCCAAGCTCTGAGGTCTAGAAAAAAACAATGATGGACTTAAAACCAAGACAAACTTGCCAGATCCTTTATCTACCTTTACCACATTTCTTCAGGCTGAATGAGCCTGGTCCCTTAAAGAAGACAGCGACCCTCACCATAATAAAAAGTGTCCATAAAGAATGATGTTAAATCCAAAAATAATACTAGCAGTGGCCCAGGAGGAAGATGAGATAAAAAGTGAAGAAAACAGCCACTGATATTTAGAATGAACTGTAAGATGCGGGCAGCCAGGCAGGGTGGAGCTTAGAGTCCTAGAGAATGTCCCCTTACAAAATCAAAGTTGACAGTTCACTGACATAATGGCACTGATTGATGAGGGGGTTATATGCCCCTGGAAGCCCATTAAATTGATTTCTTGGCCTGTTTATGTGCCTTCACCATATCCCCCACCTCTCCCAGCCACTTGTCTGTGGTATCTCCTACTGCTAGGGTTAAAACACCGGGTAAGAGCCTAAGGGATAAGGGGAACTTAGGGTGACCAAGGAGAAAAGGTAGGAAGAAGGCAGAATATGGGAACAAAGGTGGAGAATAAGCAAGGAAGACCAGAGGATACAGGAATAGAAAAGAAGGAGTGAAAACAGGAAAATGAAAAAAATACAGTATGGTAAAGTGGAGAGAGGGAGGAAAATTAAGTCAGCATGCAAGAGGTTGGTAGAAAGCTCCCGGAAGGGCAGATGACACAGACCAGAAGATGAGGTCTCGATGGGAGAGATGGGCATATGGCAAAAGGGACAGTCAACAATGCTAAGGAAGTTCCAAATCCTCCCTAGCGAAGGTGGAAGAGGAAGCTGGCTTGGTCATACTGAAAAGACACTAGATTCTTGGGAAGAGGGCACATCTGTTTCATCCCCTGAATCTTCAGGCCTCTGACTAGTGGCTACCACAATCACAATCATGGCTGAGAAGCGAAATCCAAAGTAGCATGGACAGACCGGTGATATCTGGACCGACCCTGAAGGAAAGGGCATGGAGTCCTAGATGGCAAAACAGTGAGGCAGCCACGGCGTGACACATAGTGACAGGAATACACAGGGAGAGGATCACTCGGATGGGAAGGTTCACAGCAGTGACAGTGACACACAAAACTGGAGAGGGATGGGGTGAGAAGACGTGGTGAAGAATGGCAACACCAACCAGGGACATATGGACTGGGATCAGCTGGGCTACAGGCACAGCGAGAAGCGTGGCACAGTGCTCAAAAATGATAGGACTACTCATAGAGGGGCAGCAGAGCCATGGAGAGACAGTGTGTGAGGGGGGAGCAGTAAAAATACGCTTCACCTTGAATGGAGCTTCCCCTCATCTACTCGCACCTTTTCAAAAAAAAAAAAAAA
>NW_022900929.1:47334902-47335296 GCF_012274545.1 Fukomys damarensis
CCCCGCCGCGACTCAGTCCGCCCTGGGCTGACAGCTCCGAGCCCTCGCACTCACCCGGCCTCCCCTTTCCCTCCAGGAACCCCGCGCCCCGCAAGGCTCCGCGCGGTCTGTCCCAGCTCTCGCTACCCTGCGTCCGTTCGTCTGCTGGCCCGCCTTTCCGGCCCCGTCACCCCTCTGTCCCCATCCCCGCCCGCATGCCCTCACTCCCCTCGCTGCCCCCGCTTCTCCCTGAGCTGTCGGTCTGTCCGTCCGTCCGGGTCCCCTCCCCCAGCCTTTCCCAGTCCCTCTCCGTCCCCTCCAGCAGCAGTCTCTGAGCGCCTCCTCTCCCCTTGGTCTCGAGCTTCCGAACAGCAAGGAAGGGAAGAAGAGTGAGAGGGAGAGGAGGGAGAGAGAG
>NW_022900929.1:47335335-47356109 GCF_012274545.1 Fukomys damarensis
GGAAAAAAACCCCAGCAGCATCGGAAATCGATGCACTTACACCTCAGCTGGAAGCAGGGACGGGAGTCGAACCGCGGCCGCCGAGCAGCGCGAGGCGGGGAGGGGAGGGGGCGGCTCTTGGAAGGGACTTCTCCGATGTGTTGATTCCTTCCCCCCCCCTCCTCCCTCCCTCCGGGGCGTCGGAGACGGAGATGGAAAAAATAAATAAATAAATTCACGGCGGAGAGGGAAGTGAAGGAAAATAATCAATGCTATTTGGCTGCGGCTGAAGTGTTTTCCCGGCTTCGTGAGGGGGTTTCCATTGATTCTGCCGAGGCGTCCCACACAATGGAATAATCAATACCCAGGCGCCCAGGGCGGCCCCACTGAGCAGGTGCAGCGGCCCGCCCCTCGCGGCGCATGCCGGGAGTTGTAGTCTTCCCGCCTCCGCCCTTGGCCCGCAAACCTTCCTTAACGCTGGAACCCTAGGCGGGCAGCGACCAGGGCTTGAGATGCTAAGCCACCTGCTGCCTCTGACTCTGGTGCAGGCCCACCTGGTGCCTGCGAAGAAGGCAGGTCCCTTCAAACTCTTCCTGTTCCTCTTCGTCCTGTCTACAGAAACAATACGTATGTTTTGTTGTTTGGTTTAAGATCAGCTGTACAAGCTCTGGCTTCTACCAGTTTGCCAGAGCTGCCTGAGGTCTTTCTCTTTTTCATTCCCTTCTTGCCTTATTTATTCCACCTCCTTTCTGATTGGATACTAGAACCTTCTCTTGCACAGCAGTCTCGGAGAGCTTCTGTCTTCTCCACGTGGTCACAGAGTCTCCTACTTCCATAGGGGGAGAGGAAGTTCTGGTTCCTGCTCTTCTGTTTATCAGCTCAGAAACTCTGTATATTTCAATAATAATTTCTAAGATTTATTGAGTGTTTAGGGATACTACGAAGCACTTTTACATATATTATGTGATTCTCATGAAGCAGATACTTAACAGTTGAGGAAACTAAGGCACAAACAATCAGCCCAAGGTTGCCTGGCCAATAACTAACAGGGCCAGTATTCAAACCTCACCTCAGTGGTCTAGCTCCAGAGTCCATAGTACATCTGAAGGCCTACTTCTCTAATGGCCTCTCCTCCAAGTTCACAGGGGAAGCCAGGAGACAGAAAAAAAATGCACATTTTGAGTTTCTACTATGTGACAATTTGTTACTGAATCCTCACTCATAACTGAGGCAGCCCTCATTTTACCAAGGACAAAACAGTCTAGCCCAGGCTAAACAGCTGGGAAGTGAGACTTTCCAAGTATGCCTGTCTCTGGAGTATAGTCTTCCTATCTCAGTAAGCTGTTGTTTCTGCCCCCACTGGATCGGACCTTATATAAAGGGAAAACATTAGGCATTCTTCTTGGTCAACAAAACCGAAAATCAAAGGATGGATGGAATGCAGGCCTTGAGAAAAGTTAGGGACTGACTGCCAGGTGGTGCTTGGCATGAGGTGGGTGACAGATACATACAAGACTTCTTAAGTTCAAGATGTCATGTCTATAAAGTAATCTCCCCACAGTATTTTCTACTGGTCAAGTGCTTCCAGAAACATACTGAGGAGGAGTCAGATGTGGAGAACCTGGCACTTCTCACTCATCATAGAAGCAATCTTAGGAGTTGACATTATTGTCACCTAGAAGATCAAAGTTAAAGTTTACAGATAATCATAGTTCTCAGAGGCAACAAGAAGTTTTCTCTGTTTGGTCTCTGAAAGCAGTCAGAGGGTCATTCCTGAAAAAATCTACTCAGGGAGTACTGGACACTGACAAACTTCTCAGGGTGACACTCATTCAAGACTTTTTTTTTTTTTTTTTTTTTTTTTTTTTTTTTGTTTTTTTTTTTTTTTTTTTTTTTTTTTTTTTGTCCTGTGGATTGAACTCAGGACCTTACACTAGCAAGGCAGGTGCAGCACCACTTAGCTAAATCCTCGACCCTCAAGACTTTTCCATCCTGGCCCCTAACTGATTTCTAAACTCATCTGTACTTAACATACTGGCCAGGTGTTCTACAGTTGCTGGGCCATTACCTACACTGTTCCTGTCTGCATCTGTTGAAATCCTACTACGCCTTGGTTCCCATTCAAAATATCATTTCCTCCTCTGACAAAGTCTTTTGCACCACAATATTCATACTAGGGGGCGGGGGATTTAGCTCAGTGGTTCTGGTGCCTGCCTCACAAGCTCAAGGACCTGACAACAACAACAACAACAACAACAACAAACCACTTCTATCCATACTAGGATTATCAGATCTGCTCTAAAATTCCAGAGTAGCTAAAGTGGACTAAATCCCCATGCCCACCCCCCCATCTCGCACTTAGTGGGCCACCATAATAGATATCTACTGGGCACGGTCTCAAAGTGAGTGACTTGTTTTTTAAGCCCACTTCCTTCGCTGGCAGAGGCTGGAGACTGGGGCCTCAGCTCCTTCACCCAGCTCACCCAACCACGCTGCAATCCCAGATCAGCTTTAGGTAGAGTCCCGCTGGCACTAATTGCAGCTTTCCTGTCACCATAGCGACGGGTGGGGTGCGCCAGCTAGGCTCCTTTGGAACTACATCTCCCATCATGCATCGGACTCCAGGGTGCCGGGCTCAGCCTGCACCCCGGGACCCAGCTGACCCTGAGCTCCAGGAGGGATAGGGGATGAGAAGCAGAGCGCGAGGGTACAGTCTTACTTTTCTGCCCACTACAGAAGTCGCTGTCTTCCATAACCTAACAGGCCTCTCTGTCCCCAGCCAGCCCTCGGCACTACCACGGGCCTAATATGGCCGCTGGCACTGGGACCGGCCGAAAGCACAGAGCCGGACTGAGGTCCGGGGCCAGGGCCTGCTCCCGGCATTCCTCGCGAGTGTGGCGTGGGCACCCTTCCCCCATCTCTGGGTCCCTCGAGAGGAAGACCCTCGGGCTTTGAGGTGAGACCTGGGTCTCCAAGGGCTGGTGCTGTGGTGGGCACTCGGGAAAGTGAGCTACTGGCCTTCTGGGGTAGCAAGGTGTAGCGAGGGGGCTTTGGAAAGACGTTTGTCACAAGGCCTGCTTTCTAGGGAGCACTGTGGGTTGAGAATATCACGAATAGTGTAGAGGATTTAACTGTAACGGATTGTTTTTTAGCAGTTTTCTAGAGGATCCAGTTTGCTTAAAGTTTTATCACTGATGGCCTCTATCACTGAGGTAGAGAGCTCTGCAATAAAAGTTCATCGCGAGTTCATCCAGGGCTGGGTCTCAGCTGAGCTGTGCTCCGCCGGCTGTGTACCCTTTGGCACTCTGCGAATGTCTGTTGCAAATGTTTGTTGCAGGTAGCATGGCCCAGGGCTTGCTAGAGGTGGAGCGAAAGTTTGTTCCAGGGCCTGGCATGGAGGAACGGCTGCAGGAGTTGGGAGGCACTCTGGAGCACCAGATCACCTTCCGAGACACCTACTATGACACCCCTGAGCTGAACCTTATGCGGTCTGACCACTGGCTGCGACAACGAGAGGGTAGTGGGTGGGAGTTAAAATGTCCTGGAGCAGTGGGTGTCTCAGGAACCCATACTAAGTACTTGGAACTCACATCTGATCCTGCGATTGTGGCCTGCCTCTGTGAGGTGCTGGGAGCTGAGGGACTGGGACATGGAGGTATAGATGCTGTGGTGGGTTCCCTGGGGCTGCAGGAAGTAGCTAGCTTTGTGACTAAGCGGAGTGCCTGGAAGCTGGTGTTCTCTGGATCTGATGAAGACGAGCCACTGCTCAGGGTGGACCTGGATACAGCTGACTTTGGCTATGCTGTGGGTGAAGTAGAGGCCGTAGTACGTGAGGAAGCTGAAGTACCTTCTGCTCTAGAAAAGATCCAGAGCCTCAGCAACATGCTTGGTAAGGGAGACAGGCCTTCTGTGCTTTCCCTGCTCCCCATCTGCCTTTTCTGGAAGTACCCGCTGGGGCAAAGAGTGACTGAGCTTCTCAGGGTTATTTCTGTAACAAGAATTGTTTAGCAGTTTTTTTTTTGGGAAGACCCCATTTGCCTATACATTTGGTTATTTTATTTGTTTTGTGTTTTCAGACGGGGTCTCCCTGTGTAGTTCAGGCTGGCCTTGAATTCATTATGTAGCCTAGGCTGGCCTTAACTTCTGGTGATCCTCCTGCCTCAGCCTCCCGAATGCTGGGATGATAGGTGTGCAGCACCGTGCCCAGCTTGCTTATGTAGTTCTATGAAATCCAGTTTCCCCATTTACAGCAGCTAATTTGGATTCACTCTTTCAGTGCATTTCTAATTTTTCCAGTCATTGGGAAAGTAGGCATACCTCTAGCCAAGTCTGCAATTTCACTGTCAGTTCTCTGCTTTGACCCTTCCCTCCCACAAACTTCTTCTATCCTTTTGTTTGTACTACTTCCTCTATTCTCATTTATCCTTTGCCTTTAAGTAAAAGGCAATGAGAATGTTGCATCTATATGAGACAGTAGGATAAGTGTGGGCAGATTTTTTTCTTCCCATTTTTAACTCCCTTACGGATAGCTCGTCCACAGAGCTGACACCCCTGGGATGCTGAGTTTCCTCAGCAGTCACACTCATGTTCAGCGTGCTGCGAGGCCCTGACAGTAGACATTGGCCACGACAGTAATTCTGTGTGAATCCTGCCCTACCACTATAGCTTCTTTCTTCTTCCCATAGTCCTTGGTTTTTCTCTCTCTGTGTACTTCTTTGCGTGTGCTTCATTACCAAGCTAATGAGCTTTGGCCTGCCTAGATGGGCTTTAATCTTGATTGGGGGACGGGGTATTAACAAATGAGTCAATGTTGAGGGATCCCCATCTCCATGGTGCCTGAGTGCTGCTTCTCTTTATTTCTCCTTCCTGGAGGATAGGCTCATGTGTGGCTTCCCAGCCACTCCTGCCTGAAGTGGTTCTTTTAGGTCTCATTTTCTTAGTCCAGTGAGGGAGGATGAGAAGCTGGTTGAAGGCATTCAGGATATTAGTGCTGCCTTGCAAACAGTTTTGGGGTCCTGCTGGGTGGGCAGGAAGCAAAGTTAAAATGTGTATGGTAGCTTTGCCGACTTCTTTGCTCATTGTCCTTTTGTCTATAGGTGTGCCAGCACAGGAGAGGGCACCTGCCAAGCTCATCGTGTACCTACAGCGCTTCAGGCCGCAGGACTATCAGCGCCTACTGCAAGCAGAGCTCCAGAGAGAGGCCACAGGGGACTAAACATTCTGGCAGTGACTTGGGCTAGGGGATATCTTCCCAGAAGGGCAAGAGAACTCTGGGTTTGATGGGGTCTACACCTAGGCTCGTGGTGCCTCTTTCCTTCTAACAGTGCCTCCTCTCTCTAGCTCTGCCTGTTTCACCCTGTTCTCAGCTACCCTTCCTAGAGCCCTCCCTGGTTGCCTCTTCCTCATCCGTCAGATGCAATCTATGGGCCGCCCCTCTCCCCTGGCCGCTAAGCAGCCTCCATTGATTTCCGCTCGTGTTTATAGGATTTCCACTTAGCCATGATCAGTAGTTAAGCACAGGAAAATCCCTTGCCACCCCCCCTCCCTTGGTCGATGCCATTGATTCTGCCAGCGGCTCTGAAACTGCCTTACAGCTGAGTTAGAGATGAGGGGAGGCAGCAGGGATTTCCCTGCCTAGGGGTGTGGGGAATAGCAGCAGGGTAGGGAAAGGGTTGGGAACTCCTATTAGAAATCCAGAAATTCTGCTTTGATTTTTGTCACTGTGCCCAGCACTGGCCCAGAGAGTAGAGTGCCTCTTGTGGCAGGTAAGGGACAAGTGTGCTTCCAGACCTAAAAAGAGGTAGAGAATCCTCATTGTTGAGAGAGGTTCCCAAGGTTCCAGGAAAGATTCATGTGTGAGGAGGTTCTTCCCTTGTCGTTCATACATATTTTCTATCTCAGACATACCCAAATATGGTTTTCCACCTCTCTTGGGCTTTATTGGGCTTTCAATATTTGTGGGGGAGGGTACGGCCCTCAACGTTTTGTAGTGACAGACAGAGCCAGAGTGCCACCTGGTGGTGGCCCTCAGAAGAAGGATCCCAGCTACTGGGGCCAGGCACTTTGGGACATGGGAGGATTTGGGTAAGCGGAGATAGTTACTGCCATGTCTTCACAGGCAAGTTGTTCACCTCAAAGGTCTCCTGCACCGACTGGCCAGAGTGGTTATAGGAGAGGCGCAGCTTTAGCCGCAAAGGGGCCTAGGAATAGGAGCAGAGATGGGGGTTAGTGCCCATGGTGTCTCCCATGCCTGGGTCTTATCCACAAGTACTGGAACTTACCTTGTTAGGATTGAAGATTCTGAAGAGCTGAGTGATGGGTGGGCCACCCCGAGCTGGAACTGTGTTTCCACTGGGGGCCTCGACCTGCAGCTGGATGCTCTGAACATGGGAGGTTTGTGCAGAACACAGGCGGCTGACTCGGCTCAGGCAACCTCTTCGCACAGAGGGGCTCCAAACCCTCTTCCCACACTTCCTAGATGCCTGTCCTGTATGCTGTTCCCTTCCATCTCCTTTTGTCTCCCACCCACCTCTTCAGCTTCATGGCCTTTCTCCTGGATGCTTAGGCTGTCTCTGTACCCTGAGCTGTACAAACCTTGGGCACAGCTGCCTGGCAGATGAAGTGAGTGACTTCATCCTCTGAGGAGTTGGTGGTGGTGACAGTGATTAAGAGCAAAGCAGGGGTTCCAGGGGGTCGAGTAAAAGACAGATGCAGCTGTACTCCCTCACGTTCAAACACTTTGAGATTGGGGATCGGAGCTGGAGTAGGGAGAGAGGCACTCAGTGTGCAAGCTGGGCATAACATGTTCACTCACTTTCAACAGTAGCACAGTGAGCACCTCTTCACCCTGCACTGCCTGAGACACTTGTGACCAAGCAGAAAGCAGAGAAATTGAGGTGGGCGGATCACAAGTTCAAGGCCAGCTTGGGCAATTTAAGACCCTGTCTCAAATTTTCAGAATAAAAATAAAATTTTAAAAAGACCTGGGATATAGTTCAGTGCAGGAGGATTTCCTTAGCATTCATGAGGCCCTAAGTTCAATCCTCAGCAATGAAATAGCAATTGAAAAAAAAAAAAGTTGGAGCTGACAGCCTAGTCGGGGGCGTGGAGTATAAGCAAAACCGAAACAAGACAATCAGGGTGGTAATGGGTACTATGAGTGAGATAACTAGGAAGAACTAGCTTAAATAGGAACAGCAGGGGAGGGCAACTGACATTTAACAGAGACAAAACAAGAAATGCCAAGAGCTTGAGGTGGGAGGGTTTGAGGAACTGAGGAAGTGGGCACGGGGAAAGTAGTATGAAACGGGTTGGGGAGGTAGCAGGGCCCTGTGGCACGGGGAAGAAGTCTGAACAAAGGAAGACACTGAAGAGTGGCCAAAGGGGATTGGCATGATCAAATGAACCCTTTAACCTATAAGATAGGGTGATCTGGATTGGGGGGCACACAGGAGGGGGATACATGAGCTGCAGTCTGTGGTTCCAAAGGAGAAAGCACATTTCTACCCATCTCGTAAGACCTCTCTCTCCCCTTTGCTGAGGTTTACCTGGGGGTGGAGGTGCACAGGGAAGATCAAGGAAGCGTACTAGGGCACCCTCTGGGGAGGGAGTCAGAGAGGGTGGCTGCTGGGTGTCCCCAGGAGCTTCGTGCAGGAGATCTAGCAGATCCAAGAGCTTTGATGTCTGGGAGGAAGGACAAAGGATCTGGGCTGGGCATGGAAGCCCAACCAAGTCCTTGCTCTAGGGTAGTAATGGTGAACCTTTTAGAGACAAATGCCCAAACCGCAACCCAAAGCCCAGTTATTTATTGTGAAGTACTGCAATTAAACCTGAATACTGAGGGGTTTTTTAGGTACTGGGGATTGAACTCTGGTCCTTGCACTTGCAAGGCAGGCAGCAGAGCTAAATCCCTGGCCACTGAGGTTTTAGTTTAGGAAAAACAACTCGTATGTCATCATCTTTTGTCTTAAAAGAAAAAACAAACATGCGTGCTATAGTTTTGCCACCATTGCTCTAGGGCCTCCAGCCTCCTCACCTGGGGCTCTGTGGGGACAGGGGCTGTGTCTTCTCTGCTTTCTTTGGCTTCTTCATCAGCCCGAGAGCCACCATGCTCCACAAGAGGCATCTTTTCAAGGATGGCGGCCCTGAAACGACGGAATGTACCTGTTCTTTTGTGTGGGCTCTGCACCTCTCACAAGATGCATCTGACAGGAGGGCTAGGAACAAGGTGAGCCCTGGGCACACGGGGGTCAGAAGTGCCCTGTGATTTCCTAAGATGGCACAATGTTGCCAGTCTTTCAGATCAGCAAGGAGGCTTGGGAATCAGTTGAGCTTCAATGTCTGTTGGTGGGAGGCTCTAATTGAAAGAGGAAGGATACCAGGTAGGTTGAGACCCTTGGACCTGGAAGGCATTTGGGACAGGGTAGGGGTTTGGGTCCTACATGGCAGCAGACTGCTGGGCGCACCTCATGTGGTCATACTTCTGGAAGAGCACATTATACTCCACAGCCCGCTGCTGCAACTCCACGTCCAGACAGCTCCCGTAGATGGACACCACCTGGCGGATGCGGCTGACCCGCAGGGTGGCGTGTGAATAGCAGTGGCAGTTTGTCCTATCCTTGCACTCCAGGATGTGCAGGGAACAGGGAGGCCCCACAGAATAAGGAGACACCCGGGATATATGGCTCAAAGGCTGGGAGGAGTAGACGTATGTGTGCCTGGAGAACTCAAACTGGGGAGCACAGTGTAGGAAACGCATTGAATGGACTAGAAACCCTTCTTACTTGGTGTCTCCCGGGAGCCGGGTGCTGAGCTTCATGAGGGCTGTGAGGGCATATCCACGGGTGGCTGGCAGGGACATAGGGGACTGTAGCACCTTTTCCAGTAGCGCCAGTACCTCCTCCTCTTCTACCTTTAGGTGTGGATGGATGCAGGTGGTGACGCTGGGTCCTGCTTCCATCCTGAGTCCCTCCTCAGTGCACCTACCATGTAGGTCTCACCTGAAGGGGTTCAGTTTCCTCACAGTTCTCCAGCAGGAAGTCCCCATACTCCCCTATGCACCAGGCGGCCACTTGCACCAGTGGTTGCTGTGTGGGAGAAACACTGATAGGCGAGTGTCTGTGGTCCTCTCCTCTCTTCTAGACTGAAACATTCCTTAGGTAATGCACAAATCGGGGATTGGCCGGGCACCAAAAGGAAAGTTGGTTGGCAAGCTCTGTCCAGTTCCTGAGCTCCTGCTGCCCTCTGGTGGCCAATCTTGAGAACTACATGGCCTAATTACATGATGGAGTCTCCAGTGGGTCCTGGCTCTTAGGAAGGTGTGTGGTTTCTGCCCACCCTACTTAAAATGGAAAAAGGCTATATATCCACGTGTGGTGGTGCATGCCTGCAATAACAGCACTCAGGAGGTCGAGGCAGGAGATCTGTGAGTTCGAGGCCAGTCTAAGCTATTTAGTGAGAGACTTACAAAAAAATGGCGGGGTGGGCTATAGATATTGGCTAGTACCTGTTAATTCAATCAGCATTTGTGGTAGCAATAAAATAAGTACATGCACAATCTTTTAGCTCGTTTGATTTTCTTTTTTTTCTTTGTGGTACTGGGGATTGAACTTGGGACCTTGCACTTACAAGGCAGGCAGGCGGCACCACTGAGCTATCCCCCCCACGACTTTTTGGTACCAGGGATTGAACTCAGGACCTTGGCATGTGCGAGGCAGGCAGCTGTACTAGTGAGCCAAATCCCCAGCTATCTCATTTGATTTTCTAGGCAGCTCTCGGAGGTGGGCAGGATAGAAAACTGAGCACATGGGGCCTAAAGGAGGTTAAATTAATTGTGGGTTCAGATAGCCAGTTAGCAAAGCCAGGACAGGAGCCCTGGTATTCTAATTAAAAGGCAGGCTCTTTTTTACCCAGGGCCTTCACACTGAGCTGCATCCTCAGCATTTTCATTTTGTGACAAGGTGTCACTAAAGTCACTCAACAGCCCAGGATGGGATTGAACTTAGGATCCTCACACTCTACCCTGCCTGGTGGCCAGCTCTGTCCTGAAGTATCTCCTGCAATAAGTAGACATCTGAGACCCCCCAGGGAAGAAGAGTTCAGAATTCAGTGTAGGAAAGAGGCCCAGGAGGGGCCAGGGAGTTGTTGTTAGGCAGCCTTCGACCTTGTCCCGTAGGGATGGTACCTGAGAGATGTCCTCCACCAGTGCCTGGTAGAGGCGGCGCACAGAGTAAGCATGTAGCTCCTGTGCACTTCCAATCAGCTGGGTCAGGTTGGCCACGGCGTCATCCCGCACATAGGTACCTGCCTGGTGCAGGGAGGAGAGCCTGTCACTGGTGAGCTCTGCACACACCGCCCAGCTCTAACTAGCCCATCTCACCGTTGTCAGCACATGCAGGATGGTGTCTATATGCCACCGCCTGGTTGGAGCGAACCTAGGGGACATAGCTCATCAGTCCTGGCACTATCCCTTCCCAGGCTGCGCCCTCTTTGCCTCCTGGCATCTGTCACCTCACCTCTCTGCAGCCAGCAGGATGCCTGAAGCACAGTCAGACCGCAGATCTGGGGGGCAGGACTCAAGAAAGGCCTGCAGCTCCTGTGTCATGGCTCGCACATTGGAGTTGTTCACCAGAGCCAGGCTCAGCTCCAAGGCCTGCCTGGGAAGAGAAAGGTATCTCAGGTCACCCTGCTGCACCCCAAGCACCTGTCCCCTTAGTCTTCTCATTCTTGCTGCTCTGAGCTGGTTTGGGTCTTGGCCACCAGACACTGGGTCCTCTGTCCTCTTGTCCCCTCTGTCTCTGCTTACCGGCTGAGGGAGGCATCACTTTCCTGCAGACATTCCACCACAGTGGGCCGATGTCGCTGCACAGCACTGTGATCAGACTGTACCAGCCTCAGCAACGACGTCAGGGCCACGTACCTGCCCAGGGTGGAAAAGACTCTGTTGTGCCGTGGCCAACAGCCCTGACGATCTGCCCTGGGTATAAAGCGAGAGGTAGGTGGATTGGGAGGTTCTGGAGGGAGGAGTGCAGAAGGCCAGCTTAGCAAGAATCAAGGACTCTTACCTGATGTTCTTATCACTGTTAAGCAGGAAGCGGCCGAGAATGTTGACAGCTAGAACCTATGGGAGACAGAGGGCTGGGACAGTCACAGAAGACACAACTTATTCACTCAGGAGTAGGGACCACATGGCATAGTGTGACAAGTGCAGGGGAGAACCTAGTGAATAGGGCCTGTGTGTGCCTGGCTGAGGCGGGTGGCAGGCAGGGCCTAGTGGAGGAGTATATGGGACAATACCCGTAGGCCAGCTGCAGAGCAGATGTCCATGATGGTGAGCACTGTCTCGAACAGGACTGCACTGCCAGCGTTCCGGCTGGTGTCTGTGTTGGTGGCCACCTAGGTGGGTGGGGGAGATGCATGTACACAGGGCTTATTCTCCATCCCAGGATGCTGGTGCTTCTGCCCTGTGTTTCATTTTTTCTGTTCATTCCAACCATCCAACAAAGTTCCCCAAACCCTATTATGTGCCAAGGCCATCCTGGATGAGGGGCAATAGCACGGTAACAGCCTTGTGTCCCTCCTGCATGGATTTCACTGGGTAGAGAAGATGGAGGGTGCTGATGCGGCTGCTGCATGGTAAGGGTTCATGTGAGGGATACCCTGGGCTGGTGGGTCCCAGCTTCCCTGCATAGGGGACCTAAGCAGTGATCCCCTTCAAGCCCCACCTGGGCCAGCAAGTCATTCATGGTCTCGCTACTTTCCTCGTGGTTCCGGCCCAGGATCCGAAGCAGACGAAGTATCTGGACCTAAGGTCGGGTTAATGGGTAATAGGAGTTAATGGGAGTTGTGGGCCAGAGGAGAAAAATCCAGCATTGAAGATAGTACTGTGAGGGATTCGGCTAGTCTTTTAGAGCCTCCCACCCCCTCCCTCATTGCCACAGGTCCTTTGTGTGTGAGATCAGGGGAGATTAGAACAAACTTATTTTTATAATCTCGATTTCCTGAACTTCAAGCATCCCCTCTCCTCTAACTGGTCCTGGGATGACCAGGACAATCCTGAGCTTGCCACCCTCCTGCCCAGGACACTGAGCCAAAGTGTCCTCTAGGTGACCACTAGCCATGATCTTATTGCTAAGCCTTCTCTCTTCCAGGGACACAACAGGGGGAGGTTACCCCACCTGCAGAAAAGGGTCACTGACTCCAGATATGCTGTGCTCTGTGGAGTACCCCGTTGTCACCAGAGTTCGGAGGATGTGCACCAGTTTGGGTACCACCTGGAGGGAGGGCACAGCTTTGTCTGGGCTTTTCTCTTCATCCTTTCAACGCATGCCCCATTCCTCCACCACTGACCCTCTTTCACCAGCCCACCTTTCGAAAGTGCCTGAGGGCAGCAGGGCTTCTTTCACAGAGCTCCATGATCAGGGTGATGGTGCCCAGCAGGATGCCTGGGGTCAGGGAGGGGAAGCGAATGGTGGGCCAGGGCACAGGAGGGTCTGCCGCACATGCACATTGATGTGTGTATGCGACCCTTTGTCCTAAGAACTGGTGCTCCTGTCCTGCTTTTTACTTCTGTCTATAGCCAGGCCTGAAGCAGAGAATGGGGAGCCCAGTGGCCTTACCATGGTGGTGCTCTCGAAGCAGTTTGGCACAAGGTGGAAGGAAGATATCAGAGAGCTCAGGGACTTTCCGGACCATGTGCACTGCAGTCAGAATAGCCTGCAGAGGTCAGGGGCCTCAGACAGGGCAGGGCACCACCAGGATGCCCCCCGCCTCCCTTCTGCATGGCAGACCAGGGAGAGTTTCTGGAGGGGCCAGTTCTGCATCTCACCTTTTTGCGTACATAGGAGCCTGGCTGCAGGAGCAGCTTCTCCACCTCTGTGGCCAGGTCCCGGCACATCTCAGCAGAGCCCATGGTGCCCAGAGTGCACAGAGCCAAGCCTTGAACTGGCTGAATCCCCTGGCTCAGGTCACTGCAGGGTTGGGAGGTTGTTCAGTCAAACCTCTGAGAAAACCAGTCCATCTCACTAGTACAGCAGGCAGCCCTTTGGGATTTCTGTTTCCCACTCTCCCATTTCCCTGATTTCCAGTGCCCTCAGAGCCCTCTCACTTCTTGATGCTGTTGGTAATGAGCAGGTGGGCATCATGCCTCTCATCCAACAGAAGCATAGCTCCCAGGTAGCCCACCCTCTTGTCTATGAATCGGGGGGAGGCGATTAGTTTCAGGCACTCCATCTGCAGAGAAGGGGGCAGACCAGGAAGACAGGGTGAAGACACAGCTCTGCTCTGCCTTCTGTAACACCACATGTGGGCGTCATGTGTCACTGCTCCTCTTCAGCTGGAGGAGAGGCTGAAGAGATCCAGGATGGTGGGCAGTTTCAAGGACCCGGCACAGAGGAGGATGGGAGGGGAAAGGAGAAGCAGAGAATGGAGGGTTTAGGCCGGCTGACACAGGGTGGGGATCGCCGTGGGGAAAGAGGATTTTCAGTGCGTGGTGTGAGGGCTCAGGAAACAGAAAATGAAAAAATGGGGCACAAATACGTGAGCGGGTCCACAACCCTGCCATGTTGGACTTCCTCCTCAAACGCCGGCAGAGGGCATCCCTGGCCATTACCTGTCCAAAGTGGGCGGGGTAGCCCAACATGTGGACGTAGAGCAGTTTGGCCAGCTGGCGGTGCCTCTGCAAGGGGTCCCCATCACGGAAGGACGCCCGGATATGGGCGCACTCCTTTTGGATCACCTCCCGTTCCTGGGCCTGAGTCTTGGCCCCGCGAATCTCCTCGATGAGGTCGTGAAGCTTCAGCGAAGACACCATCGTTCTGGGGGGTGGGGGTGGGCAGAGCCCAGGAGTGGACAGGGCTTTAACATTTTCTGGCCGGTGCTCAGTCTTGCCCCGTGCCAAGATCGTAAGGGCCCGGGGGCCACAGATACCCTGTAATTGAGCCGACATTTACCTTTGCCCCCCACCCCCGGTCTCCAAATCCCACCTCCCAAAGGGATCCCAATACGCATGCGTCCCCACTCCACGCCTGTTCCTTCGGAGCGGGAGGCCCAGCCCCGCCTACTACCCCCTCCTTCCCCCACCTGGAATCGCATCAGGAGCTCAGCCTTCTCTTCGCTTCCAGGGCCCTGCGCTGTTGCTTTCGCGAGATTCCTTTCCACCATTCCCACCTCTGGCTGCTTCGGTTTTCCCGCCCCAGAATGCCGAGTCTCACCTGTCTCCTGTTTGAATTGTGCTTCTCTAACCTCCAGCGCTTCCTGGTGCAGGGCCCAGTAGGCGCTGGCGCTTGATCTGGTCCTTCCCTCTCCCCGCCTCCACCACGGGACCCGCCCTAGTGAGCCTGCCGACCTCGGGCCGCTTTAGGGTGTGGAGCTGTGGTACGGTGTAGGGGCGCGGAGCCGTTAAGATGAATCTGCTTTTTACATTCTCATGGTCATCAAAGCCTCAGAGAGCTTGGGTTGGACGACACTGCACCCCAAAGGAGATGACAGTCCCCCCTTTTTTCAACTTTTTTATTAATATATTTTTTTGTTAAATTTCTTTGTATTTTTTTTTTTTCCTGCAAGACTTGGTGTTGGCGGCACTGTTGTATAACTTCAATCCCAAATTCCATGAAATAGAAATCAGAAGTAAAGGTTGAAAGGGGAGGAAGGAGGGAGGCAGGCCAGGAGTGAACAGTTTGACTAGAAAAAAAGAGGGTGTGTGTGGTGGGCATTCCCGGGCAAGGCCATTCCTTGAGGGAGGGGGTTGGCAGGCAGTTCGGTTCTGCCACATGCAAGGGAGGGAGAAAAGATCCCCTGGGGGCCCTACAATCCCCTTTCTAGGGCTTCCTGCCTCCAGGGGAAAAGCTACTACCAAGGATCAGCCAGCAACCTCCCACAGGGCTCTCCAACCACCTCTCACCCTAGGTCTGACTTCCACCTTTACCCTTCCTGGGGAGTGTGGGAGATAGGGGCTTTCTTTGATCCCATTCCACAAGATTCTGAAGTGATGGGGGAAGGGACAGAACCCTTTGGAGACTACCAGACTTGTCACTTCTGCTGCTCGGTGAGCTCCTGTTAGCTTGCCTGGTTCTATCCTCTCAGAAAGGCCTCCCCACTACAAATGCCAGAGTTGGGGAGCAGAGTCCTGGCTCAAATGCCTCTAACCCTCTGGAGTAGAAGTGTCTTCTTCAGGCCCCTGTAGGAATTTAATCAAAGGCCACAAGTGAGTCCAGACCAACCGAATAAAATTTTAAGGGCCACAGAAGGGCAGAGAGATCAGTGGCAAAGCCTGAGGGTGGGCCTGACTGCATTGGATATTTTTTGTTCCTTTACACGTTGCTCTTGGCATGGTGTAAACATGGTTGGAAGAGGGGCTGGCTGACTAGGGGAAAGGAAGAGGGAGATTCTAGGACGTTGTTCCATTGTTCTTTTAGCTTCCTCCAGGAAGGATCAAGTTAGGCAAGAACCTAGCTGGGTGCTGGGAGGTGAGGTAATCTTCTCCAGGGTGAGAGGTGGAGGCCACATGTCCTCCAGCCTTTTCATTTGGGCCAGGAAGCCACAGGGGCTCTGCCAGCAGCTTGTCCAGCATTCAGTCACTCTGTCTCTGTTATTCTCCTCTCCGTTCAGCTTCCAGAAGACTCCTCAGGACACTAAATCCCCACCCTCGAGAAGTTTAGGTTTAAAGAAAAGGCGGGAGGGCATGGGGCAATGGTCTGACTTAGATTTGTGTGTCTCAGAAACGAGAGCATCTGAGAGAGAAAAGCCCTTCATATGTAAACAATCTAGAGAAGAAGAGGGTGGGGGAGAAAGAGACAGGTCTGGGATAAATGAGAGAATCTGAAAGAAGAGAAGGAAGGCAAAAGCAAGAGACAAAAACAAAGGGGGACAGAAGAGAAAGAAAAGATAGGAGAAAAAACAACCAGGAGGAGGAAAAGAGAAAAAAGGCAGGTCAAAGGGGTGAAGAGGCAGGCAACCAAAGCCAGAACTAGGCCAGGAAGTAGCCTCAGGTGAGGAGCTGGGAGAACAGGAATGCCAGGCTGAGGTCGAGGAGGGCCACAGCTCCCACCACCAGCGGGTTGGCAGCTCCCTAGAGAGACAGAGGGGGAAAGCAGCCTCAGTCCCTGAAGCCCGAATCCAGTGCTAGGTCCTGCCTTCACTCCCTGGCTTCAGTGGCAAAGCTGAAGGGTCCCAGACACCTCCCTGCAGAGATGAGATGAATCTCCAACCTTTGTTTTGTGTTGCGAAACAACTCCTTCTCCTGGGTGGAGCTCCACCTTTGCTCTGAAACTCTCAAGACGGGGCCAGCCTTTGCTCCCTCCTCCCTCCCCTCCCCTCCCACCAGCATATCCTGGGGCCCAGGCAGAAGGTGCCTGGCCTTAGTAGAAGACTCTGGCAGCAGCAGCCAGTACTGCAGTAAGGCAGAGGGATGAAGGGGGTGAGGATGTGGTTGCTAGGAAACAGGAGATGGTCTGGAATCCAATCAGAGCAGAGGGTTTTGAGTAAACTCCGCCTCTTCTGGTCTTCTGCCTTTTTTCCTATTTTCCTTCTTCCCAGGAGAGGGAGGGAGAGTGAGGGTAGGGAGGGAACAATTTTTTCCTTTTTTATTTCTGGGCACCAAAGAGAGAAAGTGCGGAGGTGGGGGTGGAGGTGGAGTAGGAAACTGGGAGCTGGAAATGATATGGAAGGAGAACAGGAAAATATGTTCTGGTTCTATCATTAATTATTAGTTTGTAACTGTGGGGAAGTTACTTTAACTGTTGTGGGCCTCAGTTCCCCCATCTGTCAAATGAGGGAGCTGGACTTGCAGGTCTCTAAGGTTCCTTTCAAATTGTCTATTTTTTTTTTTTTTTTTTGGAAGTGGGATACGGTCCAAGACAAGTCAGCAGAGAGGGAGCCTAGTTGAAATCAAGCCCCTTGGGGATCAGACAGAGGTCTGGAAAGGGTGGGAGGCCGGGCTTTGAAAGTGGGGACAGGGGATGTCTCACCGGCTGGGCAGGCCTCTCTGTTGCAGCAGGCTCCTCGGACTCTTCCATCAGGCACCCAGCATCCAGACCCCTTGGGGACACGCCCCTCAGGACCGGCGTGGCCACAGGCTCAGGCTCTGAGCCCCCTGAAGCCCTCAGCCGGGGCAAGGGCTCTTCGTCTTCCCCCTCCTCCTCTCGAAGACTTCCCGAACTGTCGCTGCAGCCTCCAAGGAGTGAGGAACCATCTCTGGGCCCTGGTCCCTGCATCCCAGCCTCGTCCTCAGCCTCATAGCCAGCTAGTTCCTCTGACTGCTCACCGGGGCCCCCCCACTCCTCAGGCCAAGCTTTGGGGCTGGAGAAGGGGCCCCAGTCCCCTCCAGGCGGCAGTGGGTTCCGGCAGGCAGGGGGTCGCCAGGGTTGGCGGGAGGAGGCAGGACTGCTGGGCAGTTCGGGGGAGCCCTCTGAGGGGGTCAGTCCATTCTCGTACACCCCAGGGCTGTCCTCATCCAAGGGCTCTGTGTCGGAACCTTCTGAGTCCTGCCTGGGTCTGTGGCCTGGGCAGGGACAGCTGAGCATCAGTGGGGCTTGCCTGGCCGCTGGCCAGAGAGCTTGCAGCTCCCAAGGCACTTCCCCGGGTTCCTAGCTTCTCTACACCAGACCTGAAACCCCATTATCCTGCTTCATAATTCTCAGTCCCGCTCCTCAGACAATTGGGTTTGACCCCCATCCTCTATCATCTTGGACCCTGTACCTTGGTTTTTCCTATCCCCAGATTTCCTGTGGTGCTTGTCATCCCCTTTTCAGTCACCCGAGCCTCTGGCCCTCCAGGGGCTCGTCCATTCCCCAGGCTGCTCACACCTCACCTGGAGCCTCCAGCATGGGCTGTAGGTCCTCGGCGATCAGTTTGGCCATCCGTGCTGCCTCCACAGCCTTCTCAGCGATGCTGCTGGCTGCCACTGCCTTTAGGAGGGCGTCGGCTGCCCTGTTAGGTTCCAGGGGATAGGGACTTAGTGGACCTCCTGCCGCTTCAACTGCTCAGACACTGCAGCCCCTCATCCATGTCCCTACCATATCACATCCTCCTGGGCTTATCTGAGTTCACTGCTGGAGCCTCACCCCTTCCTGGGCAGGCCAGCGAAGCTCACTTTCATTTCTTCTCCCGGATGGGCTGTTTGCTGTCATCACACCCTCATGCTCCTCTCATACCCTCTACCCTTGTGTCCTGTAGTAACAGTTCCTTCTTCCAGTGGCAGGGGCCAGGCCCTCTCCATACTCTGTTATTCCATAACTGTCCTGTTCCCTGCCCAGTGACAACTGAGTTTTCCCCCAGCATATCCTCTACAGTTCAGCTTGACTCTGACAAGCTCTGCTGATTGCCCTCTTTGCCCTGTTGTTGCCAATCCCTCATACCTACTGGGGTCACATGCCTCCCTGTGGTGTCCAGGGCACTGTCCTCTACCATGATCTTGCCTCCCTTACAGTTCCATCTCTCCCCTGCGCCTTGTTCCTGCCCCCGCTTGCCACTGCTAGCCTTCCTTATTATTTAATTCTACCTTTTCCAGGGCAGTTTTCCTGGCATGAGAATGTCCCATTTTGCTTTTCTTTGGCCGCTTCTGTTATCACACTGTTCTCCCACTCTGTCTCTGCCACTGTTCTCCTGCCTTGCCTCATGCTTTTCTGAGCCTGAGAACTGGAATAAGGGTAGCTCTCTCCTTCATGCTACAACCACATCCTCTTCTCTCTGCCAATATTTTCTCAAGATTGCAATTATACTTTCTGGTTAAGCTCTCAGTCTCCCTTCCACACCCTGTTCCATCTTGTCCTGCTCCCTGGGTACAGGTCACTCCAAGCATTATCAATCCTTGCTCCATTGTTGTTTCTCAGTTTTCCTGATGTAAGATGCTTCCTCAAGTTTTTCTTCCCTTTCCTTCTCTGTTGTTAGTCTTAGGTTCAACTCCTATTTATGGGAAGACTTCAAATAATCCTGTTCTTTTCTATCTTAAGGTGTTTGGACTGCCTATGACTAACCCTGTCCTGAAACTGAGCTGATCTTGGGGTCTGGGGCAGGGTATAAAATCACAGTCTTGGGTTTCATTGAATTCTCTTGACAACCATGACATGATGAGGGCCTGTATTTTTGTCTGGAGGATATGGACAAAGTAGACTTAATCTATGCTCAGGCATCAAGGCCAAGCTCAGGCTACCTGGCAGAGGCACCTGCTGCTGAGGCTGTGCTGTTTCCATGGCACCCAGCAGCCAATCAGAGTTGCTAGGCCTGTTGCTGGGGAGTCCAACCAGCCTCTTCCCACAGCCTGATCCTCTAGTTAGTGAGATCAGTTTTTTTCTGCACATGCCTCCACTTTATCTAGCCCAAAATGTTCCCTATTGCTCTGCCCTCCTTCTTTCTTGGCTTAAAGCCTTGGATCCTAACAGCCAGACATTCAGATATATCTACAGATGTATATTCTCTGGCACAGGCATTACTCTGGATTTGACATGTTTATACTCAGGCATAAACACGCACACACACACACACACACACACACACACACACACGCACCCTGTCACCCATTATACAAATTTACTGAATTATATGTGGACATATCCTGATCTCTAGCTCTCTCAAACAGTCTCAGATGTTAATAAGATCTCTTAACTATGCTCTTATCTCTTTTTAAAAAATTTAATATATAAACACTTAGATGTGTGAGCTTTATATATCAGGGGCCTGGAAATCCAATTATTAATGAAATTTTGGTTTTCTTTATATCTGTGGTATCTAATTCAGGAGTCATAAGCCATAGGTGGCTATTAAGCACTTGGAATATGACTAGTCTGAATGAAAATGATGGGTTGTAAGTATATATTACACACTAGATTTCAAAGATGTTGTCCAAAGAAATGTATGATCTCAGTAACTATATTGATTATGAACTGAAATATATTTTGGGTATACTGGTTTAATACAAATGTCTTATTAAAATATTTTCATCCATTTCTTTTTATTTTTAATGTGGCCAATAAAAGATTTATAAGGACATATTTGGCTTACATTATATTATTATTTGGAAGCTCTGCTTTAGATAGCAGAGTTCCTGATCCATGGAAATGTAATCTGATTTACAGAAAGAAATTTTCATTTATAGGTTAAATCTCCTCTCCCTTACCATTGCCCTTACCATTTGGGTCAAAGAGTCAGGGAAGCAAAGATGGGGGGAGACTAGTTTTTTCAGGAGGGTAGACAGGCTGCATAAATTAAACCTCCCCAAGGTCCAAGGCTGAAATGATGCCAGGCTGGGGCACAGTTAGGAAGGGACCACTCCCGGTTCTGCTTCCGGCCTGAGGCCAGAGGCTGGATGGGCCACAAGAGGAAGACCAGGGACCTCTGTCAGTTTCAAGAGGTTTCTGAGCAGGGACAAAGAAGGCTCATTGCTACTCCCACACACAACGATGGATTCAATAGACACACATCTCCACACAAAAGACACGGAGACAGTCTTACACCACTTCCTGCAAATACCCAGCCACCCACAGTTACACCCACATCCACCTGTAGCCTCAGATATAAACAGCCCAAGTCCTGGGGCTACAACTGCCTGGCTTTGGGCCTGCTCTTCCCCACCAGGTCCTATGCCTTGGGTTTTGATCTCCTCTTAGGCACCCCTCCCTCTCCTTCCCCTGTATCTACGGCACCCTCTCCTCCTAGCCCACCTGGCAGCAGCAATCTCCTGGCGCTGGCGGGCAGCACTCACGGCTCGACGGGCACCCTCGACGGCTCTGTCCACCTTCTCCTTGACTTTGCCGCGCCTCAGAGCCAGAGGCAGGAGGCTGCGAACACGGCCCCCGTGCACC
>NW_022900929.1:47356699-47357445 GCF_012274545.1 Fukomys damarensis
GGTAGGGTACACTCTGGCGCACCCCGTAGCCGTGGCGCTTCCCGGCCTGCCACTGGCCCTGGTAGGTGCCTGAGGGGAGAGTAAGGGTGAAGTTAGAACCCGGTGCCCGACCCTTTGAATCCGAGGCCCCCAGTCCCCTGGAAGCCCAAGTGTAGGTGGGAGAGTGGAGGCAGCTGCATGGAGGCCTGGAAGGGCACTGGGAATTGTGGCTGGCTGGGTCGCAAGGTGTAGATGGGCAGTGAAGAGCAGGTTGCAGGAGACACGTGGCTTTGGGCACTGTGGGGAGACAGGGGCAGGCGGGGCAGGCGGGCTGGGGGTGTGTGACGGATAGAGGGCCCGGAGGGTGTGAGGGACAGGCTGATACGGTGGTGGGGGGTGTAAAGATAGGCTTGAGACAGGCAAACAGGACTATGAGGGACAGGCTGACGGGGCAGTTGATGGGAGTGAACAGGCAGGCAGAGTATAGTCAGGGGCCTGCAGGAAGAGGGCCAGGCAGATGGGGCTGGCTGAGGGAGAAGCAGACAGGAAACAGTCAAAGGAGGAAGGCATGCGTGAGATGGTGAGAGAGGCAGGAAAATGGGGCTGGGGTCATAGGATGGGGAGTGGTATGAGGGACAGGCGGGTGAGTGTATGGAGAAACGCAAGGATGGGCGCAAGGGCTGCATGTGGGGAAGGAGTGTGAGGAACAGCAGGGCGTGGAGGGCAAAGGGCTGGAGAAGGCACCCGCGGGGCAGGCCGGCGGGGGG
>NW_022900929.1:47358129-47384555 GCF_012274545.1 Fukomys damarensis
CCCTCCCCCGCCCCGTCCCCAGCATCCTCCAGCCGCTCCCAAGCTTTGGGGGTACGGGGGCTTCTCCATCCCTCCCAACTTGTAGAAGGAGCCTCCCAGGACTTGGGGGCTCCAACCCCAAGCAGAACTGCCACTTCTTCAACCTAGAACCCCAGATTGCCGAGTGGGGAATGGCAGTTTTGGGGGGGGGTTCTGAGAGGCAGCGGGGTAGAGTCGTAGGCCACCGCTTTCCGTGTTGATAATTAGGACTCCTCTGTCCCGTTTCTTTGGCTTCCCCAGAAAACCGGGGGTGGGGGTTGTAGCGGGGAGATGGGACCGAGGTGGGAAGACCATTCTTGGGGAAAGGATAGGGATGGGGGAGCTCTGTAGGGGAAAGGCCGGGGTGGGGATGGGCAGACGGGCGGAAAGGAGGGGGGCAGGTACTCACCATGTGGGCTGAGGCGCGGGCTGCCTCCCCGGCACAGCGTCCATGGCAGGACACCTCCACTCCCACCGGGCGAGCCAAGCCCCCTCCTCTTCCGGAGAGACTGCTCCAACCCAGAGAGGGAAGGCAAGGCGGGGGAGCTGTGGGAGAGTCCCCTCTCCCCAGCTGGGGGTGCGTTAGTGGCAGGGTTTGGGGGGGAGAAGAGAATAGTGTAGGGGAAAAAAATCTGCCTTGGGTGGAGATAGGGAAGAGGAGCTGGAAGCTGGTTGAGAAGGGGGAGGGGGCTATCAAGGGGGGTGTTTTTATTATTTTTTTCCTTATAGGGTTGGGAGAAGGAAAAAAAAAAATCAAAATTCTGATTCCATCCCAGCACAAATCAATGTTTGCTCCATCCCAGCATCACGGGGGAGGCTGGGCCAGGCAGATTTAAAGGGGCAGAGAGAAAAGAGAAGAGAGGGTGGGGAGAAGAGGAGATGGATGAAGAAGAGTCAGTGGCCACGGTGGGGATGGCGGCGAGGGGAGGGAGGGTGTGCCCAGGAAGAAAAGAGGGGGTACCCACTAACCCTGCAGCGAGATGAGGCCGGTGGGGAGGAGGATGAGAGGTGCGGAGACCCCCAGGTTAGAAAGAAACCCTGGCATGCAGGCGGGGAGTGGGGTGAGGTGAGAGGAGGAGAGAGGAGCTTGAGGGAGGAGACTGAGCTGAAGATGGGGAGGCAGGGGGAGGCCGGAGTCAGGCGGGGGTGGAGAGATGCTCCAGAGGCCGAGAGAGGGCGAGCGGAATACAGAGAAAGAGGTGCAGGGGTGAGAGCTAAGGAGGAGGCAGATTCAGCCGGGGAGGGAGGAAGGGAGGGAGACCCATTCTGGGGCTGGTGAGGGATGGACAGGGAGGGGAAAAGCAGGGAGAGAAGGGAAACCCAGAAAGAGCTATGGAGGTTGAGAGTGAAGGGAAGGAGAAAGCACTGCAGGGAAGGGCAGGCGCGGGTATAGAAATCCTGGCGGGAGGGGCCCACACTGAGGCAGGAGATCTGGAAGTGGTGTCTGTGGGGGCCTTAGGAAGAGAGGTGAACCTGCCACTTTCCTGCCCGAAAGCTGGCTCCACAAATGCTTTTCCGGACTTCACCATCCTCCAACCTCCAGCTGTTTCTCCCAGACTTGGCCTTCTGAAGGGAAAGGGTTGTGTTGTTTTTGTACTGGGGTGTGGCGCTCAAACTTGGCCAGGTGATGAAGATTTGGGGGCTTTAGAATCTTGTCTTTTGCAAACCTAGAAGCAGACACATAAATATAAATATGCTCCTCTTCCCTATCTCCACCCAAGGCTCTTCTTGTGACAAGGGCCCTTCTAGCCCACCACTCCTGTTTCTGTCCACTCACCTGAGAGGGGTAGCACATCTGGACCTTGCCATTTACAGGCAGATGAGGGCAAACATTGTCTTCCCTCCCTCTTCAGGGATTTGCATCCAGTTCTATCCCTGCATCTAAGCACTTGGGAAGGAGAATGTTGTGTCACGGTGTCCAGTTACGCACAACAGGTAGAGAGATGCACTCAGTTGATTGTACACCCCCACCCCCAATTTTAGAGAAGAGAACTCAGCAGAAGCCACACGCAGAGGTGGCAGAGCCAGAATTAGAACACTACATAAGTTTTCTTTCTTTCTATTTTTTTTTTTTTCCTTTCAGTGCCATAGCTCAAACTTAGGGGCCTGGGCTTGCTAAACACAAGCTTTACCAGTAAGCTACACCCACGGCAGACTGCAGACCTTTTGAGTCAAGTAATTCCTCCCAGGGTCCCATGTGCTTGGGAACATCCCTTAGATGCAAAGTCTCCATTTTGAGTGCTTTGGTAAAATAAAGAGCATGAGGTTTGACATAAACAGGGATTTTTCTTGCATTGTGTTTTTTTCCTCAAATTTTATATGAGGAGAAACCTGTAAATTTTAAGCCTACAGGGCAGGACCTGCATATTTTGAGTGTTTGGCACAGAACAGGGACGCAGTGATTCCACCTGGGACATGACTGTTGCTGGAGAGTTCATTCTGCATTCATCACCATCTACATAGTTTATAGTTTACCAGGCACATGGCCAGGAGCTAGAGTTCCAGTGGAGAATACCTGGTGCCTGTCCTCATGGAGTTTCCTGTCTAGTAGAAAAGACAGAAAACTATCTAGCTTTCTAGCGTGTTTCGTGCCCTGATGAGTCACAGGGTAGAAATAGAGACTGGGAATGGAACTGAACTTAAGTTGACTCCTTAGGGAGAGAGGCATTTAAGATGACTCCCACATAACAAGAGTTCCAGGGTAGGCCCAGCTGCATTGCTCAACCTTCCTTTTCCACACAGTACCTTGTCCCAGAGATTCCCTTTTCCTGAAAGAAAGGGGGAAAACAAGAAAAAGACATCTATGGGCCTGGTAGACCTGTGCCCTGTTCTTGAGGGAGGCAGTGTGGTGAGGGTAAGCGAGAGTTGAGGCACACTGCCTTGCTGGTGGGGTGCTTCTGTAATGTATTCTGAGCTCTGTATGAAGGTACAGGTTCTGATGAAGAAGCCCTGAAGAAATCTTAGGCAGGAGAACATTGGAATGTGTGAGAAACATAATCCTAGTCCTCTGTATCTCCTGGACCAAGTCCACCTTGCAGCTTCGTTCTGATCTCTCCCTAATAGGTCCTGCAGTATCCCTTTTCAGGGTAGGGATACTTTTTTCTAGGGAGTCCTCTTTTGGTTTACCACAATTTAGGAATATTCAGGTGTTGTGCAAAAGGGAACTAGTGTGAACGGGAGCAGCATCACACTGGGACCCAGGTCTTGGGCTTTGCACCCCATCTGTGATACCTCATCCCATCCTTGAACCAAAACTGGAGCTGTGAGCAGGAGGCTGAGAACTGGGCTTCCAAAGATGGAAAAACCTGAGCATGTTATCTATTTTTTCTGAGCTGCAGTTTGTATATCTCTAAAATGAGAACATCATAAACTATTCCATAGCTTATTGCAAAGACTGAAATGATCATATATGAATTATATGTATAAATAGTGTGTATAACAGAGAGAGGGAAAGCGCTTGGCATAGTTACCTACTGCATAGCAAGTGTCCATTAAAGCGTGGCTTAAAAAACAGCTTGGCATCGTACCACTTTTACAGGTGCGGAATCTGAGATTCAGAAGTTAATTTGCTCAGTGTTGCCCCAGCTAATACATGGCAGCCCAGTATTTACCAGATAATATGCTTCAAAAGATGTATTTTGGGGAGTCCTATTTTAAAAGTAAGATATACTCATTGAAGAATTAGGAAAATGTAACCCAAGAAGAAAAGTGAAAACATCACCCAATAGTCTGACTATATAACAAACACTTCAGTGTATTTTTACATATTCTTTTCTTTGCCTTTTTCATTTAACTCAATTTGTTAAATGTCACACATATGATTTTGTATCCTATTTATTCACTTAGCTTTACATTGTAACCATTTTTTCATGTCATTAAAACACCCTTGAATCTTTAATGGCTGCATAATATTTGGCTGTTTGGATGCACCCTAATTTGTAGAAGTATTCTAGCATAGCACTTTTATACTGTTTGCACATTTTTATCATTAAAATTTAACATTTTAATATAAAATTTTGCACCTCTGATGTTTCCTTTCAAATATTTTATGCAGGAAATTAAAAAAATATACCAAGCACACAACACAGAATAAAGACCTCTATGTACCCATCACCCAGCTTTAGTAATTGTTGGTCGTGGACAATCTTATTTTCTCCTTCATTTGTTTAAAATCCAAGGTATCATATAGCTAATAGTTATAATACTCTACTTTTAAAGAAGACTTTGGTTTTATTTTGTCTGAATCACTTCTAGAATAGCAGTACAGATTTACACTCTCAATAATTGAGTATGAAAGTGCTGATTTTTTTTTTTTTTTGCTGTACCAGGGATCCAACTCAGGACCTTGCGCTTGTGAGGCAGGTGGCAGCACCACTGAGCTGAATCCCAGGCCCAAACGTGCTGATCTTATTGTACCCTAACCTGAACTGACCTGTAGTTGTAACACCCACAGAAACACAGATACTTTGCCAGTTGACAGGTGAAAAAGTGCTTTCGTCATATCCATTTGCTTGATTGATTATTAGACTTATATTAAGAAGGCATCTGGTGATACCAGTGGGATGAATCTCCTGAAGGGGCCCTACGAAACATGCTGTCATTTCTTAGGGGCCCTGGCTAAGGTCTGTGGGGTGGTAGGCTCTGCGCTGGGACCTGCTAGCTACCCACTCCCAGAAGCAGGAGCTCCTTTCTTTACCTGATCTAATGGGCAGCCACCAGGGGTCAGGATGGGGCCAGTGATATTGTGAGTGGGAGAGGGTGGGAACGGCCAGCAGCCAGACGCTGCATTTCCTCTGTCTGGCCATGGATGGCTGGATGCACAGCTCCTCTCTGCTCACAGATCATGATTCCAGAATGTTCTGGAAGCCTGTCCTTCCCTATCTGTTTGTTCCCACCTCTCACTGCTTGCTGAAAAGAGAGCTAGGCTGTCAGAAACTACACTGGATGTATGAGAATTGAGGTTTTCCTTCTTTTTTAAAAGATTTATTTTTATTAGTGTATGTTTGCAGTGAATAATGATTACATAATTGTGGGGGAGTTTCTACATGTACACAACATATTATAATTCTTTTTACATCCTCTTCCCCTTCCTCCCCTCCCCCTCCTCCCACTGGGTTTTCTTCCTTTCTCTATAATATGGTTCTGTGAGACTGGGCTCACAAAGGAGCAGAGGAGCTGAGGAGCGCAAGGATGGGCTTTAGGTACTGTGAATCTTCTGAAATTGGGTAAATGGAGCACACATATCCTTTTTCCATCTCTGGGGAGAGAATAATAGTTTTTGTGAGATTCACGCCTCTGTCAAAAGTCTAGCTTCTTCTGGTACCCCATCCTCCTTCCTAAGTCCATTTGCTTCCTATGGTGCTTGTGAAGACAGCAAGTGTCGGAAACAGGGTGTTCTTGGGAGTCAGGCTAAAGGGTTGGACTTTCTTCATTGTCTAGTAAGCTCAGAGAAGAGTCCAAATTTTCCCAGGAGTGGGACCGTGATGGGGAGGTGGGCCATACTGTAATAGCTACCGGGACACTTTGCCTCACAAGGAGATGCTCATTTTTGTACACTTACAATGATTGGCCCAGGGAGCACAGGGTCGGGGAAGGGAGTGGCCAGTGGTCTCGAGCCCATACTTCTAAGCCCTGGGTGGTGGCATGGATAAGATGGTAGCAGCCAGCCAGGTCACTTATTACTGGGGCATTGCTTTAAGCTTAATTTTGTGATGACTTGCTCTAAGCCTTAAGCCCTGTTCAAATGTGGGTGGGAAGGGGGATTAGGACCCATGAGCTTCACAGAGCAGTGCAGGTTTTCTCTGAAACAGAAAGAGGAGCTTGGAGACCTGGAGAGGCTGAGGGTCAAAGCCAGAGTTCAGCACTACAGATCTGAAGAAAAAACCCTGAGCATTCCTAAATCCCATACTAGTGCTTTATTTTACCTCATAATAATGATTTCATTTGTGCATAAAGATAAGCTGAAGATACAGCAAACTGTGATCATTATCCAAACCACTGCTTGGCAGCTGCATGAAGAGGAGGAGGCAGCCAGAAGAAGCCTGGTAGTTAAATTACAATTATATATGTGTGAATACAGGAAGTTCAGTGTGAGGCTTTTCAATTCCGAGTTTCGGATGCTTCTTCTGGACTCATATTCACCCATCTTATTTCCCAGGGTGGAATTTCTCCTCTTGCCACTGCAACTGCTGCTTCTCACAGAACTTCCTTATTAAATAGGAAATAAGCAGGTGTTAAGACTTATTAACATCTTGCTGACTCTCTCTGATTAAAATAGAAAAATTGAAAAAATATTTTAAAAGTGTCATCTTAAAAAAAAAAAAGTGATATCTTCGAAGAAAAACGGGAAAACTATTTGAAATGATGTGCCAGTTACAAACACAGGAGATTTCCGTACCTGTGAAATGCACTTCCAGGTAAAGAAGCTTCTCTTTTGCTCCATGAGGGCTGCAGGTGCCCCCTTCCTTTCCTCCCTTTGCATCTGTGCAATGCCTTCCTCCAGGTATAGCAACTTCAGACTCAGTTCCTATTGTTTACACTCAGGGTCCTCTTGGGCAGTGTGGCCCTTGACTTGAATTTGCCCCTGCAGAAGTGTAAGGATGTTCATACCATGAGGTTAGTGCCCATCCCCGCGCTTCCTTAACAAAATCTCAGCATAGGCACACGGATCCTTTGCATCTGTTCTTTAATTACATAGCTTTCCATCAACAATGACATTGGTGCAGGCTGACCATTACATGGGACATAGAGCAGTTGAGGTTGGCTTTACTCTATTGTGAGGGCTGAGCAGCCGGCTGCCCCCTATTCCATTGCATGGGAGATGGAAAGAGGCTTCATACCTGACAGCTCTTGCTTCACGTAGCTGGAAGCTCCAGAGCTGGGGCCTCAACCAGGGCAACTCCCAGCAGCTTGCAGAGCTCCTTCCTCCCCATGTGCCAGCTGTGAGGGGGGTATTTTCCTGTCAGGGCTGTGATTACTGGACAGTCTGCATTAACTAGGAGGTCCAGGAAGAGGATGCCACAAAACCCTGGATTCTTTTTGTTTTGCAGATTAGATGGGAGATCTTAGTAATAATAACTGATATTTATGGAAGGTTTCCTATGTACCAAGTCCTGTGCTAAGTTCCTCACAATAACCCTATGAGATAGGCACTATTGTCATCCTTATCTAACAGATGAAAATACCGTGGTTTAGAGTGGTTTGTGACTATGTCTTAGGTCTGTGGTTTCTCTACTTTTACATTCAATAGTCACCTGCAAAGCTTATAAAAATAGTACTTGGAATTTATGCCTAGAGTGTGACTCAGTGGTCTGGGGTAGAGCCCAGAATCTGCCTTTCCTTTCCTGTCCTGTTCTTCCCTCTCTCCCTCCACTTCCAGCACTGGGGATGGAACCCAGGGCTCTGTGTGTGCCAGACAAGCACTCTACCACCAAAACTACATCCTGAGCCAAGTCTGTGCTTTTTTTTTTCCTTTCAAGTCTGTGCTTTTTGAACTACTGCCTATACTGCCTCATTTTGGACTTTGCCCTGCACGTTCCCTCACATTCTGCCCTTGGCAGGGGAAACTAAGGGAAGCAGGCAGCCTCCTGCTTCTTTCTCCCCACCTGGAAAGACTTGTCCCAGACTCCCAGATCTTTTCTCTGGCTCTGCGCTTTGATCCGAATGTTTGCGTCCCCCATAAATTAATATGATGAAGCCTAATCCCCAACATGCTGGCATTGGAATGGTTGTTGGGAGGTGTTTAGTTCATAAGAATGGTATAGTGCCCTCATAAAAGAGGCCCCAGATGGCTGCCCTGCCTTCCACCATGTGAAGGCACAATGCAAAGTTATCATCTACAAACCAGAAAATGGGCCTTTACCAAACACTGAGTCTGCCAGCACCTTAACCTTGGACTTCAGCCTCCAGAGCTGTGAGAAATAAATTTCTGTTATTCATAGGTCACCCAGTCTGTGGTACTTTGCTCTAGCAGCCCTGATGGGCAAGACACTTTGTCACCTTGTGAGAAATGTCTTTTTTTTTCTTTTTTTTTTGGTGTTTTTGAGACAGGGTCTCACTATGTAGTTGAGACTGACCTGGAACTCACTACGTAGCCCAGGCTGGTCTCGAACTCACAGTGATCCTCCTGCCTCAGCCTCCCGAGTGCTGGGATTACAGGCGTGCACCACCATGCCTGGCGAGAAATGTCTTTTTTAAGGGTACCATTCCATCATCTCCTCCACCTTCCATCCTGGAAGCCATCCTGGTCCTTTCCATCAGATGGGAGGAGCCCACAGGGATAATTTGCTAGCCTGGCATCAAGGCCGCGTGGCTGCTGACTTCATTGTGACCTGGAGTTCACGTGTCTGAACCTGATCTTGTGGCTTTATGCTCCTGACAACATTATGACTGAGTCCCTTATATCATCAACTAGACTGCTGCCATATTGGCCTGGCTTCCTGCTACTGGAATTTTGACAGATCTCTTCCTGCTTGCCCACGCCCCTGTTTATGCTGACCTAGGAGCTGTCCTGAATATATTTGGAGTGCTGTGGGGATTCACCCCTCTAGGTCTCAGTTTAATGTTATCACCCCACCTTAGAGATGAGCTTCCCCTTGCCTCCAACTCCCACTGGGTCTCCTTGCTGACAAGCCGTTAGACAAAGAGAATAAGGTAGCTTACATTGCACTAGAATTTAGTGGCCATCCCAGCACCTCCTCCTCTGCCGGAGCAGTCTTAGGGCTGGATTGGGGGATAGATAGTGAGACTCTTTCTACCAGGAAGCACTGTTCAGGAATAATGTGAATGTTGGGACCATGGCACCACATCCAGGACCTCCACTGCAAAAGGCCACTATTTCATCTCTGATGAATTAAGCATTAGATTAAGCACATTACAAGGCCAAGTGACTCATTTCTATTTCTGGCCTTCAGACATCAGTGACAGTGGTGACCTCAGGCCGTGGACAGGAAGAATCATTTAAGAGTTTTGGCAGCAGTGGGATGTGTCCCAAACCTCCATCAGGAGACACGTGAACAACTTTGGGAGGACTGGTGGATATTTTTACCTTAACTAACGACACACCAGGCCCTCTTGGCCTTGCCCTTGGTTCTCTTTGGCTCCATGAACTAGCTTTTTTTTTTTTTTTTTTTTTTGGTACAGGGGATCGAACTCAGGTCGCTGTGCTTGCATGGCAGGAGCCACACAAACTTGCTCTTGAACATGCCCCTTCCCATCACATTCTTTCCAGTTTCTGGCTCACTCTCCAAGCAGAAGTAGTGGCTCTTCCCTTCAGAATCCTGCAAGGCTGGGTTCCTAGTACAGCTCAAGAGTTCTATACTTTGTATAATTTGTGCTTGTGCTGCCCCATGCCCACCAAAGGCCCCAGTCTTCATTGCTAAGCCAAGGCTGGCGATGGATGAAAGCTGAAGGCTGTCACTTGACCTCGGTAGGGTAGTTTGTGAGCTTCTCCCCCCAGACCACTAGATCGCCAGAGCCCGGGTGCTAGGACCCCGGTTTTCTGGGTTGTTTTGGAAATTAAAAGCTCAAGCCACTCCAGCCAAATCACCGCACCAGGAGGTGGGAGGCAGGAGGCGGGAGGTGGAGCTCACTCAGAGGATCTGAAGAACTGTGGTGGCTGCTGAGGAGCAGTTCTTTGAGTTAAACTCCAACCCATCTTCTTCAGACTGTAGCTGCCTCTCTCTGCAGCTGTAAATGCAGTGTTAGGCCTGAGGTTAACCACAGGTTCCTCATGGCTGCCCGGTCCTCGAAGGAGGCAGAGGAAACTTCCCAGCATGCTGGAGCAAGCTTGAGCCAGGCAGTTCTAGCCAGTTTGTGGCTAGTGGGTCTTTGTTGTATCATCATTTTTGAGGCTTAGTTTTCTTACCAGATAAAATGGCACAATTCTACTTTGCAAGTTGTTAAGAAAATTAAATCACACAATATAGAAAAGTGCCCAAGAGTGTGTGCTACCAGGACTGGTCCGGTAAGTAGTTCTTGTCCTGGCCTCCCTCTCCTACCTTTCCTTTGGCTTCAGTCAGATAGACTCTATGAAGCTACTACAAATTCTCTGCCAAAATTTCTGGGCCAGCCAGGAGCCTCATTTTCCAGTCACTGTCACCTCTCAGAGCCTTTGGCTGCTTACTTCCAATTTCTGAGACTTTTCCTGGGGTCCCTAAGTTGAAGACTGGATAGAAGTCCATAGACCAAGCTGCAGAAGAGTGAAAGGGTATCCACTCCCTCCTCTGCAGGTAGGAACTGGTTCAAATTCCCTGCCCTGACTCAGCCACCCAATGTCTCCTGCTTTAATGTTTCATTCTTTCTGGATGCCAGGCCCTACAGGGATTCTACTATCCGTTACCTGCCAGGAAAGCAGTCAGAGATTAGTTGTTGGTGATTCAAGTTCTGGCCTTGTGCTGATTCCTGCAGGGCCTTAGCTTGCCAGGAAAAAGGATTCCTGCTTCCAGATGAGGGTGGAGCATTAAAGGCTGTGCACCGACTCCCATACACTTTGCCTGTGCTTGCTCTGATTGTCTTTACTTGTGTACAGGCAGAGGCTGGACTGCCAATCCTGACCCAAACAGAGAGAACCGTGTCTTCTGGGGCATCCAATGCACAGAGCTTCATAAACAGGAACATCCGTCATGACAGCAGTTGTGAGAGGTGGGTAACGGCCCACCATTACAGGATAAACCCGGAGGGGCTACCAAGAGAGATTTGTGCCAACAGCAGAAAGCTTTCTAGACCTGATTAACAAAGCATTTGAGTTTCAAGTACTTGTCCAAGACTTTCCCATGCTTCGTTAGGTTTTACCTATGACAGTTACTGAAGGAATGACAGCACAGACCCACACCTGGAAGAGGGAGGAGTCTGTGTGTGTGTGTGTGTGTGTGTGTGTGTGTGTGTGTGTGTTGAGGATTGAACCCACAGCTATCCCACTCTGCTACATCCTTTATTTGTTTGTTTCCTATTGTGACAGTGTCTTGCTAAGTTGCTAATTTTCCCAGGGTGAGCTTGAACTTGTGAACTTCTTGCCCCAGCCTCCCAGGGGCCTAGGATTACAGGTGTGCACCACCACACCCTGCTGTGTGCAGTGGCTGAGAGCCCCTTCTATGCTACATACAGCACAAAGTCCATGTCGCAGTCTGTGTGTCCGCATCTGTCTGGCTTTCGGGTTTTCCCCATGGCACCTTACTCTGAGTTCATGCTTAGATGGCTCCACTCTTCTCTTCCGCATGGATAAGGTGCCGAGGTGTGAAGTCAGACCTGCCTCCAAGGTGCTTGACCCTCATAGACTCTCACTAGGCTGTGGCCATCTCCAGCTCCCTCCTAGGCCATCACTGTCCCTGAGGCTGGAAAGTCACGCGTGGCTTCCTGGCCCAGAAATGGTCATTCTGGTCTCAGGCATCCCCTCTGCTTCATGGCTCCCCGTGGCCTTTGTCCTGAGTCTCTTTCCCTTTCTGTGTCAGGACACTCCCAGTTTGCCTCCTACCTCTCTGACTCCTCATTTTTTGGCTTCCCTTTCCTCTTCTCTCCTGGAGAATAAAAACGATTTCTGTGTCAGTTTTGGTCTGGGCAGGAAAATGATTCCATCCCATGCATTTCAAACAGAGGGGATGTGTGTTGGGGGCTGGTTACTGCAGTATGGGAGGCTGAGTGAGTGAATGGAGCTGGTGTGGTAACCAGATGTGGTGCCTCCAGGAAGCAGCTGCCACAGGGCTGCAGGAACAGAAGAGGCATACCCCTGGGCTCTGAGGCGGAGCAGACTGCACAGGTCTCCAGCTCAGATCTCGGAGTGGGATGGGGTGGAGGCCTCTAGGGTGCTGGCATCTCCAGGATGTTCTTTTAGCTGTAGTGGGAGTAAAGAGGGAGGAGGCCAGCGGAGCCAGACTACAACCACGCCTGTCCGGTCCTGGTGCCCCGATGCCCCATTCCTCTGTGGCAGTGGTGGTGAACCTATGGTAGGCATGCTGCAGCCGGCACACAGAGCCCTCTCTCTTGGCACAAGAGCCATTTTGCTTCAACAGCCGAACATCGAATAACAGTTGTTTTTTTCTGATCTAAAACCTCGGTATTCGGTTTTAATTGCAGCATTTTGGCACTTTGTGATAAATCAGTAGGTTTTGTGTTGCAGTTTGGGCACTTAGTCTCAGAAAGGTTCACCATCACTGCTTTTTGGGCCTGTGAACTAAGAATGTTTTTCACTTTTTAAAAATGATACCATGGATCGAGCCCAGGACCTCCTCATTGAGTTACACCCTAATCCCCACCCCCATTTAAATTTTCTGTTTTGAGGGGTTTTGCAGAGTTGCCAAGTTGCTCAGACTGGGCTTGAACTTGTGCTTGTGATCCTCCTGCCTCGGCCTTTCTCACAGTTTTAAATAGTTGAAAACGAAAAGGAAGAAAGTGCTCTGGATACATCAGAACTCCTAAATTTTTGAACTCCAGTATCTATAAATAAACTTTGATTGCAACACAATCATGCTTGTTTATTAATATACTGTCTGTGGCTATTTTGTGCTGCAATGGCAGGGATGAATAGATGTAACAGAGACAGTACAGCCTACAAAGCCCAAACTATTTAACATCTAGCTCTTCACAAGAAAAGTGTGCTGACCCCCGGGAAGGACATTAACAGGAGTTGGAAATGGGAAGGATATCCCTCCTCTCATCCTGTCTCTTTCTGTCATGTCCCAGTGCCTATTGTTAGCAGAATTCAGTAGGAAGCCAGCTGGCAGGAGAAATCTGGGGAAGGCTGTCTGTGGACCTTTCGCAGTCTTCCAGCATCTTGCCTTGGCCTTTTCCTCTTCTGTCTGTGCGCTTCCTCCCTTCCCTCTCCCTCTCCCCTTCCCTTACCCTCCCCTCCTCTCATTTCTGGTCAGGCATGGTGGTACACGCCTGTGGTCCCAGCACTTAGGAGTCTGAGGTAGCAGGATCTTGAGTTTAAAGACAGATTGGCTACATAGCAGTAACCTGTTTAAAAATAAAAAGTCCAGGAATAGTGGTGCATGACTGTAATCCTAGCATTTGGGATTCTGAGGCAGGAGAATAGCTGTGAGTTCAAGGGCAGCCTAGACTGCATAATGAGACCCTGTCTAACAACAACAACAAAAATCACATCTCTGTTTTGTTTTGTTTTTATTTTTTGTTTTTTGAGACAGGGTCTCACTACGTAGTGGAGACTGACCTGGAACTCACTTTGTAGCCCGGGCTGGTCTCGAACTCACAGCGATCCTCCTGCTTCAGCCTCCCGAGTGCTGGGATTACAGGAGTGTGCCACTATGCCCAGCAATCACATCTCTGTAGACAACGCACAAACCCATAGCACGCCTGCCTTTTCAGTCATAACAGTTCTGCCTGCTTAGCAACTTCATTTAGAAGCTTCTCCTCATCTCAAATCTATTAGGTTAGTAGGTGGAACTCATATTTCCTTTCAGGTTTGTTCTTTCTTCTCTTTAGGGCTCTACAGCCACCTTTGTTACAACCACCATTTTGCCTGCCAGGGAACCCTAGCCCATCTCCTTAACTTTATATGATAAGCAAAGTTGTTAAGTTAATTGCTGAGCAGAGTGGGCAGCCACAGCACCCAGAGTGATGTTGGGCATGTTACTATTTTAGAAAGCCAGGTACATTCTGGTTTTTAAAAATTTAGTTTATAAACTTTTCCTCGTGCCTTGGAGTGTGGGGATCAAGCTATCATAGACATGCTTTGGTCCACAATTTTCCTATAAACTGGGCTTTGTGCTCTCTTGGACTTGTTTGCCCCTGTTTTGATTTCATGGAACCTTTCACTTTTGGTGGCTAGTTCACCTATGCTGGGTTTTCCACAACACCCTCTCGTCCATTTCTGTTGGTGGTGCTACCCTTCTCCCCATTACTCGGGTTAGAATCCAGCCTTGGGTTGATGTCTGGATCCTGTGTGTCTCCTGTCTCTTATGTCAAAGCAGTTAGAAAGAGGAGGTCTTTCTCCACAAGGCTTTCACAACTTTTTCCCTTTCTCAGCCCCACTTGGAATCACTACCATAACTTCTTGCGTAGACAAGGCATATATGGCCTTTTTATGGGTGTTTCCACCTCCATGTCTCATTGTGACTCATCCCACAGGTAGTTGCCAAATGAATTTTCTGAACCACCATGTTAAAAAGCCCTCTGGCACCTTTTGTCTGTGAATTAGCCAGGCATGAAAGCTTTCCATATAGTCTAATGGCTACAACTTGATTTTTCAACTTTCCCATTTATTTCTTTTCTGTATTCTTCCTTTCCAACACTTTCGCCTACCTTCTTCTGCTGCATTCTATGTACTTTATTCACACTCTCCGCCTTTCCAGGAATGTCTTTGGTACTTGTTAGGATTAGGGTCAGTTATCTCCCCTAGGTTCCCTTACTTCTTTCTCCTGGGAACATGCACATTAACCTCTGTCTCAGGATCTGCTTCTGGTAACCCAGCCTAAGTCACGTATGTAACACTGGCTTGAATAAGATCTTCGTGGAACTCATATGGTATCTTTGTGATCAGCAGGAGCCTCAGTATGTGTCTCCTCTTGAGTTCAAAGACAGCTGCTGCAGCACTAGTCACTAGGTTCACGTTCCATCCAGCAGGAAGGAGGCATAGAAAGAGGGGATCATGCTTCTTTCATAAGAAAACTTTCAGGAATTTGCATACCCTCCTCCACTTCCTGTTATCAAAAATTTGGCCATGTGGCCAAGTTTGGCTGTAAGGCAGTCTGGGAAATGTGGCTTTCATTTGGGGTAGTCTATTATACAGCTAAAATTCCGGAGGATTACTACTGAGGAAGAAGAGGGAACAAAGACTAGGAAACAACGAATAATCTCTGTCACAGCTTCCTTCTTAGCTCTGCCTGTCCAAATTCTTCAAACCCAGGGCAAATGCCACTTTGTCCTTGGACCCTTCCAGGATCTTCTAGTTAGAAGTTATTGGCTCTGACTGGCACTCGCACAGCACTTTGGGTGCCATGTTTGTTTACGTCCCCCGGAGAACTGTAAGCATCTTTAGAGTAGAGGGCACCTTTCAAGGAATTTCTGATTTGAAACATGAACTCCCACAAGCCCATGCTCTGGAAGGTTAGATTTTGAAATCTTATCAATCTGGTTCAAAGGCAAAAACCTTCAATCTTTAAAGCACTCACGCAACATTATTTACTCCAGTAATATTTATTGGTGCCTCCTGTCTGCCAGGCTTTGTTACAGATGCTAGAACAATGGCAGAGAACAATACTAATAAAAATCCTCCTCTCATGTGGGGCATAAAGCACGAGGGGTAAGAAGAGCACAGACGCCAAAGCTCGGCCACCTGGCTTTGATCTGAGCTCCACTGCTCACAAGGGATGTGACTGTAAGCAAGTTGCTCTGCTTTTCTGCTCCTCATTTTGTCCTCTAAAATGTGGAGATGCTCGGAGTGCAACTTTGTGGTGACGACTAAATGAGTTTATACCTGTAAAATACTTAGAACAGTGTCTGGCACAAAATAAGAGCTAAGTTAGTATTAGTTATTATTATTAACTAATGGAGTTTACATTTGAGTAGGGGAGGAAATAACCAGAGAAATGAGAAAAAATATTAGGCAATGATAAATGCTATAAAGAAAGTGAAATATAGACAGGAGAGGGTGCTTCTGAGGGTCTGCCCTGTCCTAGGTGCTTTGGGAAAGTCTCTAGGAGGAAGTGACATTTAGTAGCCACATAATGCTTGTGGGAAGAATTTTCAGGGAACAGCAAACACAGAGGCTGTGGAGGTAGCCGTAGCTGGGAGACTGGGGACAGAAAGAAGGGAGAGCACACGAGATGGTCTGACACTGACTTGACGGCGAGATCCTGGTGGGTTATAATTTAGATATGATTCAGAGTACAGGGTCAAGTTGGTGGAGGGCAGAGGCACTAAACAGATACTCCTGATTGCAGAGTAGAGGCAGAGTGGCTGATGAGAGTTTAGGAGTGGAATGAAGGGGCTTTAGGAGGCTGCTGCAATCATAGATGACAGAGGACAGGAGAGACAGAGAGAAATGAAAACTTTATGTGTATTTTGCAGGGAAAATTGATCTTGCTGATGGATTGTATGCAAAAGGTAAGGGGAAGGGGAAGGGGAAGTGTGTATTTTGCAGGGAAAATTGATCTTGCTGATGGATTGTATGCAAAAGGTAAGGGGAAGGGGAGAGGGAAACGGCTCAGTGGCAAGTGCAAGGTCCTGAGTTCGATACCTGCTACCACAAAACACACACACACACACACATGGTAAGGAATAAAGAAAACTCAAGGGCAACTCTCGAATTTGGACTGGAACATCTTTCTGCACTGGATACAAATGGAGGTAAAACAGTTCTATAAGGTGCTTGGTGGGGGCTGGGGATTGCTCAGTGGCTACGGCTCAGTGGCAAGTGCAAGGTCCTGAGTTCGATACCTGCTACCACAAAACACACACACACACACACACACACGGTAAGGAATAAAGAAAACTCAAGGGCAACTCTTGAATTTGGATTGGAACATCTTTCTGCACTGGATACAAATGGAGGTAAAACAGTTCTATAAGGTGCTTGGTGGGGGCTGGGGATTTGGCTCAGTGGCACTGCACCTGCCTCAAGAGAGCAAGGTCCTGAGTTTGATCCCTGGTACTTCCCCAAAAGGTGTTTGGTGAATTTAAAGAAGATATAACTAATGACATAAAGACTGTAATGAAACAAATGGTCAATGAGGGTGGAGGAAACACTAATAAACAGCTAGTGGAGATAAGGAAAGAGAGGCAGAACATGAATGCCCAGCGTAGAAAAGAATGGCAGTCCATAAGGAATTCCAAACAGAAATCCAGGAGATTAAGAACATAGTTGAAAGTATGGATAGCAGAAGTGACCAGAGTGAAGACAAGAGTGTTGAAATTAGAGGACAGGGCTGTGGTCAATGATCAGTTAATGAGAGATACCTTAAAAACAATGAGGAAACATTGAAAATGGATCCAACATCTCCTAGATGACTCAAAGAGGACTAGTACGAGAGTAGTTGCAGGTAGTGAAAAATCAGAAGACAGAACCAAAGGCATAAAAGACATGTTTGCACCAAGAAATAGCAGGAAACTTTCTACAGATGGCAAAATAATTTAACATACAGATAAGCGAAACATATAGAACACTGAATATCCATCATCAGGAAAAAAACCTGTGTCACAACATAATAATTAATATACCAGAAATACAACACAAGAGCAGACCTTAAAGCCTGCTGGAGAAAAGCAATGAGTCACCTCTGAAGGAAAACCTATTAGTCTTACAACAGATTTCTCAACACAAACCTTAAAGGTGAGGAGAATATGATGTGAAGTGTTTCAAGCTCTTAAAGACACAACTTCCAACCCAGATTGTTATGTCCTGCAAAATTATCTCTCACAATCAGTGGAGAAATAAGATACTTCCATGCTAAAGAAAACCTAAAGAAATTTATGACCACCAAATCAATATTCCACAAAATTCTCAAGGATACCCTAGAAGGAGACAATGAAGCTAACAATGCCTAAAAGACCACTAAAATGAATGGATCAGGAAGGGCCAGCAATTAAGTAGAGGGGGGAAAACCTTTCTGATGGTGCTTTAACAACTACTACTCTGAATACTTCTTGATGTGTCTGTGTTCAATGGCAGGAGGTCATCCCACCCTCTCTCCCTTATCCCTGAATCATAGCCACCTGGTTATCACACCTGATTTTTTTTCCCTAATAAAAAAGATTTTCTTAGAAACTTGGGGTATAGCTCAGTGGTAGTGCACTTGCTTAGTATTCCTGAGACTTGGGGTTTGATTCTTAGCCCTGCCAAAAAATATTTGTTTTCTTACAGTGTACACAAAAATAAATGTACACATGTACAAAGACATATATTATATATCTGTATCTATATCTATATTTCCAGTGCTGGGGATCAAACCCAAGGCCTTGAAACTACACCCCCAGGCCCTGAAGTTTTCATTTTAACTTTTTTCACTACTGAGGTTTGACTCTGAGGCCACTGTTCTACTGAGCTACATTTCTAATCCTTTTTTATTTTTCATTCTGAGATTCTGAGACAGGGTCTTGTTAAGTTGTTCATGTAGAACTCAAATTTGCAATCGTTTTGCCTCAGCCTCCCTCAGTATGGGATTACAGGCATGCACCACTATGCCCAACTCCTGGTAGTATTTTTTATAGCATAGAAGAACAATATCAAGCCCATAAATAGAGGAATAAATAAACTAGGTCAGAGTTCTCAAACTTTTTGGTCTCCAGGATCCTTATGTCCTTAAAAATTATTAAAGACTCCAAAGAGATTTGGTTTATGTGGGATATACATGTCAACATTTACTACAATAGTAATTAAAACTGAAAAATAAGGAGTACCCATTAGAAACAACAAACTTGTGTAGTCATACAGATAAGAATTTAAATGAAAAATAGCCACATTTTCTAAAACAAAATACTTAGAAGAATACTATTGTTGTATATTTTTATAAATCTTTTCAGTGCATGGCTTAATAAAGACTGCTGGATACCTGCTTCTGCATTTGATCTGTTGTAATTGCCATTCTGATGGAAGAATAGTATATGAAGAGCAGCAGATCTTATAGAGACAAGCAGTTGCAAAAGAGAAGTGTTCGCTTTTTCAGATAATAGTGATATTCTTTGATATTACACCAAAACTTAACAAATTATAGTTTTCAATTTGTTTGCTAGTGCTGGGGATTGTCCTGAGGGCCTTGCACCCAAGCCTCTCTTGTGTTTTAAGACAGGGTCTCACTAAGTTACTGAGTTTCCTGGGCTGGGCTTTGAGGTTTTGATTCTCCTGCCTCAGCCTCCCAGAGTGCTGGGATTACATGCATGCACCATCCCATTTGGCAAAAAAAAAAAATTTGTTGTGTTTTTAGATTAGTTGCAGGGTAGAATCTGAAACGCTATTAATGAGTTTTTTGTCATCTGCACATTCAATTGGTTGATCTTGCATTTTGAGTGGGTATTTCATGTACACATACTTTTGCAACACCAAGGATTGGTTATCTGGAAAATTCTGGTTTGTTGAGACCTGCAGATTTTCTCAATGTTGACACATTCTGTTGTGCAATGTCAAAAAATTAACCTTTATTAATTTCAGCATTGGGTTCATGGGAAGTCTTTTAGTGTAGGAAAGTTGTCAAGTTCAGGATGACAGATAAAAATATTTCACAAACCTAAGTTTTACTGGAAAATTCAAATTGTATCCTTGGCAGCGAATATTGCAGCTATTTTCCTTACAGTGACATTCTCTTTGTTTCTGAGAAGTTGTCTGCTAAATACCCACATCCAAATAATCGCAGTTTGCCTGTCAGTCATTCTTTCCTGTAAAACCTGTGTTCCACGAATAAACCGGATAGTTCAGCTCACATCTCAAACAGTTGCCCAAGTGCCTTTTGGGGAGATAACCATCGCTCTTCACCATGCAGTAGAAATGTTTAATGTCCCTTTCCAATTTCTTCACAGAGAAGCTTAAGAAGATAAGTGCACAAAGATCAAGATGTAAGAAAATAACCTATAGGCCTTTCTCCTCTAACTGAAGGCTTAGAAAATATACAGACTGCTGGGTCAGTCTGGTGCTGCCACCTTGGTTTCTACCAAGTGCCAGCAGTTTTACCCACTGCTGCTTTGTGGCGTTGATCGTGGACTTATTGGAGCCACTGCTCCATGAGAAACTACGGGTTCCAAACCATCAGTGCCGAAAATTTCACCACCGCTAGTGGTCGTTGCCATGTATTCATGTGAAAGATCTTTAAGGATTAGTTGGTGCCGATGCTGAACAAATACAAAAAAACATCAAGCCCCTGTGTGCGAGGCCGAGGTACAATTCTTGGGACAGGAGAGCAGTACCACGCACTTATGTGCCTCTGTCTTTGGTGTCACAAGGGACTGTATGGCTGGGAAGCGTGCTGCCCTGGATTTCTCTCACACTTTTCACCCTGCAGTCACCCGGCAATGTCAGTGTACAAGGCTCTGCTCTCCCTCTGCTGCTGTGTAAGCTTCGGTAGCTAATGCGGTATGAAAACGTACTCTGTACAATGCTTCAGTAACTGCTTTTTTTTTTTTTTTTCTTTTTTGAGACAAGGACTCACTATGTAGCCCAGGCTGGCCTTGAACTTGCTGTGATCCTCTCCTCAGCCTCCCGAGGGCAACTTTTTCATTTCTGGTTTGAAAAGCTAACAGTTTCAGCTCTCAAAGAGCATATCACGTCTACAGTTAAAATAATCAGTTCCTTTTTCTCTCAACTCTGAATGACAGGTCTCAAAATGATGTGGTGATGTACCTATTGCTGTAGCTATTCAGTGTGTTCTTCTGCATAAGGCAGATAATATACACTATTAGTATCTCTAGATGAGAGAAACATAGGTTCCATCACATTTCTGTCTTTTCTCCCCCCCACAGTACTGGGGCTCGAACTCAGGACCTTGCACTTGTGAGGCAGGGGCAGTGCTGCTGAGCTATATCCCCAGCCCCACATTTCTGGCTTTTTATTCAGTTCCATCATCTTTTTCTGTTTTTACTTAGTTTTCACAATTTCTTTGGAGTGTTTTTCCCCTTCTGCTAGTTAGGGTGAGCTCTGGTATGTTATTTTCTTTTCTCAGTACATTTAGAAGTAGATGATGAGCATGGGTTGAGAGAGCATTTCTTAAATCCTTGAACATAAGGATGGATTGGCCAGGTGTGGTGGTAAGGCCAGTAGCTAAACATTACTGGTGTCTTTAAAATATATACGTATATTTTAAAATTAATTAATTAATTATTTAATTTTGTATTGGGAATTGAATCCAGGGCTTTTGCTCTGAGCTACATGCTCAGCCCTTACACATGTATGTATGTATGTATGTATATATGTATGCATGTATGTATGTATTGATTTATTTATATAGAGCCTCACTATGTAGTTCAGGCTGGCCTTCAACCCACTCTATAATCCAGGCTGGCCTTGAACTTGGGATCCTCCTGCATCAGCCACCAAATACTGGGATTACATGTGTGTACCACGACACCCAGCTTCCAAAATATTTTTCAGACATAGCCTGAGTGCCTAAGTTTCCCAGGCTGGGCTTGAACTTCGATCTTGCTACTTCAGCATCCCTGTGTGCTGGGCTCTAGGTGTGTACCACCACGCCCAGCTGGACACCTGCTGAAGTAGGTGCTCAGGAACTATTTGGACACTGTGGGTGAAGTGTGGGCACCAGGAGCTCTGCAGCCATCTGGCCCGGGTAGTTCCAGAGGCCTGACCTGGGGAGGAGGAGCTGCTTTAGGGGCTGTGGTTCTGGGACCTGGGGTCTTTCTAGTGCCGGCAGAAATGTCATTTTGGCCAGCTCTGCCTGCACATCTAGCTCAGCCTGTAGCCCCCTGTCCTGCCCACCCAGCCTCCAGAGGGTGGGGCCCGGAGTCAGCTTGAGTTCAAGGCCTTGCACCCAGGCATCTGTTTCTGTTGTGTGAGAACATCTCTGGGGAGAGCCAGGCTGACAGCAAAGGCTCTTGGTAAGTGGTGTGTGCAATGTTGTGAAAACATTGCTCAGACAAGTCCTACATGGTCGGTCCCTCAGGGAAGTGCTTACCTCACCCTCCTCCCACCCTTCTGAATTATGGGACAGTAAATTCCACCAATATTTGATATAATCAGATATAATCAGCAGTGCCTAAAAACCAGCCTGCATTCAGCTTACATCCCCATACTTGTAGGCCACAGGGGCAGGAAAGGCTGAGCTGGCATCACTGCTGACCAGGGCAGGGGTGGGGCAACCCTGGCTGAGGCCACATGGCTGTGCTGGGATCCAGCCAGTTGGAACTTCTCACTCCATTTCTTTTTACTTTTTGTGCTGATGTTTCTTTCTCCCTGGCTCTATGTCTGGAGCTCAGTTTATTCCTTGATTGTCCTAATAAAGTTCTTGGGGTGCCAGATGTGGTGGTACTCACCTGTAATCACAGCACTTTGTGAGGCTGAGGCAGGAGGATGGCAAGTTCAAGCTCAACCCAGGCAATTTAGTGAGACTTTGTCTCAAAAAAAAAAAAAAAAAGTAAAAATGGCTGGGATATAGCTCTGAGTTCAATTCCCATTAAAAAAAAATTTTTTTTGGTACCTGGGATCCAACTCTAGACCTTGTGCTTGCGAGGCAGGTGGTGGCACCACTGAGCTAAATCCCAGCCCAGAAAAAAGCTTTTGAGGTTATCAGAGCCCCCAGGACCACCCAAGTCAGCTCCTCCTCTTACCAAGCCTGATAGGGGTCAGGGAGGGGAACAAACTTGTCCAGGATCACGCAGCTTCTGTTGCCTACCCTCAGTCTCTGTTTTTTCTGTCTCTTGTTCTCTACCCCAATCTTTGCTTTCTCTCCTTTGCCATGTCTCCTCTCTTCTCTCTTCCAACCCAGTGCTGAAGGTCATCCACCCCAAGGTGCAGCTGGGCTGGGGGTGCATCCCATCAGCTTGCTGTCCCGTCTGCAGGCATCTGAATTGACCAGTATTTAGCAGGTGTCAGGGTGGGCAGCGCCAGGCTCAGGGGCTGCTCTAACCTCAGAATCTGCTCCAGCCAGCCCAGCTTACTGCTTCAGAAAAAGTGTGTGCATGTGCGTGTGCATGTGCCCTTGTATGTGCCCGTGTGTGTGTGTGTGTGTATGTGTGTGTGTGTGTGTAAACTGGTCTTTCCACCTGGGACAGGGCTCTGCAGGACGGGGAAGGGAGGAGACAGATGAGCCCCCACCTCCTTTCTGTAGTTGCTTTACCCACAACAGGTCAGAAATGCTTTCACCTGCAAAAGGTCAGTCTTCCTGCAAAACTCCTAGAGGGAAGTTCAGACAAGCAGGGCTTGGTGACAACTGCTGTAGACCAGAAAGTGGACAACCACAGAACCGCAGGTTCTCAGAGGTGCTATAACTCTAGAGGTCCAGCAGGGGGCAGCATGTCCCGACAAAACGCGAGTCCTCTTTCTTTTACTGCCCTCCATGCCAAGGAGACTGGATTCCTTCCCCTCACCCTGGGTAGGGGGTTAATCTGTGCTTGCAGGTGGTGGAGAGGAGTCCCCCAGGGGGGCATCAAGAGTGCTGAGAATTTACTGTCCTGTTTAGGAAAAGGTAGACTAGTCAGGAGCTCAAACCCCCTCCCTCTTCCTCACAATGTGAGAATGTAAGGCTGTAAACATGACCTTGCAGAAAGGAGGAGGAGAAAGGGAGGGGGAGAGAGGGGGCGGCGGAGGGAAGGGAGCGAAATTAGCTGGGGAAAAACCAGCTAAACCAACGGAGGAGGTTTAGCACCTGCAAAGTGTGTTTTTGGAAATATTTTATCAGAAGAGACATACAATGGAAGCCAAAGCTGTCCTTCCCAAAGCAGAGTATTTGGTTGCTTTTATTATTAACTGAGAACAGATGGATATTTAATCGAAAATTTCTCTACAATTCCTTAGGAGCACCCATTCACTTATAATTACAGATACCGACCCCTAACTCAAGGGAATTGGGTTATTCAAGTGTTGCTAAGGAACGAGGACAGATGCAGCAGGTAAGGCAGGGGTTGCTTAGTAACCAGGAGTCCCTGGGTGATGGAGTGGCCAGAGCAGGTTTGGAACTGACGAGGGTCTGTGGGCAGAGCCCCCCTCTATTTATATCCCGGCAATGCCCTTCATGGAAAGCACACCTCTGGGTCCCTGAGAACCCTGGCTAACTCCTGGCTCCAGCCAGTCTCTCCCCACCTCCTTTGACAGGAAGCCAGTCGGATTTCCAGATTAGTGTAGTGGGTAACAAGCTAATGGGAACCACACACCGGGGGATGTAGGGGTCTCTGGACTGATGCAGAGCCAGGATATCTGGGGGTGAGGTAAAGAGGGTGCCTTAGACAAGCATCTCTAGCATTTTCCCAATTCACAGTGAATGTCTTCATACTTTAGTCTCCCGTGCTAGATCACCACTGCGCTGTGGGTGCCTACAGGGACACACCTCTTCCCTTCCGAGGGTCTCCTGGGTCTCCATACTGCACCTGGGATGCAGGCTGGGATGCTGTGATTGGCCTGGCTCCATGTCTCACCCTTCAGAGACCACTTCAGCAGGAGCCTGGCCCAGTCATGTAGAGTCACAGCCTGATGTCTCAGTCCTGAGACGGCCCTACTCTCTCCTGGGCCCCTTAGCATTTAAACTCTGTTCCTCCTTTTGGCGTCTCCTAGGCAGGAGGATCAGTTCTGCCACCTTCCCTGCCGGAACTCTCCTTAGCCTTCCGTGTCCTGTTCTCTGCAGTTTCCCTACCCTGTCTTTCCCAGCCGGCTCTGCACAGTCTGCATCCGGATGCGCGCCCCACGGGGCGTTCTGCGCGCTCCTGTTTTTCAGACCCTGGAGAGCGCTCTGAACTCTGGTTAGCACTCTCAGGAAACTCCTTGTGAACCGAGTGTGTATGAACTGAAACCTTGCTGCCTAAAACAAAAACAGAACATCTCTGAGAAGCAAGTATTTCAGATAATGGCAGATTTGCTTCTGAGAAGGGACTTGGGAGATATAGTTTTTGAGCTAGTTTTCACTTGCTTGAATTATAACACTTCCAGGAGCTGGTAACGTTTACTTTTTTATTGTGAAACACAGTGCATACATATATGTGTGTGTGCATACATCTTAATGGGCTCTGTGTAGCCATTGCTTGCTCATAAAATACGCATTGTCAGTATTGCAGAAGCCCTTTGGTTTGCCTCTCCATAACTTCAACCTTCCTTTTACCTTGGAGATACCTACTCTCCCAATTTATGTGGTAATCACAGTCTTGCATTTTTCTGTAGCTTTATTACCTATTTGTATTCTTACACGACACAGAGTTGCGTTGCCTGTTTAGGAATCTTGTGAGTCCCAGAGTGTATATTTTTGTGTCTGACTTTTTTCACCCATATTTTGTATATATATTAACTTTTTTTTTGAAACAGAGTCTTGCATATAGTTCAGGCTGGCCTTGAACTTACTATGTCGTCCAGAATTAGCTCAAACTCATGCTCCCACTGCCTCAGTATACACCAGTAAGCCCAGATTCTGGGAGGCAGAGGCAGAAGGATTGCAAACTTGGGCCCAGCCAACTTCACAGGCCCTTTCTTAAAAATTTAAAAAAGGGCTCAATGTAGCTTAGCGTGAAGGCTCTGGGTTCAATCCCCAGTACCAACCTCCCCCCCAAGCACACATATACAAAAGAACACAGGCATGTGCCACCTCACTGGGATCAATGATATCTTTTAAAAACTCATTTATGTTGTTTGATGTAGTGTCTGTTCATTAACTTTCATTGCTGTGTAGTATTTCATGTCAAATGCAATCACACAATTTGTCTCTTCTGCTGTTAAGGAGCATGTAGACTTGTTTCCAGTTAGGGGCTCTGGCAGAGAAGTCTGCTTTGAACACTTGTGTACTGTCTTTCTGTGCACACATGCCCTCTTTCTTCAGGCTGGGAGCTCCCTCTGCAGAGTCAGAGGCCTGTATTTTCAACGTCCAGGCACAGTGTTAAGCTATTTTCCAAAATGATTGTCCTTACCCACTGTCCAACAGTGAATGAGAGTCTCTGTTGATTTTACTTTTTCAACCAGAAGCAGTTATTTAAAATTACTGAAGTAATTATTTGGAGTCTAGCATCCTCTCTCTCTTTATTTTTTGGTACCGGGGGGTCAAACTCGGGACCTTGGGTTTGTGAGCTAAATCCTTGGCCCTAGCATCCTCTCTTGATTTAAGAGCTTCCTGGGTGGTGATCACCAAGGATCTACCTCCCAGTGCCTGGCATCTTGTAATAGCTCAGTGCTTTCTTTTCTTTTTTTTCTCCTTTTTATTGAGATTATTGGTACAATCTAGGTATACAATGCAATTACATTCATCATTGGGATTCTGTACCTTTACATAATAGGTCTTGATTCTCATTTTTCCCCTTGTCCCTGCCCTCCCTTCACACCCTCCTCCCCTCCCCATTTACAAACACTTTATTTCCATTTTTTCAGTTTCTCATATTTTTTTCCTCTCCCTTATTACCTTTCCCCCACCCTTCCCACTTTCCTTACACCTTTAGCCCTTTACTTCCTATTTCACATTATTAATTGTATCATTAGGATCCTGTGTACTATTATAGTTTTTCACACCAAAGAAACTATTCGGTATTTCAGTTAAAGAAATCGCTGTATAAACATTAAAAATAGGGAATCCTAAAATAAAACTAAAAAGGAAAGTAAAAGAGAAAAGGCAATGATGTAACATCAAAATAATATTTAATTCTGGAGATGAAAATGGTCCCTGAACATATTTAAATTGCTTCTCGCTCTTATAGTCTTATCTTATTCTTTTTTTCATTATTTAGAGAATACTTTATTAGTTTCTGTAGTCAAACTCACGTAGATATGACCTTACATATTTAGTATGATGTGTTACCCCTGTACACATGCAAAAAATAAAAATAAAAATAAA
>NW_022900929.1:47384838-47424388 GCF_012274545.1 Fukomys damarensis
TATATATATATATATAGACTAATAATAGTATGTTATGCATCGATAGCAGCAACAGCTTTTCCAGGTTCTGCAGTCATCTGAACAAAATTATAGACATTCAGCACATTCCATTAAAAAAAAAAAACCAAAGAAAAGAATAATATCCAGACAACAGCAAAGTTCTGTTGCTGCTGTGGTACCTGGCGCCATTTTTTCTATCAGACTCTTAATCATCATCTGGAAAGAGAACATTCTAGAGTAATATCATTAAATGTAGCTCTGATAAAGCCTGGTCGCTACTATATATCATAAAGCAGGTACTAGATATTTTACATTCATAGAGGCATGATACAGTACTGTCCTACATCAATAATACTAGATTCAGTTTTGGTTTGAAATTTACTTTGTCTGCAAATAAGATTGTTACCCCTGTTTTTTTCTGGGCTCCTGTCACATGGAGAATTGTTTTCTATCTTTTCACTTTCAGTCTATGGGCTTCTTTTTGCACTAGGTGTGTTTCTTGTATACAACATATTATTGGATTTTGCTTCTTATTCCATTTTGCCAGTCTATTTCTCTTGATTGGTGAGTTGAGGCCATTGACATTGCTGGTTATAACTGATATGTACTGACTTATTATTGACATGTTATTGGCCTTTTGTTGACTCTTTTTACTTTTTCACCTTCTCCTTTTAATTTCTTGCCTTGCCTATTTGATTTGCTCTGTTGGGCCTCATGGTGTTGTTGCCTTCATTGTCTTTTTCTAGGATCTTGTTTAGAATTGCTTGTAGTGCTGGTTTGGTATTCATGTAGTTTCTCAGGTGTTCTTTGTCGTGGAAGTGTCTTATTTCCCCATCCATTTTGAAAGAGAGTTTTGCTGGATACATCAGTCTAGGTTGGAGGTTGTTCTCTTTTAGTACTTGAAATATCTCATTCCAGGCTCTCCTTGCCCCAAGGGTTTGTGTTGAAAAGTCTGCTGTGATTCTGATGGGCTTTCCTTTGTATGTGATTTGTTTCTTTTCTCTTACTGCTTGTAGTATTTTGTTCTTCTGTTGGGTTTCTGGGATCTTGATTATTATATGTCTAGGTGTAGATTTTTTTTTATTGTAGCTAGTTGGGGTCCTATATGCCTCAGTTATCTGAATGTCAAATTCTTCCCCTCTGTTTGGGAAGTTTTCTGTCATTAATTCTGCAAACAGCTTTTTTAAGTCATTTGTATTTTCTCCTGCTACTTCATGTATTCCTATCAGTCTTATGTTATTCTTCTTTGCATCATCTAGGAGTTGTTGGATCGATTTCTCATGATCTCTTACTGTTTTTAAGAGACCTCTCTTTTCATGGTCACTGACTGCAATCTTATCTTCTATATCTGAGAGCCTATCTTCGCATTCTTTTATTCTGTTGCGTACACTTTCAATAGAGTGTTTAATCTCCTGGATATCTGTTTGAATCTGTTTTATGGATTCCATTTCTTTCCTATGTTGGGCGTTTATTTTTTCCATTTCTTTCTTATGCTGGGCCTTCATGGCTTCTATCATGGTCCTGAGCTCATCTATTTTTTTGTCAGTTTCTGCTCTAGAGTCTCGAATCACGACTTCCATTTTGCTCACTATCTCTATGGTTATCTGGGAAATTATTTCTGTTTTGAATTTTTCTAGAGCCTGATTGATCTGTTTTGTTACTTCCTGTGCTTTGAGTTCAGGGTGTCCTGGTGGTTCACTATCGGCCTTTTCATCCTCATTTGCCCTACTGTTTGCCATTGGTGAACTGGAAGTCTGTCCTTGTGTCTTGCTTAAGTGTTTTCTCATTTTAATTTTTGTTGTCGGACTGTCCTTGGTTTAATCTCTGGATTATCACCCAAATCTTCCTGATATAGTTGCACCCTAGCTTCTGTGTCTCTAACGACCCACAGACATTCTCATCTTCATAACATCAGAGAAAACAGCTCATCAAATCAACGGCAATGCTTTACCCCAACTGATACAATCAGCAACACATTAAGATCAAGCACAACTTGGACACTGACCACCTGTGGTAGTCACTAGTCTATCACCCTTAAATCATTTGAATTAAATTGAAATCAAGAAGCAGTCCAGAACATGTCTGCAGTGAACAAACTTTTCAATATAGTATATTTACCATTTAATGGCTCAGACAGAGCAAGGATGCAAGACCCCTGATCTCAGTTAGCTGATTGCTGAACCCCATGATGCTGACAGGCCTCGGGCTGCAAGGCCCAGATTGAGTTCCCCATCCTTCTGAATGGTTGAACTCTGCAAGCTTCTATTACAGGTTTCCCACGCCCTTTCTTTAAAGATGTTCAAAGTTGGGAACTCAGAAAAATACCCTTGATGACCACCTCTGTCTTTGCAGAGTGGGTCCAAAGACTTTCACAGTCAGGAGGTCTGAGAGTGCAGGGGGGGGGCTTATGGGGGTTCAGGGGCGCCCGCGCAGCTACCTTCCCAGCTCCTGAGCGATGGCGGCTGGGTCGGGAGCAGGCGTGGTGCTCCTTCCCTCGGTGGATCCGCTCAGTGCTTTCTTATGGAATAAATTTGAGAATAATCCTTGTTGCCTGAAGGCTGTCTCACTTTCTTAAGAATCTGTCTTACAGCTAAGGGATTTTCATGGACTGGTTTCCTGACCGTGAGATGCAAGTGTCTGAAATGAAGCCTGCCTAGCACACTCTCTGATGCTGGCCTGGATGAGTAGGGGCCAGTTATCTTCATGCTCCCTTCTGTCGTGAGTGAAATGGGCTCTTTCTTCCAGGGCCGGTTCAGCAGGAAGCATGCAGGCCTGGTCATCACGCTCTTGGCAGTTGTGTGGCCTGGGGGGTCCTGTTTCCATACCACACTTGGCTCTCTGTGACTATGCACAGCTGTCAAACAGCCCCAAAGGGCCTGCCGGCTAATCGGGTAGCTGTGGTCACAGGGTCCACTGAAGAGTAAGTGCCCTGATTGCCCTTTGACCTCTTACAGGGACCCTGGCTTCTGTGGAAGGACTCAGGATTGCATAGCAGGTCCCCTCTATGTTGATGATCAGGGATGGGTAGAGGAAGAACGGTGGGAAAGGGTAAGGCTGACTTGTGAACTCTGTCTCCACTTGCAGCACCAGCTTCACCATCGCCCGGTGTCTGCCCCAGGACGGGGCCCATGTGGCCATCAGCAGCCGGAAGCAGCAGAATGTGGACAGCGCAGTGGCCAAGGTGAAGGGGGAGGGGCTGAGCATGATGGGCACCGTGTGCCACGTGGGGAAGGCCGAGGACGGGGAGCGGCTGGTGGAGTATGAGGGAGGTGTGGGCTTCCTGGTGTGCACCGCGGGGGTCAACACCCCGGTGGGGAGCACTCTGGGACCAGTGAGCAGGTGTGGGACAAGGTGAGAGTCTGACACCAGCTCTGTGCTGGGCTCCAGCAGCCCCTTTCCCCAGGTAAGGCTTCCCGCCCCAGGTTACCGTAAAAGCAGGTGCTGGATGTCAGGCCTCATCATTTCTTGTCCAGCCCCTATGTGGCTCCCAATTTTTTTTTTTCTCGTTGAGTTTATTGGCACATTTTAGTTACACTCATCATTGGGACCTTGTACCTTTACATGACTGGTCTTGGGTCTCATTTTTTCCTCATACCCCTGCCCTCCTTCAGCCCCTCCTCCCTTCACTATTTCTGGTTTGCTTTTTATTTATTTATTTGGTACTGGGGATTGAACTTGGGCCCTTGTGCTTGCAAGGCAGGTTCTGGAACCACTGAGCTAAATCCCTGGCCCTACTAGTTTGTTTTTCAAAAAGCTGGCTCTAACACTCTTTCTGCTTTCTTTTCTCTTCCCATCTCTTGCACATATTTGTCCAGCCACTTTGTGTTGAGTCCTTGCTTTGTGTTAGGCACTGATCCAGGCCCAGGGATAAAGCTGTGAACATAGAGGAAGAGAGTCTCCACAAAAGCCAATAATTTATATTTTTTACATCCTCCTATGGGGAAATATATGTTGGTTATCATTTTCCTTCTTTTTTTTTTTGAGACAGGGTCTCACTATGTAGTTGAGACTGACCTGGAACTCACTATACAGACCAGGCTGGTCTTGAACTCATAGCGATCCTCCTGACTCAGCCTCCCGAGTGCTGGGATTACAGGCATGCGCCACCATGCCCGGCTCATGCTCCTTGTTGATGACCAGTTCTGTTGCTGAGACTCTAGCTTCCCTAGACTAGGGCTTCTTGACTGTCCTCTAGTGAACCTGCTGCTGGAACTGGATCCAGCCACTAGCATTCCCTGGGCTTGGACATTCCAGCCCATCATGAGTACAACTCATGAGTCTGTAGTTTTTCCACAAGGGTCCAAGAGAGGCCCTGTGAAATGCCTCATTGTCCACCTTTGGTTTGTGACTTTGCTACTATCCTACGTCTAGTTCCATTCATTCTCATGTTTTGTCCCCAGTTCCCTCTGACTAATCAGATGGACAAAGATTGACTCCGTTCTTTCTTCCTGTAGTACCCACCCCAACTTCTGCCTGAAGCACTGGGTCAAAGCATTTCCTTCCTGCTGGCCTTGGTGTGTTCTGCCCTCCCCAGCTCCTGTGCTGCAGTTTGATGACATGATCCTCAGGCTGGCTCCCCCTTTCTCTCTGCCCTTGGCTGGGTGCCCTTGACTCTGTCCTCAGAGATGACCTGAAATCTGAGCTCCCTGCAGCCACTGTTGAGCAGGCTCTTTAGCTTCATTCCTAATGTCTCTGAAAGATCATTTGTGATTATGTAGCAGGAATTTCATTGTGGACAGTCTGCTAAGCCTCCTGAGTAATTTTCCTTCTCAGTTCATGACTCCTTTTCTCAGAACTGTTAGAAACCTTCCCTCCTGGAGCTGGGGCACATGCTGACAATCCACCTGACTTTTTCTAATGCTCCTCTATTCTCCAATCACTTAGTATTCAACAAGCAATTTTGCACCACTGGACAGAAATCATTGATGGAGTAATTGTCCCCCAGTCACATCTGTTACCATCTTGGAGGTGAAATTGTCACAAAATGAGTTTAGAATTTACCAGATGCTCTGCAGTTTTCGGTAGATGTCCTGTGAGAGGAATTCCTTATCACTCATCCTCGAGCTAGTTTTGGGGACCTTGCCCAGGCAGATCCCATTCTCTTTAGCTGATAGGGAAACTTCTAACCCATCACCACCATACCTCCTCATCCCTCTCCTCGCCTAGGGACTCTCTAAGCATGCATCTTCCTCCAGGCTCCTGGAGCTCTAGTCAGGACCTCATGGCACATACAGCTGCATACCCTTCTTTTCTAATGGGATGGTTTTGTTCAGCATGGTGTGTGGTGGGATCTCATCTTTTCTTCTGCTCAGATTTGGCTTCTGTCTCATCTCACTTCCTAGCTTGATGCACACACAGATTTAGGTAGGTGTTCTGTGATCATCAGGGCTGTTTTGACCAGGAAGCTCACAGTTTAACTCTCAATTCCTTCTTCTCAGAGTTGTCAGGGTGGTAACCCCTTCAGACATGTGAGACACTTTTTCTTGCTGGGAGGGTCATGCCAAACACTGATAATCTGTCATCCAATGGGCTGGAATAGCATTTAGTTGAGGCATTTACCAGGCCCACATTAAGAGGATGAGTGGGGAGCTAGGTATGGTGGTGTGTTTGTAATCTCAGAACTCCAGGACGGGAGGCAGGAGAATTTTTGAGTTGAGGCCAGCCTGGACACATAGTGAGACCTGGTCACAAACCAAGCAAGCAAGCAAGCAACCAACCAACACAAATAGAAGATGAGTGTACATGGGATGAAGAAGTGGGAAAAATGATGGACAGGTCTGGTCAGTTACGGGTGGGCAACCTCTGTCCTGGGGATACAGGACAATGCTGGCCTTATTCAAGACAGCATCCCACAGGAGGGACCCTAGTGCCACTCTATTTCGATCTAACTTTACCCCAGCCCCTGGGCTTAGTTTCTTCATCTTGAGTTGCCAGTTCTTCCTTGCTTCTTCTTTGTTTCTAAACCCACAAGACAGAGTCCCTGGAGTGCAGGACCCATGTAGGAGCCCAGATCCATGCTAATCACAGGGACATTTTCCTAGGCACCTAAATCCCATGGCATTGCTCTGTTTGTCTCTGTGTTTGCATTGGCTGCAGGAAAGCTCAGATCCAAGTCTACAACAAACTGGTTTGTGTGTAGGCACCCACAGCCTGCAGAAACAATGAATGATGTATAAAATAATGCCCAATTTTACCATATGCTGTGAACTATAGGCACTAACTTTGCTCTTGTTTTTCCTTATTTTTCTACACTTACTTTTTTCTATTTTCTGTTTCTTCACACACAACACCTATTTGTTTTTCTTTATCCTGTGGCACTATGAGCATGCTATAAATTCTGTTGGGACAAAGCAAGGGCACAAACAAATGGACCATAGAACAACAAAGATGACTGTTCCAGAAATCTCTCTGGATCCCAGCACCTGCTTCTCCTCCACCTGGTCTGCCGTCAGTCTCTTTCCTCTGGCTTCTTTTTATAGCTTCTTTCTGCATAACCAGAACATAGTCTAGTTTCTTTCAAAGCCCTAAACCTTTTTTCCCTCTGTTTTTTTTTTTTTTTTTTTTTTTTTTTTTTTTTTTTTGGTACTGGGGATCGAACCCATAACCTTGTGCTTGTAAGGTAGGTGTGGTGCTGCAGAGCTAAATCCCTAAACCCCTGGCCCTACCCCATTTGAAATAATACACATTTCTGGAGGTATGCTCTAAGGCCTGCTTCTCAGCCTGCTTGTCTGTGAGATACTTCTTGACTCAGTGTCTTAGTTACTTTTCTCATTGCTAAGACAAAATATCTTACACCCATAAGTTAAAGGAGGAAAGGTTTATTTCTGCTCGCAGTTTGTAGAGGTTTCAGTCCGTAGTTGGCTGCCTGCAAGGCAAGGAAGCATGGCAGAGGGGAGGAGACCATGGCAGAGCAGGCAGGAGGTGGCAAGTGACAATCAACAGCATAGAGCCTCCCTTTTCCCAGGAATCAAGCCTTTTGGGTGGTGCCACCCACACTCAGGGTGGGCCTTCCCATTATCCACACCCAGCGTTATGCTAAACCAATCAGTGGGCTAATTTAGTTGTCATACTCTTCACCCATATTCACGCACCTTAACCCACATTCACACACCCTAGATCTAGCCACTTCCCAAAAGTCGCACCTATACATGCTTTGTTTCTTGCCTCTTAGAGGCCGCTTGTTGATAGACACTCACCCTCAGCTGTGGGTGCATCTCCACCAAGCCATGTACCCTCTCCTTCAGCACCTGGCTTTCTGCTCATCTCTTCCCCAAGGAGGCAGAAAAGTGCATCACACAAAGGATGAATATAAGCACCTGTTTATGAGAAATAGGACTGGAATCTGAGCTGTGCCATTCATCGGCTGTTATTCAACCTCTCTTAGCCTGTTTCCTCATGTGAAATGGAAATAAAATTAGGATACTTATTGCTGTCTAAGGATTGCATTGTTAGATTGCACTGCTAGACTGTGTCATAGTACCCTGATCAGTAGTAAGTCATTAACTTTATCTTTCCTCTTATCTCTGTCTCTTCACAGGGCAGGTGCTGTCACCCTGGTCTATTCTATTGCAGCTTATATGCCACTTGTGCTAAGTGCTTGCTTCTTGGCTCCTGGTTGGTGGAGGGCGAGGGACAACTTTGTTCTATTCCCTGGAGCCTTATAAGGGTAGTGCTCAGGACAGACCCCTGCCTTATTCCTGCAGTCCCAGCCTATGCTTGGGCCCATATGGCTGCTGGGTCCCTCAGAGCTGTTCTCAGACAAGGTATAAGAGAGCTTGTGTGAGCTTTGGCCTTGTTCAGCTGTGATTCTTTATAAGTGAGAAACCCAACCAGTACTTTCTTCCATTCCCCTAAATCTGAATAACTCTCTCAGTTCTCTGCCTAGGAACTGGGTGCCTACAACATCAGCAAGACAGCCCTACTGGGCCTCACTAGAACCCTGGCTTTGCAGTTGGCCCCAGGGATATATGGGTGAACTGCCTGGTTCTAGGATTAATCAAGACTGACTTCACCAAAACAGTGAGGACTGGGGTGTCCCTCACCCCCAGCCTAGTTCAGTGGAAACTCTCCTTAATGCCCAAGGTAAGGGGTGATTGAAGCTTCAGGTTACCATCCTTTGTGCTGGGTACTCACTGTCTGTTGCAGTCAGGCCATCCACCTCAAGAAGGGCAAACCTACCATGGGTGATCTGCCATGTGGTAGCCTTGAGCCCTGCCCATCTCCTTGTTTTAGCAGCCCCGAGTCTCTCATCTTTCCCATTTGTCCAGTTACACAAGAACAAGGCTTTCTGGAACCTCCTCAAGAAGAACCACCAGCTGAAGAGGCAAGTGGGTTCAGAGCTTTGGTGGTGCAGATGGGAGAGGTGGCTGAGTCTACCTCACGAGCAGACCTCTGTCTGTCTCCTGGCCATTTTTTGTGCTGAAATCTGGGGTTCAAGTAGCCCTGTGGAGTCTATTCCATCCCCACATGGAGCCCACTGTTGCTTGTGGCCTGTGAGCCCCAGGGCAGCAGAACCAGTGTGCCAATGACTGATGCTATGTCTTCCTTTCATCAAGAATGGGGCAGCCTAAGGACTGTGCAGGACTCGTGTCCTTCCTGTGCTCCCCCGATGCCAGATAAATCACTGGCGAGAGCATCAAGGTGGCTGGCTTTTCACTTTGGCTCTGAGGTGGCTGGAGGGTGGCTGAGAAGCTGTGGGTCTGGGCTCCAAGCCTGAAGGTGGTCTAGGACCTTGTTAGGGCCTGGGGACAAAGTCTGCAGCTCCTCCGACCTAGTAGTTTGTGGGCTCGATCATGTTTGGCTCAAGGAAGAAAATGTTTCAGTGTTCTCCTTCTCAGGACTTTTCTGGAGGACTGTTGGAGATTTGGCTGGTCCAACCAACATGTGAGATTCTTGGTGTGGGGCTGTGAAGCTGAAGGATGTGCTCAGGAGAAATCTTGGGGAAAGAAGTAGAGACTTAGGACCCTGAAGGCTCCTAGCTCCTTCCCTCTGTAATTTGTCGTTTAAACATGTCTTTCCTAAAATAAACTCAAATTCATGCCCACCTCTGAAAATCTTAGCAAAGGTGGAGGCTGTCCTGTCTCTGTGTCCCCAGTACGGTGTGGAATGGTTGTTGCTTCCCAGAAGACTTTGTACCCTGTTCTCCGAGCTGGGTCTTCCAGAGGCTGAGCAGTACTGTGAGGAGTGGCAGGAGGTGGAAGGATTCTGGGTTCTTTCTCGGGGAGGCTAGTGGTTGTTAATGTTTTCTGCACCACAGAAGCACTTGAGAAACCGAATTTTAAAAAATAGCCAAACCAAATCTTGTGTATAATTCTAGGCTGAGAACATCTATTTAGACAGAAGAGAGTAGATGATGGTGAAATTCCGCTTGGGGGTAGGCTAAGAGGTGGCCCTGGCTCCATTCGATTGTCCTGAGTTATATTTGACAGCACTACCCATATCCAAGGATAGCAGAGTCTAGAAGAAACTGGCCTTCAAGTTATCTATGGCCCTGAAGATACTTCTCTTGCCATTCATAAATCCTGTCCTGATCTAGTCCAGAAGGAGGAACCAAGAAAAAGCTCCTAGCCTGACCATTGGCCTTTGTCTCTTTGAAGCCCCTCTCCAGTGCATCCTCTGAGGGATGGGTCCTGGTAATAAAGCATATGTTGCTCTCTACTGTGAGCCCCACACTGAGCCAGGCACCATGGATGACACAAATAGAATTAAGGCCCAACCTCTCCCAAGTTCCTTCAGTGTAGTGTGTGAAAAACAGCAGGTAAGACACTCTTTGGTTAATGAGGCAGAAGGCGTGCATCTACGCACCAAATATTAAATGACGCCACTCTCTGCCAGGTACTGTTCTAGGAAGCTGGGGTACAACAGTGAACAAAACAAGAATCCCTGATCTAGTGAGAAAGGCTGCAATAAACAGTCAATATACTTAAAAAATCAATCACATTGTATGCTATCAGGTATAGAAGGAAAAAGACATAGAGCAAGCCAGGGGCTAGAGAAGTGGGTAGGAAGTCAAGGCAGGCCTCATGGAGAAGATGAAGAACAAGACTGGGGGAAAACACTGTACCAGCAAGGCCTAATGGGAAAGCAGAAGACCACTGACTCCAGTGTGGCTGGGAGATTTCATCTGAGTTAATCAATTAAACATAAGAAAAAACTGTGTTTCTGGAGTTCTTTCAGTGGGAAGGCTTGGGTGCACAAGTGGGACCGATGCTGATGGTGAAGAGGTCTGCACAGCCCTGGGCTCCAGCGTGCACAAGCAGAAATGGGTGGGTAGGACTAGTGTCTGGGTGTCCTTTTTCAGGTCCTTGCTTCACCTTTCTCAATTGTGTGGTGCCTGAGATCTGATCTCTACACTGCAAGTGGAGGCTCCCTAACCCTTGGGCTCCCAGTTCGGAACAGGAACCTTGAGAGGAGTCACATGTTTCCCTGGCCTCCTCCTTGAAGGACCACAGTGTCAGTGGCTATGTCTACCCTAAGCCCACAGTTCCTGTGAGGCAACACCCCTCCTTCCCTAACCATTGGTTATGGACTCTTCCGCAGCACCTTCAGTCTAGGAATCACTTGCTACTTCCTGGCTGCTTTATTACCTCCCTCCCCACATTTCCCGGTACCTTTAATCCTGCCCACATTTTATTTCTTCATTCCAATACATTCAGTTATTCCTTTGATTGTCATCTGAGAGGGAAGCCACAGCCGGGACAAAGTGAGGCAACCTGACATGTTTAACTATGAATATGCCTCCACTACCACAGGCTTGGCTGCCTTGGCCTCTCCCTTGGGGCCTTCTGGTGATCCCCATGATTCTTCAGCCAAAGGGTTAAGGGCTGGATAGCAGGGATTTCCAACTTCCATGGGCCCTGCTTCCTTCAGGGCTTTACAGGTAGAGAAGAGGTAACTTCGAGCACATCTCTGCAGTTGTCCTGACCTGCCTGAGGCCCAAGGCTTTGGGTCAGTCTCTCTTCTCCTAGCCTTCTGTGGCCAGACTCTCACTTCTTTCCAGGAACACCATGGAAATACAGAGAAACGAGGTATTTTACAGGTAGGCATATTATGCTCATTCAAGAGCAAAGTAGTTCCCCAATGTCCCTGCTCCTAAATCTATCTCTGGATAGCGAGGGGAATTTGGTTTTTTGGTTGTGCGGTGTCTGGCCTGTCTAATGCTTCTTCCTTGCTCACTGTCTGAGTTCTTTTCTCTGCTCACTTATGGAATCAGGCCACTTGCAGTGCTGAGCCCCTAGAAAATTGGCTCCCTCCCCATTTGGGTATCTGTGTTACCTCCAGGCTGGGATGGCCTGAGAAGCACATGACTTGGCCTGGGCTTCCCAGGAAGCAAAGCTGGGGTCAAGACTTCCGTGGCTTCCACTGGAAGACAGGAAGAGCCAGAGTTGAAATGCATCTTTGGCCCTTTTTTTTGGGGGGAGGGGGAATCTTTTCTTTAAAAAAACCTTTATTATAAATTAACATTTTATAATTATATATATTTATGGGTTACAATGTGATGTTATGATTTATGAATACAGTGTAAGATAATTAAATTCAGCCAATTAACATATCCATCACCTCAAATACTTATTTTTTTGTGGTGAGAATCTTTGAACTGTGTAATAGATTATTTTTAATTGTGCAGTGCATTATTACTAACTCTATTCACCACAGTGTGCAACAGATCTCAAAGAAAACCATACTTGTTTTTCCTGTCTCATGATTTTGTGCCCTTTAACCATCAGATTCCCTCGTCTATTCTCAGGATGGCTCAGCTTTGAGGGGTAGGAATCTAATTATTGTACCCTTCACTGGGAGTAGTTTGTTGTATATTTGTATATTTCAAGTTCATCCTCTTATCTCTGAGCCTTGGAGAAAGATCTGGAAAAAGGTATCAGAGCAACACAGAATTCTAGGGTCCCTAGGGATGGCCACAGGTAAGGTTTGTAATAAATTGGGGTGATGGCATTCCAGCCTGAGGGTTCTCTGCCTTGCAACCTCCTTCCTAGCCCCCAGGTGACCCGAGCTTGCTTAGATGCTGTGTTCCTCTGCACCTGCTGCTCCTCCACCAGAATAAAAAGAGGTACAAGCTAAAGCTCTAACCCTGTTTTTTCTTGTTTTTATTCTGGATCACTGTGGTGATGGATGCCCCAGTCTCCCTGCAGACTCACAGGAAGGAGCTTGGGGGCAGTGTCAGGGGAGAGCTCAGTGCTTGGAGCCAGATTGAGGTGGCCTAAGACAGAGCAGCTTGGCAGGAGTCACATGTGAGCTGCATTCTGGGGGGTTAAGGTAAAGATGAAAATGGCTGAGTGTCCAAGGGTGTTTGTTCCCAGCGAAGAAACTAGGTCAGACTCTACTGAGAAGGTGAACTGTCCTGGTATGGTTTAAATGGTGTTCCCCCCAAATCCCTTTGTTGGAAAGGTAAATTGATATGTCAATTCTTTGGAGATGAGGCCTTTGGAAAGAATTAGGAGTAGATGAGGCTGTGGGGGTAGGAAGTTCTGATGATGTTAGTGGCTTTATAAGAAGAGAGACCTGAGCAAGAACACTGGCCCCATCTTGCCATATGACACCCTTGCCAAGCTGTGATGCAGAAAGAAGTTTCTTACCACACAGGATGCCAGTTCCATGCTTTCAGACATCCCAGCCTATAGGACCATGAGCTAAATAATCCCCTCTCCCTGCTGCAGTACTGGAGATGGAACCCAGGGCTTTTACACTGAGCTGCATCCTCATCTCTTTACAATTTACTTATTTAAAAATTTGAGCCAGAGTATCATTAAATTGCTCAGACTGGGTTTGAATATGTGATCCTCCTGCCTCAGCCTTCCAGAATGCTTGGGTTACAGTGGTGCACTGCCATGACTGGCATCTGTTCTTTTTTTTTTTGGTACTGGAGATCAAACTTGGGTCTTTGTGCTTGCGAGGCAGGCAGCAGCACCACTGAGCTAAATCCCCAGCCCGTCATCTATTCTTTATAAATTTCTGTCTGTGGCATTCAGTTATAGCAACAGAAAACAGACTAAGATACATTTCCTTCTAAACATATAATTGTCCTCTTGGCTAATTACAAAGTGGAGTAAACATCAGCTGAGAGAATGAGTGAAAGACTGGGAATAGGGTGGAAATGTAGAAGATGAGTGATTGTGATCAAGGTTTGTAATGAAGGCTACAAGCGTAACTGTGCTGTGTGCCACCCACCCCCATGGAGGGCTGGAACATTGGCTAGAGACCATGGGGATGTTGAAGGAGCTGTGCAGGGCTACAATGTTTTTTTGTGCTGTGGGTCACTGGACACAAGTTTAGAGTTTCTGTCCCATTAGCCCTTGAAAACTAAAAGATGCTGCCCACTATGCATGAAGTATTTCTATGAGTCCCATTGAGTAAAATGTCTGCCATCCTAATCATGTTATCAGCACTCTATGATGTTTTCTAACTGCTGCCTTCCTAAAATATTTGTCTACACACAGTTTGGAAGAGACAAGGCTGGGATTTGAACCCAAGTCTTTCTTTCAATGACTTTCTGTGACAAACTGAGTCAGAATTCTATTAGTCCAGTTCTCTCCTGCAGTTCTGTCTTGATCTGGTTTCTCTTCAAAGTAGAGCCCGGGGCAAGGATTTTTGGAGGGAGGCCCAGATAGTAGAAGTGAGGGGTTGAGTGGGGAGAGTGAGTCAGGAAAAGCCACCCTGGGGGTGCATCATGGAAGAGCCCCCACGCACAGCAAGAATCTTCTCACCTTCCATCCTCTGAGGGCTGTTCCAGAATTTTCATCCCTGCCCAAGTCAAAGAGGAAGGCGCTGTCCATAGTACTATGACTCAAGTCCCCAGGAAACGGCCTATCCCAGGGATAGGGTCTGAGCAGGCACTAAATGTGTTTGTGGCAAGATCTCTAGGAAGAAACAGTACTCTGTCTCAAATATATTTAAGGGCCAAAACACTCAACCCATTGTTCCTGTGAAGCTCCAGGGGGAAATAGAATCTCTTCTCTGCACAAAATAACAATTAGTCCATTTCCCTAAGGGATAGTATTCAGAAAATTTCCCGGATGCTTTCAAGCTGCCTGATCTCAAATCTACCATTAATGGTTTGAGCATTCCCCATGGCTGTCCCTTGGGGCTACCAGAAGAAACCTGAGGATTAAAAGCATGGGAAGGCAGGAAAGGAAGATCAGAGAGAAAGCCCTTAATTAACTAATCACACATAAAAAAAGTGAGGGTCTTTCAACAATGAAATGTTTTATTTGCTATAAAATAGAATTATTTAAACTTATAGCCTAAAATTTGTATAGTTAAGCTCTTTTTATCTAGGCATGGTGGCATGGGCCTATAATTCCAGCTACTTGGTAGGGTGAGGCAGCAGGGTTGCCTGGCAACTTAATGAGTTGTGCCAAAGTAAATATTAAAAAATGGAGGGATCTAGGGCTATAGCACAGTGATAGAGTGCTTTCCTAGCCTGCATGAAGCCATGCAACTACAAAACAAAACAAAACTTTTAATTTTGTCTAAGTAAGTATCGGAACAGTTTTAAAAGGTGAGAAATTCAAGGTCTCCCTTTGTCCCATTTTTGTGACTAGCTTCTAGAGCCAGTTGACAAAGATGTTGATTGTGATGATGGGGGCTTGGTAGCTTGAGGCCAGAAGTGGACTGAAATGAGGGGCCTTGGGTTTAATGATTGGATACTGAATCTGTATCCCCAACCCGAGCACCAGGCATCACAGGACTTGAATATCCTGGGTGAGATTTTAGCAAAAAGATGAACTGTCCTTCCACCTAAAAAGATGGTCAAAAACCAGCTTGCGGAAAGCATAGTTGGCTTACATCTGGAGAGTTTCTTTTAACAGACACTTGAAGTGGTATTGGATGCTAATCAAAAGAAATTTTCACTTCCCCTTTTCTCAGTCTGTTAGCTCTGCTATAACAGGATACCATGTAATAGAGAATTTGCACAGAGCACAGTTTTATTTCTTATACTTTTTGGAAGCTGAAAAACCCAAGATCAAGACACTAGTGTTTTGTGTCTGTTAAGACTGCTTTCTGCTCCCAAGTGTTGCCTCACTTCTGTGTCCCAAACAGGTGGAAGAGTAGAAGAGAATGAACACAGTCACACTCCCTCAAGGCCCTTTATGAGAAAGGGCCTAATCCCATCCACAAGGGCTTTGCTCTCATGACTTAATCACTTCCTAAGGCGCTCCCCCCTTTACCAGGGATATCAAACTCAGGACCTTGCACTTGTGAGGCAGGTGGCAACACCACTGAGCTAAATACCAGGCAGGAAAGGCCCCTACCTCTTTAAAACTCTTGCATTAACAATTAAGTTTCAACATATGAATTTTCGGGGACTCATTCAGACCATAGTACCCCGAATTCCAACTACAAAACAGATCCCACTAGCCTACATCAGACAGAGCCATTTCCAGAATCCTCTCACTCACTCTTCTTCTCCCCATTCTACTGAAGTTAGTCAGCTAACTCGATACCAAATTCTCCTCTTACCTTGCTTCATCTGTGGGGGGTTAAGTATTGATGCAAGTGTGGGTAGGTGGAGCCCCCTGAGGACTCATACGATCTAAGCCCATGTGCCTGTCACAAAAGCTGTATTTTTCCTGCCAAATTTGCTGGTTTCTCTCCAGTGCACCTGGTCCCTAATCTTTTCCAGAAGAGTTTGAACTTGTCCATCACTTGCTTTGGGAACAGCTGTATCCCAGAATCAAGGAATAGAGAACTTGAAAAGATCACGCAAAAGAGCGAGTCTGTCCAACTTTCCTTTCCCTGCCATGTTTTAGATGTGGAAACTGAGGCCCATAGAGGAACGAGAGACCTGACAGTGTGGTGGGCTGGTGGAAGAAGTGGTCCAGAAATCCGGCTCCTTGATCCACAGTGTGCTCTTGTCCATGAGAAAGCTCCTTGCCAGTCTCCCCAGCTGATTTTACCTCCTACTTTGATGATTCCTTAAGAAGTTCTTTTTCCTCAGGCAGGAATTTTTGGATTTAAACAGGAACAGGATTGCAGAGATGGCATTAATTTCTGCTAGTCCTTTGGTAAGCTGAAGGGACTTCACTGTTGCACTGATGGGTGATTAGAGAGCTTGGCCAATCCTACCAGCTTAATAGTAGGCTCACATCCAACACCCTGCCCACTGGGGGTTTGAAGATATATTCTACTAAATGCTTTTGGTATCTCACAAAAAATTACTGAAGACATCTTTACTTGGTGTTGAATCATTAATTAAAAAGATTCATTTAGTGTATCACTGAGGTGATTTAATAAGAATAAAAAATTGAATGAATGCCTATACTGTTTAGCTTGAGAGGCACTGCAACAGAAATGTAGTCCCTGGCAACCAGGCCTTTATGTTGATAGGAGGTAGCCTGGCCTTGTAGCTAGGCGACAGTGTTCTGTTGAACGTAAACAATTTTAGGACATACCAGCACACAAGGCCACTTGGTTAACTTAGTGGATCAAGGCAAAAACTAAGATCATTCTGTGTATTAGTCAGTTGTCTGTTATTGGGACAAAAACATCTGATGAATACAACTTAAAAGACGAAGAGTTTATTTTGGCTCATGGTTTCAGAGGCTGTGGACATGGTCAGGTGGCTCCAAGGCAGAAACATCACGGTGGAAAGGCACAGTGGAGGAAAGCTGCTCAACTTTACTTCTGGGAAGCAGAGTACAGGGGAGCAATGCCAGGGAGGAAGGAGCTGCTAGTCAGTGCAGTTCCCAAGATCAAGCTCTGCCCGATCCACCCAGACACATGCAGCAGAGTGCTTTACTAATCTGTAAGTGTCTCCCAAGCCAACCAAGTTGACAACCAAGATTAATGGTCACACTTTATAATCGTGTCGGAATACAGACTTCTTTTGTTACAAATTACAATAATGGCCAAACCCTGATGCCCTATCCTAGGTAACAAAAGTGAATGCTGTTGCTTAACTGATAACACTGTTGACTTTTCTCCTTTCTTCTTCCTTTATAGATGACATTTCAAAGAACTATATGGTGAAGCTTATAATCACAGAGTCTCCCTGCTTCCTGTCAGTTTCCAATCCAGGATACAACTTTGCTTCTTGGCTCCTCCTCACATCTCCTACCTAACACAGTCCAAATCCTATAGGTTCTTTATAACATTCTCTTACTCAGACTCCCTGCCATTCCCCAGGGGTGTGTTCTCCCTCAATGCTATAAATCAATAAACTTGATTTTATTTGACTGGAGCTGGGTTCTAGTGGTCTTTGGTTGGAGGATATAGATTATACCTACATTTATTAAAGAAAACACTTTCAATGAATACGGTAGTGATTTAAATACTTGGAAAGGGTGAAAGGTGAAAAGCAAGTCACCCTTCCTTAAACTCCAAAATCCAGTTCTCCTCTGCAGGGGCAGTTACTGCTGCCAAGGCCAGTCTATGCCTGTATAAGAAGAGATGCGTGCTCGTTCATTAGCTGCTCATCTCATCATGCGCAGTATTCTTTATCCTTCTGTTCATCTGGCCACCCATATTTATTGTGCTTTGGACTTCATGGTCTTTTATTAAAGAATAAAAGAAAGTTGATAGAGTTAGGTAAAAAATTACAGAGAAAGACCAACAGAAAAGAAAAAGATAAGAAAGAGGGAAAACAAAGAGCAAAACATAGGAGGAGAAAGAAACCCTCCTCCCAAGAAACAAAGAAAAAGAAAAAGAAATTTAAAAAAAATCCCTCTGGGTCAACACCTGAATTTTGGAGGGGACTTATTCCAACCACAACAAGGGGAATGACTGAGGGTGCAGAATAAATCCTTTGGTGTGACTTCCCATCAACTCTAGGATGAGCCATACAAATTCCTGAGTGTGGAAAATTCCTCTAAGCTCCTGCCTTTGCCTCCTTTTCAGTCTTTTTCTTCTCTTTTTTCTATAGCCACCACTTGCACTTAGGAGCTTTACTCCTACTCATCACCATGCATGTGCATCATTGTTATATTTCCTGTCTTCTCCTAAAGGTCAGGAGTTGCTTTCACCTCTGAATCTCCAGCCACTAGCAGAGAGCAGAGGGCCAAGAAAATCTTCAGTGAAGGTTTGTTAAATAAATGAGTGAATTCTTCTAAAGGTGGGATGGGCTGTGGGCTGCTCAAGAGAGGTGCTCTATGGGTTCCGTTCCTAGTCAAGGGCTAGAGGCCTTGTTGACTGAGCCTTTATTCTGGGCCAGGATCTGCACTAAGTGTTTTTCAGGAATCCTCTCTTTTAAAGATCATAATTTCTCCTTATCTCTGGCTTGTGGAAGATTTGAGATTCCAGAAAAGGTCAGTAACGTGCCTAAACTGCTCCAGGTAAGCCTGTTTGGGTGGTGCACAAAGAAGTCGAGAAGTGCAGCAAGAAATAGCAGACATTGGTTCCTGCCTCACAGGTGGAGAAAACTGGAAGGCCTTCTGGATGTGTCTCACTAGGTCCTTCTGGAACCGAGGCCCATTGCCCACAGCCCCACTCCTCACTGCCTTTACTTCAGTTTCTCTTGGTGACCTGCTCACTCTTTCTTGGGTAAAATGGAATCTCAGTCTTGTTTAATTTGCATTTCTCTAATGGGTTAGGCTCTACTTCTAGAGGAATCTGATGAAGATAGTTGCACAGTGAAATAAGTAACAAAGCCAAAACTTGAATCCAGGTGTATCTGGATTTTTTTTCCACTACTGGACACTGAACCCAAGGTTTTCACACTAAGCTACATCCTCAGACCGTGTGTGTGTGTGTGTGTCTGTGTGTGTGTGTGTATTTTTTAGTGCTGGGGATCGAACTTAGGACCTTGTGCTTCCAAGGCAGGTGCAGTGCCATTGAGCTAAATCCTGAGCCCACCTTTTGTATTTTTTATACAGGTTCTCACTAAGTCACTAAGTTACCCAGGCTGGGTTTGAACTTGTGACCCTCTTCCTTCCACCTCCCAGAATGCTGCCATTTAAGTGTGTGCCATCACACCCAGCTTGATGAAGACTTTTTCAATTTCTTTTTAGTGAGAGGTCCCCAGAGAAGTTCAGGACCACTAAGAGAAGCCAGGCTGGGGATGCAGCTGCCTTCTGCAATAGCTGCCCAATTTGAGTATGGTAGTGAGTGTGACAAAACATTTGCTCTTGGGCTGGGCCCCTAGAAAGGAAGCAAAGACATTGAGCACCAGAGATAAAGTCCCCTTGTGGTGTCACCACAACCAGCTTTAGTGCAGCAGAATTTTATGAGAAGCCACATTTCTTGACTTTAGAAATGGGAGTTGAATCAAAACAAACTCCCTTTAGAGTTCAAGATTGTTGGAAAATGCTAAGAAATGCTTTGAAGACTTGAAGACCTTTGTCATTTCTACCTTTTTTTTTGTAAGAGTAAGCAGCACTGATTCTTGACCTGCTGCCTGAGTCTGATTTCAAGTCTGATTTCCTAGGGGGAACAGACAGGCTAATCTGTTATTAGTCACATTCAAACAGGCATGAGTTTTTGATCCTTCTTTGAAAACAGGCATGATGGGGAGAGATCAGAGGCACTTGATGCCTGGGGAAGGTGCGGAGGTGGTTCCTGCCTGGGAGGCAAAGTTAGGAAACACAGTTTCCCGGAACCCAGCTCATCCTCATCCATGTGTGCAAGTGATGGTTTAGAAAGGGACTGGGAGGCTCAGAAAACCCCAGTGGCCTCCCTGCTCTACTTAAGCTTGATCTGTGTTAAAGCTTAGACTCGTGATTTGAAAGGCAGAAGGACAAAACACATACAGGGGCATAAGGATGGTGGAGAAATGTGGTGACCAGCAGAGATGTGTTGTTTTGTTATCAAAGGCTCTACAAGAACACAAGTGTTCTGGGGAAGGACCTGTTTTCAGGCCTATGAGCTCATACTGTACAGGGAGGTAGCCTGGGGTCAGGTCAGAGTGGTAAAGAGGCCAGACTCTACAGACCAGGGAAGGAGAACAGGAAGCAGGCAGGGAGGTGCATGCTGTGGACCACTAAAAGAGCAGGTGTTCTGCATCTCAGCTATGTTTTCCTGACTTGCAGTTTTCATTTGGTGCAGCTGGGAATCAGCAGCCTAGCTACAGGGATGATGAGATCCGTTAGAAGGCTGGGCTGAAGAAGCATGTCTGTCTCCAGCCGCAGACTCTCTTCTGACCTCCTCCCCCATCACAAGAGTCTTATTTCCCAGGAGTACTCCTGTGGGCTCATTTCCAAGGCCAAATGTCCTTTCTGCACAGATCCTTTTTATTGCCATGGAGACAATCTGCTGCTCTGTCCAATCAAGAGTTTGAAGCAGCAGGCACCATGACAACCTGCGGGGGTGTGCCTGGAAAGACAGCTTCAGGGCACCCCCAAGACCACAGCCAGGGTCGAGACTAAAGATGCTGTGATTCCCACAGGTGTGGCTGATGAAGGGAAAGGGGCTCCCTTCCCGTCTGTCAGAGCAAGTTAGGGGTGGGTGTGGTGAGTGGGGCCTGGGACTGGTGCGGTTGAAGTCTTGGGCTGCCCAAGTCTGCTTCGTTCTTTTCTTAATTCATGCTTTGCTTGTCTCTGGCCAGGCCAGCCATTAGGTACCTTGAAACAATAGAAATCTGGAGAAGGAAAATTTGATTCGCCTGGGTGGGGAGGAGAAAGAAGCATGCCCCTAATAGGTACTCCATGACTAAATATGTGCTTTTGAACGGAAAGCCCCCAACCCTCCCAGAATGGCAGAGAGGAAGTACTCATTCTCAAGTTGATGTGCAAACAAGTGCTGATTTCTGTGTCATCCAGTCAGCAGAATTTGTTTATGGTAGGAGGACAAAGGCCTGCTACAACCTCCCTCCCACTGCCTGTCCCTAGCGTTGTCAGACTCTTGCTGGAGTCCACCCAACACAAGTGGATCTGGTGACCTCTGTGTTCAGTCCATAGCTCTCCTCTTTGGCTCTTACGTCATTCCATTCATCCCTGAGCTGGGCATCCTGACTCCCCATCTGGCGCTCTTATTCCCACTACTCTATGGCTTATGTTTCTCTCCAGGCCTTATCTAGGAAGATTGAGGAGAATCAGAGTGGTACTGAGATCTGCTAGCTCCTGGGATGGTGTTGAGCAGCATAAGAAAGACACAGGTAGGAACTAGGGCCAGCTTTGTGAAAACCATATCTTAGGGGACAGCCGCTACCCTGCAAGTATGTCACGCAGAGCTAAGCTGATGGCCGCATTTCGATAATAGAAGTTACACAACCCCAGTTCTGAAAGGTTTCTGTGACTCATTTTTTTTTTAATGTGTAAAGTGGAAATCAACCTGTAGGGTTGTGGCAAGCAGGAAATGAATGAACAGCTGGGAAGGTCTGTGGTAGTCTATCTTAGCTGTTATTTATTTATTTATTTATTTTGTATGGATCTGTAAACTTTTATTATTGAATGACATGGTTTCTGGTGTGTGTTTGTCAAAACAGCTGAACACTACAGTTTAAAACTCAATGAAATTCCTGTGTGTGTGGTGTAAATACACCTCAGTCATAAAAAGCAAGCTGCAACCTGAACCAAATGGTTGAAGTTAGTATCGCCAGTAATGGATATGACATACCTCCCGATGTGATGCACTTAGTACTGATGCATTCATTACTTATGCTATTTTTTTGTCCAAAAATGTATACACTGAATCTGATCATGAGACAAACTGAAATTGAGGTACATTCAACAAAATGGACTCATTCTGAGGTGTATCCACCTCAAAAATATCAGTGTCAGCTAGAGGAGAATGATTCTAGACCAACAGAAGCTAAAGACATACACGAAATAAACACAACGGGGTGAACCTGGAAAAAAAAGTTAGAAAAGAAATGGCTAAGCATTTGGCAAAATCAGAATATAGACCATATGTTAGATAACATTATCCTGCCAGTTACATTTCCTGAATTTGACGATTGTTGTGGTTACATAAGACAGTGTCCTATGTACTTGTTCTTAGGTGACACACGCCCAAAGTGTTTAATTGAGATGGGTCACAATGTCTGGAATTTACTCTCAGGTCCTTGGGGGCAAAGGAGAAAGTCTAACCTGAGGAATAGCTCTCAAGACCTGATTCATGGGTTCAAAGGGTCTCCTTTGGGTATACAGCAACAGTGGCAGCTCCGGAACCTCATACTTGTTGTGCAGAGCCGGCCTAGCATGAATAGGAGTTTAATGTTGTATGGCGAGGGTAGGATAAACGGGGGCCTCCACGCAGTCTCCAGGTCCACCATCTGACTGCCCTTTTGCAGCGCATCCTCAGGGTTTCTCCTCACCAGGTTGCATGGGCAAATGGGTAAGGGACACTGACAACACATTTCCTTTAGGTTGGGTGGGAAGGATGCAGGAGCAACTGCATCAGAAAATGCCACCTAAGCTACCAGAGTAACCGGAGCTGGACAAACCGCACATTCCAGCAGGCTGCCGTATCTTTCCATCAGCAGTGGAGGTCCTCCAAGGCCTCCCACGGTTTTCAGGAAAAAATTCAAGCTGGGCGTGGTAGCGCATGCCTGTACCCAGGACTGCCACAAGTTTGAGGCCAGCCTGGGCCACACAGTGAGTTCAAGGACAGCCCGGACTACACAGCGAGACCCCGACACAGGAACATCCATTCTGCATCCAGCATAGTCTGCCTTCCTGCTGCAAGGTTTGGGAAAATGAGAGCGACAGCATGGCAGGTCCTCCACACTACTCCAGAAGATGCCCTGCTGGTCAGAGAAATTCCTACCATTCTCATTAGAGGCCAAATTCCTCACTTACACTCCACTTTCCCGGGGTGGTCAGCACTGCCCCCCGCTATAGTCCACAGCCCTGAACCCAGGCTGCTTTGCGCTCATCCCAGGCTGGGCCAGGGGCATGGGAGCAGCTTACCATGGCCTCCCAGGGTAGCAGTCCCAGCTGAGCTGTTATTATGATGTCTTTAACAGTTTTTTTTTTTTTTTTGTACTAAGGATTGAACCCAAGACCTTTGCACTGAACTACATCCCCACATCCCCAGTCCTTTTCTTTTTCTCTTTCTTTCTTTCTTCTTTTCATTTTTTGTTTCTTATTTTGAGGCAGGGTTTTGTTTGGTTGCTAAATTGTCCAGGCTGGGCTGGAATTTGTGATCTTCTGGCCTCAGCTTTCCAGAGTGCTGGGATTACAGTCTTGTACTACCACACCAACCTACTATGATGTCTTAATATAAATCCTTACACAAAGCATGGGACACACCCTTATTCTCTGTAAGTGTCCTAACCTCCACCCCCAGCAGGGGGCTTGTTTGTTACCGCGGTTCCAGGGTTGTGGAACAGCCTTTCTGCTCTTGCCTGTGTGCCATGGTTACCTGAGAAGTGAAGATGCTACATGACCCTGGGACTATTCATCCTCCTCTCCTAGTGATCCTTGGCTGGAGGGGTTTGCTCCTCACCCATCTGGATAAGAATGCTACTTCCTGAGCAATCTTTATATTTGAGAGATTGGGCCATACAGCTCACTTTTCTGTCTTGTGGCATCTGTCAGCTTCTATCCACTAGGCATAGAAAATGAGATCCCAGCTGCAATTGCTCCTTAGGGAAGTTCTCTTGCAACTAGGTCAGTTCTGTGTCTGACCCACGCTGGCCTTGCCTCTTTGTCTGTCATCTGTCCTCACACAAGTACACGCCTCCCTTTCCTCCACCCCTCAGCCATCCCAAGTAGCTCCCGTCCATAGGATTCTGTGCAGTAGTGGTTCCACTGAATTACCCAGAGGAAAGCCCTAGAAAAATCACTGAGAGCTTTCTGCAGAATCTCCTTCATTCTGGGTTCTTGCTCTTTCATGTGGCATCTTTCTCTCCTCCTCAGTCCAAATACTCTCAAGGTAGTTCTGCAAATTGAGAAGTACGTGACTCTTAAGGCTTCAGTCACTTGGGTTAGAAGACTTCTGGTGGCCTGCCATAGTGCTCAGGCTTAGCTGCAGACCCATATGCCCAACAAATGTATACTGTAGTGTACTACAGTGGGCGCTGCTGTGATCCTCTCTCCCACCAGGGCTACTGGTAACATCACTGGCACTCCCTATGCCCTAGGAAGGATACCTGGCCACAGTAGAGTATAATGGTCAAGGGCACAAACTTGACTGGATTCCTCTTCACTTATTTCATCAAAAATTCTGAAAGGACCAATGATTTAAATGTAGTATAATTTGGGTCAAGCTTTGTGGACAAGGATACAGTCTGTAGCCCAGTATATGAGAGCAAAAGATGGGAAACCATGTAAGTATCCATAACAAAGGATGATGATGAAATAAGTAATAATATATCCACTTATTCAGTACTCTGCATTTGTTAAAAAGAATGAGGGTAGGTCTATAATTACGGAATAGTCTTCAATATACAATTAAGTAAAAAGAAAAGAAAAGAAAGAAGGAAAGTGTGGAGTAGTATACCATTATATGTGTGAGTAAAACAAACATATAGAGGAGTATATACAGAGACCAATCTTATTTATTTATTTATTTATTTATTTATTTTTCTCATTGAGTTTATTGGTACATTTTAGGTATACAGTACAGTTCATCATTGGGATAATCATTGGGATCTTGTACCTTTACATGACAGGTCTTGGTTTTCATTTTTTTCCCTTAACTCTGCCCTCCCTTCACCCCCCTTCCCTATTTACAAACACTTTATTTCCATTTTTTCATTTTCTTATGTTTTTTTTCTTTTTCCTTATTTCCTTCCCCCTACCCTTCCCACTTCCCCTACACCTTTAGCCCTTTTCCTCCTATTTGACACTGTCAATTATACCATTAGGATCTTATGTACCATTATAGTTTTCACACCAGAGAAACTATTTGGTATTTATACATGTGTGACTTATTTATTTCACTTAGGATACATCTTCAATATGTATCCATTTTCCTATGAATGACTCTAATTTCTCATTCTTTCTGGCTGAGTAGTATTTCATTTTATAGAAAAACTACATCTTCTTTATCCAGTTTCCAACTGATGGGCAAATGGGCTGTTTCCAAGTTTTAGCTATTACAAACTGTACCGCTATAAACATAGGTGTTCATATATCACTGTGATATGATTTTTTAAATTCTTTTGGAAAGATACCCAGCAGAGGGATGGCTGGGTCAAATGGAACCTTGAGTCCCAGCTCTATGAGGTATCTCCATATTGATTTCCACAGTGGCTGCACCAGTCTGCACAGAGACTAATTTTAGCAGGAAGAAGAATGTTGACAAGCTGTTGGTTCTGTGAAAGAGGTTATTGGTTTTAGTAAAAGAATTCTTGCTGGGTGTGGTGGCACACGCCTGTAATCCCAGCACTCGGGAGGCTGAGGCAAGAGGATCCCTGTGAGTTCGAGACCAGCCTGGGCCATATAGTGAGTTCCAGGTCAGTCTCAACTACCTAGTGAGACTCTGTCTCAAAAAACAAAACAAAACAAAACAAAACAAAAAGAATTCTTATTTTTAAACATTTAATGGTATCTCATTTCCTCCTCTGTAAGATGGGAGTAAGGGTGCCTACTCTTGAGTTTGGTGTGGATTAAGTGAAGTTTTCAATGCCTGGGAAGTTCTTAGCACAGGATCTGGCACAAAGCAAACTATCAATTGTTAGGTGTTTGCTGTGATGGTTTGTGCCCCCCCACCCTGTTCATATGTTGAAATTCTATTCCCCAACATGATAGTATTTAGGGGTTGTTTGCAGGGTACTTAGGTAGAGAAGGTTATGATGGGGGACCAGAGCTCTCCCCACTGTACAAAGACACAGCAAGAAGGCTATCGGTGCAAATGAAGCAGACTCTCACTGAGAACTCAACCATCTCGCACCTTGATTTTGGACTTCTAGCCTTCAGAACTATGAGACATGTTTGTTGTTTAAGCCCCTTGGTCTATAGTGTTCTGTTACAGCATCCCAAACTGACAAAGACAGTACCTTCCATAATCATCTCAAATTACCACTCTGGATTCAACTCTTCAACTGTGTTCTGTGCATCAGGAACCCAGCAAAGTCTGATGGTACAAAAGCATGAGGGAGTCAGACAGTGGGCACCAACTGTAACAGTACCAGGAAGGGAGTGCTTTAGGACCACAGAGGAAAGCACATTTCCCTTTGCCAGAGGAGTGTGGGAGATATGGGATTGGGATCCAGGAAGTGTTCACTAGAGGTAAGTTTGCAAATCCAGGTTTCACAGGACAGGAAGGAGCAGTGTCCAGCCGAGACACCACGTTAGGAAACACACAGGGTGGGAGGGCTTTGGCATGGGGACCTCTGTTACTGCCATGAGGCTGCAGAGCAGGATGTGAGGTGAGAAGCACACACCCTCAGGTGGTGACAGTAAGGGTCAGCAGCCCTCAGCAGTGGCACCTTGCCACTCCTTTCCTGGTGGCCTTCTAGGGACCATAGGCAGTGGAGCTGCTGCCGTGGAGTCTGGTGTGAGACTTTTATGCAGATGTGTCTTGGGACATTTCTTCTAGCTGGGAAAGGAGCAACCTGTGTTCTTTGGGGCAGGGGTGGTTCTAGTCTGCAGTTGGTTTTCTTCAGACTTATTTTCCCCTGAAAGATGCATACAGAGGATTTGTATGACTGCTCTGTTTTCCCTATCAATTATATACCTCTCTATAAAATATAGATAGGTTTATTTCTTTCTATTTCAGCAGGGAGGGATCAATGCAGGTAGTTGTCATTGAATTAGACACTTGTGGAAGAAGGTAGAGCTGGAAGGACCAACAGGCTCTCGCAGTCACCCTACTGCAAGAAGAGAGAGACTCAACAGTGCACTGTCAGATGACAAAGAGAGCTGAGTGTGCAGCCTCTCTCCCTGTCTCCTGGGCAACGAAGTCTCCCGATGACCCTGCCAACAATAATGAGATGAAAATGAAGAGCACTTCAGTATAATAACCATGATAAAAATAGAGATGTTGCTAAATAATGTGTCAGCTGTAGTGAAGAAGCCGGAGAAAGAGGAGCAACTCACGGAGACGTGGACATGGCTTTCCTGTGTGGCCTCCAAGCTGTCCCCCTGCTATGTCACTGAGACTTGAACATTTCTAGCTGGTTCTGAATCCCTAGGGTGACAAGGCTGTCAGAGAGGAATTAGAAGGTGGGCCTGAGTGGAGGCCCCAAGGAAACTCTGTCCTGGGTCACTGTGACTCTGATCCAACTTGGGGGGAGGGGTCACAAAGATGTGGTCAACACACACGTTGCTGGCTGTAGTTATGAAATTGCTGCCTCAATAAGAAGATCTTGCCTGCTAGTGAGATCTGAAAATAGTCTAAGAGTCAACACACCAAACATTTTCAGAATATTGTATGCCTTATCTGTATAGGTCAGAGTGGAAGACACCCATTCATCGTGTCTGTGTTTCTTTGTTCATTTGGTAGTTTGAAGTGTTTGCCAGGAAGGCAGCCATTGCTGGGGAAGGTGCCATCTAGTGTTGCAGGAACAGCTGCTTGTGAAGTCTTTTGGCACCAAGTCTTTCTGTAGTTTTTACTTAAAAATCAGATCAAAACAAAACAAAACAAAACAAAAAAACGGGAAGGGGAACAAGAGATGGAGAGAAGGGGTTGTAAAAAGAATTAAGATGTGTTATGCACGTGTTCCAACTTCCCATGATGAGTGTAATCATTGTGTGCTGCAAAAGTGTACTAATAAAAATAAAATTAAAAACTTAAAACTTAACATTGAATAAATAATACATACATACATATAGTATAAATTTCCAAATGAAGTAGAATGGATGCCGCAAAAAAAAAAAATGCCTCTTCTTCCCTCCCTAGTCACCTAGTTTCCTTTCTCTGAGGCAACTACTGCTCGTAGTTTCTTGTACAGTTTTCCAGAGATTTGCTAAACATGAATAAGTGTGCATATGTGCACACACATGCACAGACATGCATTTTCTCCCTTTTACACAAATGCTAACATACTGCACCAGCCAGAGCCCTGAAGAGAACAGATGGCACACTTCAAGTGAGTCATCAGAGTGGGGTGTAGCAATGCATTGTTTGCAAAAGAGCAGGCAGGTTGTAGTCAAAGCACAGGCACAGTGCAGCAGCCAGGGGAGGGTGAGTGTGCAGCCTCATGGTGATTTGGTGAGCCACTCAGCTGGGGTACAGTGGGGAGGAAATTCTTATTCCCCTCCTTCTCTCTCATTTCCTGCTTCAGGACCCCTGGGCTGATTGCAGCCTGAGGCAGACTACAGCACAACCTGATCATGTAGTTAACAGAGGCCTCTCTCAAGGTTGACCAGGTGGGTAGGTGGAGTGGATGGAAAAGACAAACTGTGGGCACCCCGCAGTCTGCCCAGCAACAGGATCTGCCTTGGCTGTTTTCCATTGGCAGTCTTTCTGCACAGTAGCCCCATTCTTTTGGCTGGTTTAGAGGATTCCAGCATATATATTCTGCTGTGGGATACTGTACTACATGCCACCCCAATTCATAGGTTGCATTTCTAATGCCCAGGTTGGCATTTGGGTTATTTTTTTTCTCATTGAGTTTATTGGTACATTTTAGGTAACAGTACAGTTACATCCATCATTGGGATCTTGTACCTTTACATGACAGGTCTTGGTTCTCATTACCCCTGTCCTCCCTTCACCCCCTCCTCCCCGCCCCATTTACAAACATTTTATTTCCATTTGTAAATTTTCTCCTATTTTTTTCTTTCCCTAATTACCTTTCCCCTACCCTTCCCACTTTCCCTACACCTTTAGCCCTTTTCTTCCTATTTCACATTGTCAATTATCTCATTAGGATCTTATGTACTATTATAGTTTTTCACATCAGATAAGCTATTCGGTATTTATACATGTGTGACTTATGTATTTCACATAGGATATATTTTCAATATGTATCCATTTTCCTATGAATGACTCTAATTTCTCATTCTTTCTGGCTGAGTAGTATTCCATTTTATAGAAAAACTATATTTTCTTTATCCAGTTTCCAACTGATGGGCAAATGGGCTGTTTCCAAGTTTTAGCTATTACAAACTGTACCGCTATAAACATAGGTGTTCATATATCACTGTGATATGATTTTTTAAATTCTTTTGGAAAGATACCCAGCAGAGGGATGGCTGGGTCAAATGGAACCTCTAGTCCCAGCACTTTGAGGTATCTCCATATTGATTTCCATAGTGGTTGCAACAGTCTGCACTCCCACCAACAATGGAGAAGGGTTCCTTTCTCCCCACAACCCCACCAACCTTTGTTATTGGTTGATTTCTTGATAGCAGCCATTCTTTGTGGGGTGAGGTGGAATCTCAGTGTCATTTTCATCTGCGTTTCTCGAATGACTAGTGATGTGGAACATTTTTTCATATACTTATTTGCTGCTTTTACTTCTTTGTCTGAGAAATGTCTGTTCATTTCGGATGCCCATTTTTGAATTGGGTCTTTATATTTGGGGGGGCTGATTGTTTTGAGTTCTTTATATATTCTAGATAATAGTCCTTTGTCTGAGGAGCAGCTGGTAAAAATTTTTTCCCACATTGTAGGTTGTCTCTTAGTTCTATTGATGGTTTCTTTTGCAGTGCAGAAGCTTTTTAATAAAACATGGGGATTGAACTCGGGTCCTTGTGCTTGCAAGGCAGGTGGCAGAACTGCTGAGCTAAATCCCTGGCCCTGCATTTGGGTTATTGAATTGTTAAGGTTACGTGAGGTTGTGAGAGTGAGATTTAGGATTGGGCTCTAATAGGGTGCATCCTAAAGAGATACACCGAAGAACTCTATCAGTTGTATGAAGGCACAGCCAGAGGTGGAAGACAGTCCTCACCAGGAAATCCACTCAGCAGCCACCTTGATCCTGGTTCTCCCGATCTTCGGAGCTGTGAGAACCAAGTGTCTTTGTGAAGCCACTTAGTTCATGGTATTTTGTCTTGGCAGCCTGAGCTAATTTAGACACCACATATAAAATATGTAAACCACACACACAAAAAAGAATATATACCACTGTATATTTCACTAGCTCCTCATTAATGGACTTTTAAGATCATTTCAAATCTTTTGCTATCATAAACAACATTGCAGGCAGATCCTTTTACCAAGTCATTTCATGTGGCAAAGATATGAACAGAGTAAGTTCTCAGGGAAGGGATTGCTGGATCAAAGAGTGATGCTTTAAAAAATGTGATAGATATGGCCACAGCACTGGGCATAGGGTTCGCACCAATTTCTATGCACATCAGCAATGTATGAGATTCCTGTGTGGTTTTAAAACATCTGGGTTACAAAGATATGAATAACTTACTGGTTCATCTTTCCAGCAGTGTCTGTAACATTTATAAAATACACGCTTTTTCAATGAAGTTCATGAAAGTATATATGTTTTGCTTGTTTTTCCTGTCATCTCTTTCAGATTTATTCAATAGGGATAAGATTCTTCCATTCCTGAATGAACTTTTTCTGCTCATTCTTTGGGAACAGTCCTGTGTCAGTTTAGTCATAAATAGCAATCTCAGTGCCTTGATTTCGGAATTTAAATTTCCAGTTTATCTTTCTGAGTATGAACAAACCAATCACATACACATATCAGTCTACAAACTTAATTTATTTTATGATTTTTCCTTTTGAGACAGGGTCTTGCTATGTAGTTCAGGCTAGTCTTGAACTCACTATGTAGCCCAGGTAAGTTTTGAACTCATGGTGAGGTGAACCTCCTGCCTCAACCTCCTGAGCTCTGGGATTACAGGTGTGCACCTCCACACCTGGCTCTGTTTTAAGAGTTTGGGGAAGATGGCTGAGTATTTGTGGGGAAGATGACCTTGATTGTGTTTGTCACCCAATGTGGAGTTTGTGAAGGGAAGTAATTTTGCAGAACACTTTTGTTTGCAAACTGAATTGTTTGCAAACAGAAGCAGCCATGAACCAAGGCATTAATGACTGTGGTAATGATTTATCAATGAGCTCCACTGGGAGAATTATTTGTAAGTCAGATTTGTTCATAAGCTGACAAAATGAGTCATATACAGTACACCTGTGAAAGCCCACAACTTGAATCTTAGAAAGTTAGGGAATCTATCTATCTATCTATCTATCTAATAGATATGGACATCCTGGGGACATTAGGGAGACTGCATATGTATCAGGCACAGAAGACTCCAAGAGATCCCGCTAATCCCACAGAGCTGCTGTGGCATCTACATAAAGGTGCCTGTTCTGTGAAAAGGCAATCTGAAGTATCCAGAATGTGAAATTCTACATGTCCCCAAACTCTCTTGAATGCCAGAAAAAATGAAACAAATACAGTTATACCTTTGTTCAGGAATGCTTCTGTTTGTGAAGAGGTCTGTTCATGAACGGATGTGTCTGACCAAATTTTTCTTCTACCAGCTAACTCTGCATCAGGTGATGAACACAACCATGGCCATCTTCCCTGGAGTTGTGGAATGAATTCACTTCATTGACTGAGGCACCACTGTATGCAAAACATTAATAATCATTACATCTGGATGATAAACACCTTTCTATATCTCTCATAATAAAAAAACTTAAATATCCATCCAATATAATAATCAACACCTTATATTTGATTTTCAGGTAAGACTCCTCTCTCCTCCTCCTCTTCCTTCCTTTTCTTCCTCCTCCTTTGACCCTTTCTTCCTACCCAGCTGGTAAGAGAGTCTGTGATATAGGAAGGAGATGGCAGACTTTTTCTGTTCTCCCTGGCCAGGATTGAAGAGAGGTGGCAAGGGGGTAGGGATGTTCTTACTTGGCTTGCTCTCTAATGTCTAAAACAGACTCTTATGTGATACGTTCTCGGGTCCATCAGAGCCTGACATGGTCTGTGATATGGGCAATGATTCTGTCCTTCCAGCTGCCATCCCCTTATCCCACCTTCTGCCTTGTTCTACTGGCCCAGAATATACCAATGACTGGGAGCCCTTTACTCTTCCTGTGGTCTTCTCGGAAAGAACTTATAAGTATTTCCAGCTTGGCTTGCTGTCTGAGGAGTGGCAAACATTTATTCTATAGAAAACCTTCAACCTTCCAACGAATTCTAGAAATGTAGGTCCTGTGTCCTGTGGCTACCAGAAGCTTCAGTTTTTTCAAGCCTCCTGCATTAGACAGGGGCCTAGGATCCCCCCTCCAGCTGTAGGAATATAAACCAGGCTCTTCCAGAGTGTCCTAGAAGCTGCATCTCAATAGGTTTATGTTCTAAAGGAGCTTCCTACCACCTCCCTGGTAGTGTGGGACTGAGGATGTATCAGTGCTCTCCAAAGATCTTATAAACCTTCCCAATATATTGCTTGGTAATACACTTTCCCATGATACTGAGCATATTAAACATATTTTAAAATTACATACATTTAGAGTTTTATCTATATTTAATACTAAAATGTACTACATTAAACTCCATTTGTTTATAATTATGCTAGAGCAATACTCTTTTATTTTTTTCTTTTTATTGAGTTTATTGGTACAATCTAGGTATACAATACAGTTACATTCATTATTGGGATCCTGTACCTTTACATGACAGGTCTTGGTTCTCATTTTTTCCCCTTGTCCCTGCCCTCCCTTCACCCTCTCCTCCCCTCCCCATTTACAAACACTTTATTTCCATTTTTTCAATTTCTTGTATTTTTTTCCTCTCCCTTATTTCCTTTCCCCTACCCCTCCCACTTTCCCTACACCTTCAGCCCTTTTCTTCCTATTTCATATTATTAATTATCTCATTAGGATCTTGTGTACTATTATAGTTTTTCACACCAGAGAAACTACTTGATATTTCAGTTAAAGAAATCTCCGTATGAACATTAAAAATAGGGAATCCTAAAATAAAACTAAAAAGGAAAGTAAAAGAGAAAAGGCAATAATGTAAGATTAAAATAATCCTTAATTCTGAAGATGAAAATGGTCCCTGAACATATTTAAATTGCTTCTTGCTCTTGTAGTCTTATCTTATTCTTTTTTTTCATTATTTAGAGAATACTTTATTAGTTTCTGTAATCAAACCCATGTAGAGATGACCTTACATATTTAATACAGTGAACAATACTATTTTATTAGTTATCCATTTCTACAATGGCTTAAGGAAAAGTGAGAATGTTCCCCTTCCTGTCACAGGAGGAGTGAATCCAAACCTTGGTAGAAGATGCCAAAGCCATACAGAGGACCTTCATGAAATTCATGGAGTCAGTGATTCCACCACCATCCTGGAATGCTCTCCCAGGAGGAAGGGCCGAGGGAAGGGAAAGCTTCTCCTGAGTCTGGAGAGAAACTTTCTACTTGGTATTTCTACTTACTGAAGACAAATAAATTAGGTTTGGGTCCCTACCTCAGTTTCTTGTAATTTTGGTTTCTGTAAATTAGCAGGTCTTTATCTTAGTAATTAGTTATAGCTGCCACTTATCAAAGGTTTATGAAGTCCTGGACAAGTCATCTAATTTAGCCTCTTCTCAAACTCAGGGGGAGGTGGCATTACTAGCTTTGTTTCACAGATGAAGAGAGGATAAGTGACTTGTTTATACTGTTCTTCTAAAACTAGGGAGAAGGTTCAAGCCCAGATAAGCCAAAGCCCATATTCTAGCTGTGCCATATAATTGTTTCGCATGCTCCTAGAGATGGACTTTTGCCATGACTGTCATTTTCCTCACAGGCTGCTCAGTATTGTCCTTCATCAGTGACATCTTTCAAGTCTTTCTGGTCAGAAGAGAAAGCCTCTGGGAACCGACTCACCCCTACTTTATTGGCAGTGGACATCCACTGGCAGCAGGCTTACTCCTGCCAGTCCATTGCTGCAGGTATTGGCAATGGTGTGGTCTCATCACAGGCAGTCAGTCCTGTAGAAGCCACAGGGGTAAAGCCAGGAGAATAACTGAGTGTTGTTTTCAGTCTTTCTGGGTCGCTTCATTCACAGTGTGTCTCTTCTGAACAGGATTTAGCTGGGTTAAACAAATCTGGTCTGACACATTCCAATTTTATATAAACACATTTAATTTGCTTACAATTCCTAATACATTTGGACTATGACCATTTTTCTAGAGTTTTCTTCTCTGTTCCTCTTTTTCTTTTTTCTCTTGTCTTCTGTTGGGTTAATGAAATTTTTCTTCATTCTTCTGTTGGCTTAGAAGTAAAACTTTAGAGGGGGTGAAGGGAGGGCAGAGGTAAGGGGAAAAAATGAGAATCAAGACTTGTCATGTAGAGGTACAAGATCCCAACAATGAATGTAACTGTACTGTATCCCTAAAATGTACCAATAAACTCAATTAAAGCTGAAAAAAAAAAGAAGTAAAACCTTCTATTTCTACCCTTTTTTGGGTTCGGTGATGTTTCTGTTTCTTTCTTTCTTGTGAGACAGGGTCTCACTATGTAGTTCAGGCTGGCCTTGGTCTCACTATGAAGCCCAAGCTGGCCTTGAACTCACAGGAATCCTCCTCTTGCCTCAGCCTCCCAAGTGCTGGGATTACAGCTATGCCATCACCACACCTGACATGATACTTTTCTTTAAAAATTAATTTTATTGATATATTTTATTTTTAATTAATTTTATTGGTATAATTTAAATATACAGAACAATCACAATAATCATAGGGAATTTGTACCGGTACATGGTATATCTTGATTCTTCTTTTTCTCCCAATCTCCCCCTCTCCCCTCCTTATTTACATATTGGTACATTTTAGGTATACATAATGATCACATTCATTATAGGGAATTTGTATGTGTGAACAATATATCTTGATTCTTCTTTTTTTTTTCCTTTCTTACTTCTCCCTTCAACCCCTTATTTACAAAAGCTTTGTTTCTATTTTTGCTTCTGTTTTCTTTTTCTTTTTCCCTTCTTCCCTTCCCTTCACCCCTCTCCTCCCTCCCTAGTTTTTTCCCAATTGAACATTTTCTTCCTATTTCACAACATCTATTATACAGTTTGGTCCTTATTTACACTTTTTGTTTCTCACACCAGAGAAACCGTGCAATATTTGAACATGTGCACAAATTTATTTCACGTAAGAGTATGGTCTCAAGGTGATTCATTTACCCAGAAATATCTCAAGTTTTTCCTTCTTTCTGGCAGAGTAGTGCTCCACTGTATTAAATTTTATATAAAACACATCTTCTTTATCCATTCATCAGTCAGTGGGCATTGGGGTTGTTTCCAAGATTTAGCTATTACAAACTGTGCTGCTATCAACATGGGTGTACATATATCACCATAATAAGATGCTTTTAATTCTTTTTTGAAGATACTCATAGCTGAGTCAAATGGAACCCTTAGTTCTAGGTTTCTGAAGAATCTCTACACTTATTTTTACAGTCTTTGCCTACACCTATGTCCTCAAGAGTTGTACCTGGTTTCTCCTCCAGCAGATTTAGTATTTCTGTTTTAATATTTAGATCTTCAATCCATTTTGATTTTAGGTTAGTGTATGGGTCTAGTTTTAATCTTTGGCATGTAGAAAGCTAGTTTCTCCAGCACCATAAATTAAAGAAACTATCATTCTTTCAGTGAAGGTATTTGTCCTCTTTGTCAAGGCTAAGGTAGCTAAGTGTGTTTGGAGTTGTTTCTGCATTTTCTATTCTGGTCTATTGATCCTCAGGCCTGTTTTATTTTTATTTTTTTGAAATTTTTTATTTTTTTGCTAGTACCTTGATGTTTTTATCACTGTAGCTTTGTAGTATAATTTCAAGTCTGTGATTGTGATGCCCCCTGCCCTGAATGTGTTGCCCAGAATTGCTTTTACTCTTCTAGATCTCTTCTGGTTCCAAATGAATTTTAGGATTATTTTCTCTAATTCTGTGAGGATATTATTGGTTTTTTGATTGGGGTTGCATTAAATCTGTATAGCAATTTGGGAGTATGGCCATTTTCCCTATACTGGTTCTTCAAAGCGATATCTTTCAATTTTTCTGATATTCTCTTTGATGTCCTTTCTCAAAGTTCTATAATTTTCATTTATCTTTTTCTTTTTCTTTTTTTTGTACCAGGGATTGAACTCAGGACCTTGTGCTTGCAAGGCAGGTGGCAGAACCACTGAGCTAAATCCCTAACCCAAGTTCTGTAATTTTCAATGTAAAGGTTTTTTATTTCCTTAATTAGGTTGATTCCTAAGTATTTAATTATTTTGGATGCTAATATAAAAGGTGTGGTTTCCCTAATTTCTCTCTCAGTGAGTTTGTTTTTTTGTGTACAGGAATACTATTGTCTTTTGAGTGTTGACTTTATATCCAGCCTTGGTACTGAATTTGGGTATCAAATCTAGGAGCCTTTTGGTGGAGTTTTTCAGGCCTTCTATGCGGAGTACCATGTTATCCACAAATAATGATGATTTAACTTCTTCCTTTCTTATCCTTGTTCCTTTTATTTCTCTTATCTAACTGCTCTTGCTAATGTTTCTAGAACTTTATTGAATAAGAGTTGTGATAGTGAACATCCTTGTCTTGTTCCTGATTTCAGAGTGAAAGTTTTCAGTTTTTTAGCATTTAGTATGGTGTTGGTTATTGGTTTGTCATAGATGGCTTTTATCAGATTGAGATGGGGACTGTCTATTACAATTTTCTCTAGGATTTTTGTTTGTTCTTTTTTCTAATTTTAAAAATTTATCATTTTTCCTCTTTTGTTGTTGTTGCTGTTGATTTGTTCTTGAGATGGCTACAACACCAGACAAAACAGCGCCATCACATCTAATGGCTGCGAAGAGCTGTACTCCTTCAAAACATTAGATCTGTTTTGGGGGTTCCCTCTTCAGCCTTACCTCCAGAAGTCAATTAATGTTCACACTTTTTAGTGAAGTACAATTAGCCTTCTAAATGTTTTTTTCTTCACATTCCCACCCTTTTTCTTGAATGTCTGTGGGTAAATAACTCACTTTAAAAAAAACCTTTAAAAAACTAAGACAGTACACATTCATATCCTACCCTACCCACCCCAACTTAACTCTTTTCTCCAAGGCTGACAACAACCTTATGTGGATTGGAAGGAGATTTAGACAGAACAGAGCCAACGCTGGGATCTACATGAATATGAATTTTGACCCTGGCTGATCCTGAGTATCACCAATGTGATGCTGATATAAAGCAGACTAGGCCATTGGAACAACTCTAGGATGGGGAAGAATTGGGAAGAAGGAATTAAAAAAACCATTTGTGTTGAAAGGAGAGGGAAGAGGAACAAGGGAGGGTAGGAGAAGGAAGGAAGAGAAAATAATAAAAAATCTTTCAGAGATGACCCTGAACCTTTCCTTTCACTTGTAGCTATTTAATACATTGTAATTCCCTCATTTTTCCTAAGTGAAAGTTTTTGTTTCACAGAAAATCCTCACTTTTGGTTTTGTGTGCGTGCACTGCACATTAGCGTGTGAGAGTGGGTATATTTGTCATTTGCTACCAGGTGAATGTTTCCATTTAGTTTTCTTTCCTTTTTTTTCTTTCCTTAAAATTACTTTTCCTTTTAGAATCAAGTTCACCAGAAAACCAGCTCCCCTCTGACCAGTTCAGACAGGCTGCAGCCATCTTTTTCAAACCGTGCTGATTTCCCCCTCACACTCCCAAACACGGGAACTCCTCGGGAATGTCTCAAAGGCTGGAGTCTCTCCCTGTCTGGCAGGATGCCCTGGGGACAGTGAAGTCCCCTCTGCCACAATGGAGGTTTCTGACTGTGGGACACAGTCTGGGTTTTGTTTTCTTCCTGTCTTCTAATTTAAAAAGACATTCCTGGGTGTCAAGCACAGTGTAGGAGAGTGAGCTATAAAAACAACCTGGGGAAGTCTCTCAAAGCCCAGCTGACTTCCTTACATTCCTCAGCACTAGTGACTTGTTTGTGAAAGTCTGTGAGTTGTTTGTGTCACTGTGACAGCTCCCACGCCTGTCTCCTTTGGCAAACCCTTAAGGTAATTCTCTAACCATCTACAACAGGTCAGTCTATCAACCTGCATGATCTCCCAGGGTACTTCAGCCACATCTGGTAAGGTGCACGGTGGTGGGGGGAGACAAAAGTAACATGCGTGGAGCAGTTGTCCAAGCCGGTTCATCACCTGTCCAATCAGTTCTTTACATAACTCTAAGTCGTCTTCATGATCATTGGCTACACCCGTAAGGATGTGGTCTCGAAGGAACCTCATAACACTGCAATTGGCATCCCGGTGGTCCAGGGTAGTAGAGATAATGGCCCGCTGTAAGAGTGGGATGACTACTTGGCTCCTCAGTAAGATGACAGGGCTATGTTGTATAAACTGGGCGGCTAACCTGAACAGGTCATCTACAGTGTCAGGGTGATTCTGGAGGCCGTTCTGCTGTTCCAGGAGCTGAAAGGTGGGGATGCACAGTGCCTGGAGCATGTCTAGTAGTCCCTGCCGGCAGCCTTCTTCCTTGCCATACTCATCCACCAAGGTGCTGCCGAGGTACAGGAAACAGGAGTGTTGACATACATGGTACACATTTGCCATCTGTGTGACTAGTGGCTGCAGCGAGGCTGCAGATCCTTTGCCCACAGAGCAAACAGCAAAGTGCAGGCACCTGCAACAATGCTCTACAATCTGGTTATCAGCCCAGTGCTTATTTAGAGTCTCAGATAAAACTGGCCATATTTTCTATATGACTTTTTGGCACGGATGAGTCTGTCCATTTTCCACAACGGGATCGGTGTGTCTAAATGTCACTGCCAGGCGATCTAAGAACACAGTAGGATCTGAAGATACACCATTGCTGGCCTTCTGAGACAACAGCTTTTTCAATGCCATAACCTGAAGAGAACATAGTTCACTAAGCCATTCAGTAATCTTATCCAAAGATAATCTGGCTAAGACAAGTGCTGTCCCTTTTAGCAAGCCCACAGCAGCTTCTGGAGATAACATGAAGAAGTCAAGGGATCACGCAATTTTTAGGAGTCCATTAAAGTGCTGGGCCATGTGATCTCAGCAAACAGAGCAAATGTTATGAATGGCTTTAGCTGCAGCAGAAGCCAGGGGCTTTTCACACAGGCCTTTCAACAAACAGACCAACACAGGGTCAAGGAATTGAGGATTTTGATCAACGAACTCAATGCTAGTATATCTCACAGCTGTATGTACAATCTCTGGGAGATGGACAACCTCTAGAATGTCTACAAGTGTTGGGTTGTTCTCTGGATCAACACTCTTGGCTATAGCAGCCACGATAAAGAGAATCGCTTCTGCCACCTCACGGGGTGGGTTGCCTTCTTTCAGAGTAGAATATAACTGAGCAAAACATTCCATAGACCCAATCAAGAATATCAAGTCCTTTACCGAGTCTGACACCCTCATTCAAAACTCCCCAAAGTCACCTGTTTCCTCAGGATACCCCTCATGGTCTGGATCCAGCTGTCAGTGTCGAGCCAAGGCATAAAGTAGCCTCTGAGTGTAAGCTTTGCAGACTCTGCATAGGACCTCATTGTTAGTTTTATACAAATGCTCCCCTAGCTGGTACCAAAAAGTAAGGAAATTTCTACTACCTCATATTGAGGATGCCATGCACAGATAAGAAGCAATTCTAGAGTTTGCAGATCTCCAAGACCTTGGCCTGGAGTATAAACAATTTTTTCAAGAAAAGTTTCACATAGTTCAGAACTAAGTAATTCAGAACTTTGTCTAATTCTTCATGTGTTGTGGCCATACGATAGGCAGTCCCAATGTCAGGATTCCCTGAAAAAACTGCATGGCTAATGGCAAATTAGTCACCACATTCTTTTTTTTTT
>NW_022900929.1:47425886-47426114 GCF_012274545.1 Fukomys damarensis
GGTAGTATGGCCATTTTCACTATGTTGATTCTTCCTACCCAGGAGCAGGGGATATCTTTCCATTTTTTTATATCCTCTTCGATTTTTTTTTTCAGAGTGCTGTAGTTTTCAGTGTAGAGATCTTTTGCTTCTTTTGTTAGGTTGATTCCTAGATACTTCATTTTTTTGGATGCTATTGTAAAAGGAATTTTTTCCCTTATTTCTCTCTCCGTGAGTCTTATTTGTGTA
>NW_022900929.1:47426283-47448489 GCF_012274545.1 Fukomys damarensis
ATGACAGTTTAACTTCTTCCTTTCCTATCTTTATTGCTTTAATTTCCTTCTCTTGTCTAATTGTTGTGACTAATGTTTCCAGAACTATATTGAAGAGAAGTGGTGATAGTGGGCATCCTTGTCTTGCTCCTGATTTTAACATGAAGGTTTTCAGTATTTGGCCATTCAATATGATATTGGCTGATGGTTTTTCATAGATAGTCTTTATTAAATTGAGGTATAGACCATCTATTCCAATTTTTTGCAGGGTTTTTATCATGAATGGGTGTTGAATTTTATCAAATGCTTTTTCTGCATCTATTGAGAGGATCATATGGTTTTTGTCCTTGACTTTGTTAATATAATGTATTACATTTATTGACTTTCATATGTTGAACCACCCTTGCATCTCTGGAATAAATCCGACTTGGTCAGGATGGATGATCTTCTTAATAATCCTCTGTATTCTGTTTGCTAGTATCTTATTAAGGATTTTTGCATCTATATTCATTAAGGAGATTGGTCTGTAGTTCTCCTTTTTAGTTGTATCTTTCCCTGGTTTGGGAATCAAAGCGATACTTGCTTCCAGGAATGAATTTGGAACTATAACTTCCCTTTCGATTTCATTGAAAAGTTTGAAGAGTAATGGTAGTAGTTCTTCTCTAAATGTCTTGTAAAATTCAGCAGTGAATCCATCAGGGCCTGGGCTTTTCTTTGTTGGTAAGTTTTTAATTACATTTTCAATTTCACTGATTGTGATTGGGGTGTTTAAAATGTTTTTATCTTCTTCGTTCAACTTTGGTAATTCATAAGTATCTAGAAATCTGTCCATTTCTTCTGTGTTTCCATTTTATTAGAGTACAGGTTCTCAAAGTAGGTGTTTATGATCCTCTGGAGTTCTTTTGGATCTGTTGAGTCACCACATTCTTTATGGCATAGAGAGCTGAGCACACATAGTCGGAAGCAGCTTCATGTAGGTTGGATGAGGTCTTATCCTGTTTCAAAACCTCAAAAAGGAGTGCTAGCAACTTATTATTAGCCATGAAGTTGCTATCCAAAGCATCCAAATCAAACCAACTTTCCAAACAGCGAAAGACCTTCATAAGCATTTTCTCATCTGTTCCCACCTTTTCTACACAGGTCATCAGTAGAGACACTACTGTACTAGGATAAAAGGCCAAATCTGTAATTTCTGTGGGCCAATTACCTCCAATTCTTTTTTTAAAATTTGTTTTGTTTTTGTTTTTTGAGACAGGGTCTCACTATGTAGTTGAGACTGCCCTGGAACTCACTATGTAGCCCAGGCTGGTCTCGAACTCACAGTGATCCTCCTGCCTCAACCTCTAAAGTGCTGGGATTACAGGCGTGCATCACCACACCTGGCTCGAGGAGCTCCAATTCTTAAGGAACGACTATGTACTTCTGCAGGCAACACTATAAGGATCTCCAGCAAAAAGGCAGAGGAGTTACATCATTGCTATATTTTTCTACCAATGCCTGTACACATCCCTTCCAGGAAGGCATTTGTAGGGCAAGGTCTGCTATTGCAAAAGCCAGCTGTGTTACAATGACAAGTGACAAATCTTTCAAGTTCTGTGTATGGATTAGCAATGAATCCCTTAGAGAGACATAAAAGTCTGTAGGGAGCTCATAAAATGAGGTCTGCATCTTCATCTTCACGGTTCATGCAGCAAAATATCACGATTGAACATCTGGCTGGTTCTGTAACAACTGGTCAGAAATTTCCCATGCAAGAACACTTCTTAGGACTTTCTAGCCACAGATGCCAGGTGCTACCCACTGAAATCCAGGCTCAGACTAAGCTCCACATTTCTGAAAGGACCATCTCAACCGAAGCCGGGGGGCTCAGAGTCAGCAGGAGGAGGCTAGCAGCACATTTCAAAGAGAGGAGCGCTGCAGCTCCCCAAGCCAAAATGAGGCGTGCTCCTTTCTGCTGGGATCTGGGTCGCGGTGAACTCCTGCATGGCCTGGTCACAAGCTGCGGTATCAGCTTTGCTCATTCCATGGTGGCAGTGGCAGGGGTGACAGAGGACTCTGATTCTTTTCCTCAGATTTCTTGGTTGCTCCGCCTTCACGCTTCTCCACTGTCTTGGCCACAGCCACTCCCTGGCTGGCTCCTCTTTGGCCATTTATTCTTTTTTTTGGGAGACAGGGTCTCATTATGTAGTTCAGGCTGCTCTTGAACTCCCTATGTAGCCCAGACTTGTGGCAATCCTCCTACATCAGCCTCCCGAGTAAAGGTGTGAGTCACTATGCTCAGATTCTGTAGGGTTTTTAATCATGAGTGGGTGTTGGACTTTGTCAAATGCTTTTTCTGCATTTATTGAGATGATTGTGTGGTTTTTGTTCTTGGCTCTGTTGATATGGTATATTACATTTATTGATTTGTGTATGTTGAATCATCTTTGCATCCCTGGGGTGATTCCTACGTGGTCATGGTGTATCATCTTCTTGATGATTTACTGCATTCTGTTTTCCAGTGTTTTACTGAGGATTTTTATGTCTATGTTTGTTGGAAGATTGGCCTATCTCTCTCTTATTTTTCCTTCTCTGGTTTTAGTATCAGGGTAATGCTTGCTTCCAGGAATTAGTTTGGGAGTATTGCTTCCCTTCCAATTTCATTAAAGAGTTTGAGGAGTAGTGGCATTAGATCTCTAAATTTCTTGTAGAATTTAGCAGTGAATCTATCAAGCTCTGTGCTTTTCTTTGTTGGTAGGGTTTCAAGTACTTCAATTTTATTAACTGATATTGGATTATTTAGAATATTTATACTTTCTTGACTCAGCTTTGGTAATTCATATGTATCTAGATATCTGTCCATTTCTTCTGTGTTTTCCATTTTATTAGAATACATGTTCTCAAAGTAGGCATTACCAATCTTCTGGATTTCTGCAGAATTTCTTGTGATTTCAAATTTTCATTCCTAACTACATAGATTTGAGTCTCTTCTTTCCTTTTTTGATAAGGTTTGCTAAAGGTTTGTCTGTTTTATTTAATCTTTCAAAGAACCAACTCTTCAGTTCATTTATCTTTTGTATTGTTTTTTCTTAGTCTTAACTGCATTAATTTCTACTCTAACTTTTATAATTTCCTCCCTTGTATAAGTTTTTTTTTGTTGTTGTTTTTTTGAGACAGGGTCTCATTATGTAGTTGAGACTGATCTGGAACTCACTATGTATGTAGCCCAGGCTGGTCTCTAACTCACAGTGATCCTCCTGCCTCAGCCTTGTGAGTGCTGGGATTACAGGTGTGCAACACCACACCCTGCTCCCTTGTATGAGTTTTGAGCTTAACTTGCTCTTCTTTCTCTAGAAGCTTGTGGTTCAACATTGAGTTTTTAGAGTTCTTTCTGTTTTTCTGATGTGGGAATTTACCACTATAATTTTCTCTTGTAGGACCGTTTTCATTGCATCCCATAAGTTCTGTATATTATATTGGCATTATTATTTAATTGTAGAAACTGTTTGATTTCTTCTTTAATTTCATCTGTGACTCATCTGTGGTTGTTCAGGAAAATGTTACTTAATTTCAATGTGTTTATGAAGTTTTTGTGATTTCTTTTGCTATTGATTTCCACTTTCATTGCACTATAGTTGGATAATATCCATGGGATAATTTCAATTCCTTTGAATTTACTTAAGCATGTTTTATGAGCTAGCATGTGGTCTATTTTGGAGAACAACCTATGCGCAGCTGAGAAAAATGTGTATTCTGGTGTTGTGCGGTGGTACAGTCTGTAGGCATCTACTAAGTCCATTTATTAAAAAATTTGGTTCAGTTCTGATATTTCTTTGTTGATTTTTTGTTTAGTTGACCTATTTGTAATAGTGAGGTATTGAGATCCCTCATTACAATTGTATTAGTGCTTATTTGATTTTAGATATCCATTAATATTTGTTTTATAGAGTCAGGTGTGCTTGTATTTGGTGTATATATATTTATGTGTGTTATCTCTTCCTCTTGAATTGTTTCTTTAACAAGGATATAGTGACTTTCTTTGTCATTCTTGATCAGTCTTGGCTTGAAATCCACTTTGTCTGCTAATAGAATAGCTACCCCTGCTTTTTTAAATTCCAGGTTCCTATTGCAGGAAGTATTGTTTTCCATCATTTTCCTATCAGTGTGTGAATTTCTTTTTGAGTTAAATGTGCTTCTTATATGCAGCATATTGTTGGATCTCATTTTGTGATTTTTTCTGACAGTCTGTTTCCTTGGTGAATTGAGACCATTTACATTGATGGTTATAACTAATATGTATTGACTCATCCTTGTCATGTTATTTTCCTGTTTGTTTACTTTCTTTCCCCTCAGTTTAATTACTTGTCTTGCTTGGTAGATTCATTCTGTTGGGGTCATGGAGTTTTTATATTTTTCTAGATTGTCCTTCAGAACATTTTAGAGTGGTAGTTAGTCAGAGAATTATCTTATTTCTCCATCAATTTTTTTTTTTTTTTGGTACCGGGGATCGAACTCGGGTCCTTGTGCTTGCAAGGCAGGCAGCAGAACCACTGAGCTAAATCCCTGGCCCTCTCCATCAATTCTGAAAGATAGTTTTGTGAGGTACATCAATCTGGGTTGAAGGTTATTTTACTTTAGGGATTAAAATACTTTATGCTCTCCTTGACTTAAAGGTTCATTGACTTTATGCTCTCCTTGACTTAAGAAGTGTGGTGTAATTCTGATGAACTTTCTTTTATAAGTAATTTGTTTCTTTTTTCTCTTTCTTTCTTTCTTTCTTTCTTTCTTTCTTTCTTTCTTTCTTTCTTTCCTTTGTACCAAAAATTGAACTCAGAACCTTGCACTTGTCAGGCAGGCACAGTGCCACTGAGCTAAATCTCCAGCCCAAGTAATTTGCTTCTTTTCTCTAACAGTATTTAATATTCTGTTATGTTGAATTTCTGGAATCTTGATTATTATATGTGGGATAGATTTTTTTTTATCATGGCTAATCGGAGTTCCATATGCCTCATTTATCTATATGTTAAATTCTTTTTCCATGCTTGGAAAGTTTTCTGTCATTACTTCTGCGAACAGATTTTTAAAATGTCATTTGCATATCTCTTGCTTTTTCATTGATTTTGATCAATGTTATGTTGTTCTTCTTTGGATTATCTAGCAGCTATTGTATTGACTTTTCACGGTCCCTTGCCATTTTTAAGAAATCTTTCAGCTGAACGTGGTGGTGCATGCCTGTAATCCCAGCACTCAGGAGGCTGAGGCAGGAGGATCGCTGTGAGTTCAAGACCAGCCTGGGCTACATAGTGAATTCCAGGTCAGTCTCAACTACATAGTGAGACCCTGTCTCAACCCCCCCATCCAAAAGAAATCTTTCTTTTCATGGTCACTAACAGCAATCCTGTTCTCTAGATCTGATATTTTGTCCTCTTATTGGTTCATTCTGCTGTGTATACTTACAATATAATTTTTAATCTCCTGGCTATCATTTGAATCTGTTTCATGAATTTCATTGTTTTCCTATTTTGTGCAATTATGGTTTCCATCACTTTCTTAAGCTCTGCTTTTTTTAAATCTGTATCTTCACTGAACATGCCCTTCATTATGGCCACCATTTCTGAGAAATTATTTGTGATTGGAGTTTTTCTAGAGCCTCATTCATTTGCTTTGCTATTTCTGCTGTTATCACTTCAGAGAGTCAAGGTGGATGGCTTCTGAATTGTTTTACCTCATTGCACCATGGATTTGCCTTTGGCAAGCTGGAAGTCTGGGGTTGCATCTTATTTCCATGTTTTCTTATTTTCTGTTTATTTTTTCAATTTAATTCCTGCATTGATGTATGTAAATTTTTTAATGGTATGTATCTTTATTGCTAGAATTGAGAACACTTAGGAAATGACTACTTCTCAGAGATGTCTTTCAGATGTAACTTCGTTGTGGGTTTTGAGTCTGTTGTAAGATCCTGCCTTCTCAGTTTATTGGTGATGAAAAGTTGCTGCCTATCAGGCTTAGTCCCTGGTTTTTGGCACTGGCCTATAGTATTATTTATGACCCTCAGGCAAACAGTCTTGGCATACAAGGAATAACAACTGAGTCGAGCAACTTTGTTGCCTTGGCTAAAATAGTATAATCAGTAATAACAATAGCATCAAACACACCATTAAAAATGACAAACTATGAACAGAATTAGTAGTTGTATAACCAAATATAAAACAAATTGTGCCCAGTAAGTATCCCTTCATTATGGTGATTTTATTGACAGGGGAGAAAATTTAAAAGGGGTTAGGGGAAAAATAGAGAAATAGAAGATGAGAAAGGTATTAGAAGCAAGGCTGGATCTAAATTTTTCAGCTTGAACACTCCAAGTAACTCCTGCTGGCTTGAACTTGGTTGTGTCCCACTCTGACACTTGGGCCACTAGATGGAGCCAACCTGCAACTGTTCTGAGCTCTGACTTCATTTGGCACCTTTCCAAAATGGCTATGGGCCAATTACCTTATCCCGGGGGCTGTCTGAACCCAAGTAACTCACCAGCCATTGCAGTCCGAAGTGTGCACTGCTCTGTTCCATTGGTGAATTTCTTTATGGAGGCCTCTGGGGTCACCAGTAGTCACTGTGCTTCTGCAGTTTGAGCTGCCCCTCCCACACTGAGCTGGGGCTCAAGGAGAAAGCTCTGCTTGCTACCTCCCTCTTCCATGTGTGTCCCTCTATTTGCTCTCTTTGTGGGCTCTAATTCTTGCTTCAGATCCTTGCTGGGTTCTGGGGACCCACTTACCCCCTTGTCTTCCTTATATTGCTATATTCCAGCATCTGGATTCCAAATATCAGAGAGGTTATTTCTCAGCTGCTCACAATTCCACCATCTTTCTGGAAGTACTTTGGTGTAATACTTTTTTTTTTTTTTTGGTACCAGGGATCGACTCAGGACCTTGCACTTGTGAGGCAAGCAGTGGAACCACTGAGCTAAATCCCAGGCCTGGTGTGATATGTTTTTAATATACATATTTAATTTCTTTTCTGTCAGAGTCAGAAGTTAATTAAAATGTAATGCTTCTCCTACTCCAAAGACATAGAATGCATTAATTTCATCCTGCAACCTTGCTTCATAAGTTCCACATCACAGTTGTGTAGTACTTTAGTTCCTCCATGTTTTTTTTTTTTGTGTGTGACTGTGTGTTTTAATTTTACTCTTTTCTTTATTGTTTGTTTAATGCTATTTTTAAAAAATTAATTTTATTGGGGGATGGGGATTTAGCTCAGTGGTTCTGCTGCCTACCTCATAAACACAAGGTACTAAGTTCAATCCCTGGTACAAAAAAATTAATTTTATCGGTACATTTTAAGTATACAATATAATGACATTCATTGTACCTGTACATAATATATGTCAATTCTTTTTCCCCATTTATCTCTCCTTCCTCAATCCTTCCCTTCCCAATTTATGAAGATTTTTGTTCCCATTTTTGGCTTCCATTCTATTTTTTCATTTTCCTTTCCTTTCTTCCCTTGTTCCCCTTCTCATTTGAACGTGTTCTTTATACTTCCTAATATCTCTCTTCCATAATGCTCCTTATTTACCCTTTAGGTTTTTAATACAAGAGAAACACTGAGATATTTAAGCTTGTGTGTTTGATTTATTTCACTTAAGAGTATACTATCCATTAAGTATTAGATTTGCTAATGTGTTTTATTGCATTCTTGGTGCACCACTGTTTCTTGCATTGTGCTGTTCCTTTACAGTACATATTCTTTCTTGCTGAAGTAACTTTTGAAATTGATATTTTTTCCCATTCTGTATACTCTCAGCCATCATTTCTTAAGAGGGCAATGTCTGAAATGTGAGACGTTAAAGAGGATGGTGAAGCAAAGGCCTTTGGGAGGTGACATGGGAACTGAGACTTAAGAGATCTGTAACAGGAGTGGTACAGGTAAAAGGAAGAGCAAACACAGAGGCTTGGCAGGAGGCAGGACCTGGAGGAAGGCTTGTGAGCCTGGATATGGTGAGCGAAAGCAGCATGGCAGGAGACTGGGTTAGATCAGGGAAGGAGGTGGAGTGGCCATTTGGGGCTTTCTGAGCCCTTCATGGTAACTGCAGTTGAGAAATGAAGAAATTCAGTATGAAGTTTTTAGGCAGAGACACTTAGCTGTTCATCAACATCTGTGATTCTTTTTTTTCAGTTCTATTATTTCCCTTGTATGACTGAGTTCTGAGCAATGGAATCAGGGCAGAAGCAGATATATAATACTTCCATTCCTGGCCCATTAAAAAAAAATACCACAGGTGTCTATGGTCTTGTCCCTCTTTTGGCTGAGTGGGATGGAAACAACCATATCATTTGTGAAAGCCACATGTTTCATAGTGATGCGCTGCAGAAGGGACCTGAAGGGACTTTGGCAGTGGCACCTTATACTTAACTAGCAGCAACCACACTTCTCTGTGCATCCACCCTGCAGAGTTTGAACTTGTCAGCCTCCATCATTGCATGAGCTTACCCCTTGAATAAACCTCTTTTTATTTAAAAACATATCCTATTAATTCTGTTTCTTTGGAGAACACTGATTAATGCACCAAATGGGCCTCCAGCTCTTTTGTCCTTAACCCTGTCTCTGTTTTAGAGGAAACTAGAATGAGACAAGGTCCCTGCCTTTTGTGGGCCTGAGGCCTCATCTCCTTTCCCATGTGGATATTAAGATTCCAGTTCCTGGACTTCAAGGGTACATCAACAGGCTCAGTGCTCTACCTAGTGCCTGAATTTGATCTTACTCTTAGTATGCTGGCTTGGGGGGGTCTCTCTTTCTGGAATTTAAAAATGTCTTATTATTTATTACAATCCTATTAGTTTATAATAAAAATTTAAAATCAATTTTCTTCCTCAATTATACATATTGATGCTGGGGATCAAACTCAGGCCCTTGCATTTGTGAGGCAGGTGGAACCACTGAGCCAAATCCCCAGCCCTATATGCATACAAGAGTATACCTGCTACAAGAGTAGTATGATTTTGGATTCCTTATAAGATTGTATACTGTACTTTTATAACATTGTTTAACAATAACAAACTCTTCCTCTATGTGTGTCTCATAATATTCATCATATTGGAGTTCTATTTTTTAACCATTTCACTAGTGTTGGCTATTTAGATTGGTTTTTGTTCTTACTATGATAAGTCATTTTGTGGTGAAAGTATTTATGCACAAAGCTCTCTAGGTATTAGTACTATGCCTCTAGTAAAGATTCCAAAATGTAGAATCACTGAATCAAGGAACATAAACATTTAAAAATCCAAATCACTCTGAACAGTTATGTCTGCATGTGACTTTAGACATCTTGATTGAAGTTAGACGTTGACTTGTTTCTTCCTACTTTTGCTGTTCCCTAAGGTGAATGCTTTAGAGAGCTGTTATTCATTAAAGCTTTATTTTTACTTTATTTTTAAAGTTAAAGTTTTATTTTTACTGGTATAAATGCCTGAGGGCAGGCATCTGCAAAATCTGTTTTTCTGGGTAGAAGGGCACAGTCATGTTAAGAGACAAAAGCCTGTATATTTTTACCATAGCTATTGCTTTTGATTACATGACAAATTTCATGAGAAATGTGTGGATATTTTACTTCTATAAATACACTGCAGCAGAGAGGTCAAAAATGCTTGGATTCAAGTCAAAGCTCCATTGTTTGCAAGCTTTGTGACTTTGGGAAACTATTTGCTTCCATTGAGTTTAAAAATTTTCATCTCTTGAATGGCAGTGGTCAAAATGTCTCACTCAAAAGGCTGCTATGACGAACACTTAAGGGAACAGATGCAAAGCTTGAAAACATACACACTAAAGCATGTAGCAGGCTCTCATGAATGTAATTGTCAGTAACAAGTAGCTCTCAGTTTTCCTGAGGCCCCCCTGTTGTCCCCAGTCCTAATGTCAAAGGTGACAGTGGCAGTGGTGAGCCTGCCTCTCTCCACCAGGACACAAGATGGCCAGTGTCTCCTTTCTGCTTCTAACAGCACTTAATTAAAATATTAGCCAAGTGTACTACAATTATTTACTTTGTTCAATTTATTCCACTTGTTTATTCATTGTTATTTAATTTATTCTTGCAATTTATTCATTTGAAAAGTGTTTACTCTTTTAAAAGCATTATATTGTCCCTTTTGACAAACACTCCTGCTGTCTGTACCCTCAAGCTAACCATACACACAAAGTTAGTTTTCTTTCTTCCAGGCCTAAAGAAGAATTTATTCAAATATTTGTACTTGTAGAAAATGCATAGTATATGTGTACTGTTTTCCTTCAGCATCAGATTGTATGTAGCATTTTGTTCTTGTATTTTCTACCTAATATTTTTGAACTTATCCATATTGGCAAACATGGATCTAGTCATTCCATTTTATTTTCTTTTATTTATTTATTTATTTTTGGTACCAGGGATTGAACTCAGATCCTTGTGCTTGCAAGGCAGGCGGCCGAACCAATGAGCTAAATCTCCGGCCCAGTCATTCCATTTTAACGCTGTATCATTTTCTATGGGGATTTGCCCTAAGATTTGAATTTAGTAATTTATAATTGCATTCTGAATATATATTATATAATATATAAATACATAATATAATAAATAATATAACAATTATATATATATATAATATTATATGTATATATCTTCCCAGTACTGGGGATTGTGCCCATATAGTGCTAAGCTACATACCCACACATCCAGCCTTTGTTTTTCAAAATTTTATTTTGAGACAGGATCAGTTGCTGATTTTAGTTTTCAGCTTGCCTCATCCTCTGGAGTAGCTGGGATTACAAACATGTACCATCTCATCCAGCTCACATTAAAAATATTTTCCCCTTTTTTCTACTTTGTGGGAGAGAAGATTTGTTTGAAGTTCTTCATTCTGTAAACCAAATACACAGGAATATGCCCACAGCATTTTTATAATATAAAGCTGCAGATGAGATGTCAATAAAATTTTCAAATCCCATGGTGGGCGCACAATTACATTTTGTGACTTCAATTCTGAAAAATTAGAAAAAATAGCTGACTATATTAAGCCCTTAGTAAATGTCAGGCACCAACCTGGATGCCTTAAACATATTGAGACATTAAGTTGCCCACGAAGTAGGTACTATTATTGTCAGTCAAATACAAATGAAGAAACTGAGGAGGATGAGGAGGATTGCCTTGGCCCTGGCTCACCAGGGAGTCACTGGTAGAGTAAGGGTTCATTACAGAATAGTGATCTGATTCCACAGTGCTTGGTCACCTCAGCAAAGTACTAGGTTGGAAATAGAACAAAGCCTCCCAAATTAAAAGTCAAGGAGAGAATAAGTGAATTGGGAAAGAGTATAGAAGATTCCGTAGCACAGAGAAACATTTATAAGAAAGGAAATTGGGGCTCAAAATATGTGTACTGGAAAATTTAGAAGATTAAATTATTGTTAAATAAATATGAATAAAAAAGGAAGATATAGGAAGTAAAAAGCAATGGTACTTAAAGAATTTTTTTTGGTAAATATAATTAAAATTGATAGTATCTTAGTGATATTTTTTTTTTTGGACCAGGGATCAAACTCAGGTCCTTGTGCTTGCAAGGCAGGCAGCGGAACCACTGAGCTAAATCTCCAGCCCTGTTTGTTTGTTTTTTGAAACAGGGTCTTGTTATGTAGTCCAAGCTAACCTTGAACTCATCATGTAGCCCAAGCTGGCCTGGAACTCAGTGTGATCCTCCTGCCTCAGCTTCCCAAGTTCTGGGATTACAGGCGTGCACCACCATGCCCAGCTCCCTTGGTGTGTGTTATTTGACAATAAAATAGAATCTCTAAACAAGTGGCAGCCAAAATGGAGTGTATGCACCCCAGAATTTTAGTAAAATGCTTTCTTGGTATTCAGAAATGTTAGAACTTTCCTCTTTTTATTATATTTCTCGATTTCTATATGTTTTTATATGTTTTATAATTATGTAATATATTGATACGTAATACATGTCATAATTTGTAAGTGATTATGAAGACACACATTTTACAGATGGGTGGTCAAAAATCTATTATTTTGGTATTGGAATTTTGTTTGTTAGTATGGGAGATTGAATCCAGAGCCTTCTCACTGAGCCACATACTCAGATTTTCTTTTCTTTTTTCTTTTGTTAAAAAAAAAACAAAACAACTTTTGAGTCAGGTTTCACTAAATTTTCCCAACTGGGCTTGAATCTGCAATCATCCTGGCTCAGTCTTCCAGAGTGCTGAAATTATAGGATGGGCCTCCATGCCTCCCTGGGTATTAGAAAAATTGAAGGCCACTATTCCAGATAAAATAAGACAGATTGGACTGGGACTTATTTGATGAAGAATAAGAATATACAAAATGTTTCATTGTTTTAAATAAAAGAATAAATACCAAAACTTTTGGATTTTATTAGAAAATTATATATATATATATATATATATGTTACAATATACTAATATTTACTAAATTAATGAACATATACATAGCTTCTTGTTGTGTAAATTTTCCAGAGAGACATAAGAAAAACATCTGCCTCTGAACTGAGAAGGGACCAATAGCCCAAAGAATGACTTAGGCCCGGCTTGGAGCGTGAATGAGTTTATTCAGGGTACCTTACAAAGCCATGGATGCCATGTGGACTGCAGCATTCCCCAAATCACCAAAGCCCCTGTGCTAAACCATTTTGCCCAGGGGACATTTTAGATCGAAACTATAACAGTAGGAAATAGAAAGGTGTACTTTACGGAGCTGGAGAGGGGATCTGAGAGTAGGGGGAGCCAGGCTGGGGAAGGGAAGTAAAAAGAATTAATTTGATATGTTATATGTTCTGATTCCCCAAGACAAATGTAACTGCTATACATCACAAACATATACTAATAGAAAAGCAGAACCCGCAGGAAGAAGCATCGCTGGGAAAAGTGTGAACTTTGCTCCCATTCCATCCTTCTCCGGAGACGCCACCAGTCTCAGCAGCACTTCTAGCCAAGATGATGGAGGACCTTGTGCTGCAGCCCGGCGCACAGCTTCATCATCTGGCAGGGGTCCCACTGAACAGCTTGCTGGGGACGGAACCACAATGTGGAGTTACTTTGGCCACGTTCGGAGGACACTCTTGAACAAGTGGGAGTAAACTTTGTTAATGGAGGGGAAAGAAAAAGAAGCAGGGAACAAGGAAGAAGGATGATATACTATGGTGAGTTCAGTGGCGCCTTGCTACCTCCAAATACGTCCACAACCTCATTCCTGAAGTGTGTGGCTACTTTGCACTTGTAATTGAGGATCCTGAGATGAGATCATTTTGTGTTACCTGTGTGGAAATCCAGTGACAAGTGTTGAACAGAGAGAAATGGGGAAAGGGCAGGGGGAGAGAAAGAGATGGGACGCTGGAGTGAGGCAGCCACAGCCTAGGAATGCCTATAGCCAGCGGCCGCTGAATGAGGCAAGAAACAAACCTCACTGTGAGCCGCCAAAGGGAACCACCAACACTGATTTCAAACATGGCTTCCAGGACTGCAAAATACAAACTTCTGTTGTAAGCCAGCCAGTTTGTGGAAAGTTGTTACAACTGTGCTAGCGAACTAATATGAGTGGTAAACAGAAAACACACAAAATATAGTGGAAATAAGTCCAAATACTTCAGTTATCACAACAAATGAAAAGTAAAGTCATCTATTCAAAGACTCTAGGATTGGATTTAATTAAGGAATACAAAATCCAGTGATGCTGATTATTACACACTGAATGAAAAAGATGGTTGTAAGGATTACAAATAAAAGGATGGAAAACGATCTATTGGGAAATTATTAACCAAAGGAAAATCAGGGTAGTTATATTAATATCAGATCACATAAAATGTTTGACAAAAAAGAGGTAATGAGAAAAAAGGGACAATGCGTAATTACACAGGGAAAGGCCTGCCAAGAAACCTTTATTTATCTGTAAATAAAGTTAAAACACAAAGTGTTTACAACTCATGCATAAGGGCTAATTTTCTTAATGCATAAAGAGTCTCTACAAATCACTAATAAAAAGACAGTGACCCAAGACAAATAGACAAGGGATATGAATGAATGTTCACAGAATATCCAGAACCTTGGTGACAGGTTCAGGGGAGTGAGTGGTGGCACTGGCAGCCTGTTTGCAGTAGGTTTGAAAAAGAACAGGAGAAGAGGCATAAAAGCGGAGAATGTATGTATGTGACCCTTTTAAGGAGTTTTTCTGCAAAGGTAGGGGAGTGAGTGGTGGCACTGGCAGCCTGTTTGCAGTAGGTTTGAAAAAGAACAGGAGAAGAGCATAAAAGCGGAGAATGTATGTATGTGACCCTTTTAAGGAGTTTTTCTGCAAAGAGAAGAAGGAAAATGGGATGGTAGTCTGGGGAGGGAGGCATGTGATTTTCTCAAGATAGGAAATACACAGTGTCAGCATTCTGAGAATGATTCAGTTGAGAACAATATTTCTGAGTAGAGGAGAATGAAAGGTATGGGGGTTGGTGGAAGTGTTGGCTTTCCATGGGAGACAGTTTATCCTCTGTCACAGAAGAGAGAACAGAGAATTTGGAACATGCATAGGGTGTAGGTTATACTCTAGATTGCTTCTGTGTTTTCAGTACAGCCAGAAGCAAAGTCATCAGCCGAAAGTGAGGAAGTGAGAAGTTCGAAGTTTGAGGGAAGAGGGAAAGTTACAAAATGACTGTTGATGAGAAGTAAGAAAGTGAACCATTAGGGAAGTGAGGCAGAACTGAAGGGCAGCAATGCAGAATCTCCTAAGGTTGATGGCATGAATTTAAAGAGAGACCCCTTGCCACACTTGTGTTTTCCCCTGAAACATCATTGGCTTGTGTAATGTTGGAGAGTAAATGGAGAGTTAAATTTATTCAGTGTTCGAGTTTTTCTAGAAAAGATCAAGGGAGGAAGAGGAAAGCGAGAGAGTAACTATACATACAGTGAAGTGACTACAAGAATGGAACATGGGTTCTAACCTAGGCAGTGTAGGAGGTGAGGATATGAAGGCGTGAGGGATATAAAAAACTGGCAAAGTAATGGAGAGCAGGTTCCATGTGGGTTGAAGAGTTATTGAAATCAGACTATTGGAGAGCATGCTGAGAAATAACAGGTGGTAGTGAAAGAGTCAGATGCTTGTTGTGAAGGTAATTGAAGGAATGCTATTAATGGTAAAGGGAAGGTCTTGGTCATGAGTATGAAAGCAGGTGGTAGAGGTGTGTGGAGTTAGGGTCACTAGGACTGAGGGGGTCGGAGGACTAAGAAGAATATGCTTGTGGGCATTGAAGTATCTAATAAAGACAGGGCTAGTACTGGAAAGACAAAGACCTGGATGCTCAAATCTTTAGAGAATGAGGAATGGTAAGCTGGAGGTCTGAGATGACCATAAAAAATAAGGGCACAATGAGCGAAGTCTAGCAGCAAGAGTAGTGTTCAGAATACGCGATTCCACTTAAAATCAGTGAATAACAATTTAAAATAAAGACTAGACAGAAAATAAGTAGGCAACTGACAGAAAAGAAGCTCTGAATGGTCATCAGAGATAGAAAGATTTCTTCTTTCTGTTTCTTTTCTTCTCTCTTTTTTCCTTCTCTCGATTATCAGTAGTTTCAAAGGAAAGTGAGTACAATTTATAGCTTCCCTATTACTGTTAAGTTGTTCTAGTCTTGTTTTTGTTCTTGTACTTTGTCTTTCCCTCTTGTCTTCAACAGTTTCTTAGAGTTTGTGTGATCATCCTGTGTCCTCTGGCTTCATTTGAAACCTTGTCCTATCCTTCTATCTATCTATTCCTCTCCTCCAAACTCCTTCTAAATCCCCATCCTGAAGGATAAAGTTGCTATATTGAAGAGTTTATTCACTATAAACATACTTTGGGCTGGTCTTCGATTTTGATTCAATTCACATGGTTAAAGGTGATAGATTAATAACTACCACAAACTGTCAATTTCTAAGCTGTGCTTGATGCTATTGTGTTGCTGAATCTATCAATTGGGTTACAGGGTTGTGATTGATTTAATCAGTTGTCCTTCCTGGTATGAAAATGAGAGTGTCTCTGAGTCATTAGAGACTCAAAACCTAAAGAGCAGCTATATCAGGAAGATAAAGTACTAACCCAGGAATTAAACGGCGGACAGCACCAACAAGAAAAATAAAAATGAGAAAAAATTTAAGCAAGGCACAAATACAGACTTCCAGTTCACCAATGGCAAATTCTAGGGGAAATGAGGTGGAAAAGTCTGACTCTCAACAACCAGGGCACCATGAACTCATAGCACAGAAAGTAACAAAACAGATCAGTCAGGCTCTAGAAAAATTCAAAACAGAAATGATTTCCCAGATAACTACAGAGATTGTGAGCACAATGAAAGACATGATTAGAGACTCTCGAACAGAAACAGATAAAAGTTTCCACTATGAAGCTGGAAAATATTATTTCAGAAAATGTAAAAACAGCTCAATTTTCATATCAGTTATCTGAATGCACAGCTAAAGTTGTAAAATTTTAGTAACAGATTTTATAATTCACAACTTTTATAATCATTGCAAAATTCTAAAGTTTGAGAAACAGCTTTAAAAATCCTCTGTGACATATGTAACATGTTATTAAAAAATGCAAACTTTTTATCTTGGAATATAGATTTTCAGAAAAGTTGCAAAGATAGTAGAACAAGTTCATGTACTTGCTTCACCAGCTTCCTCTATAATTAATATCATATAAAATGATTTATCAAAATAAGAATTGACACTGCTACAAAATAACAACTAAACTATATACTTTACTCATATTTGACATTTCTCCCACTAATGTCCTTCTACTGCTCTAGAATCTAATTCAGGATACCACATTGTATTTAATGTCTCCTTAGGTTCTTCCTCTCTGTGACATTTTCTCAGAATCAACCACAGTCTTGTGAAGAATATTATTCAGGATTTTGTAGAATGTCCTTCATTTTACATTTTTCTGATGTTTTCTTGATAACTTGACTGGGGAAGTGGGTTTTAAGTACTGTGTGATGTCAGCATGACTTATGTGGTGATGTTAACTTTGATCACTTGGTTAGGAAAGTGCTTTCCAGGTATGTCCCCTATAAATTTACTATTTCCCCTTTTTTGTATTCTTTGGAAATGAGACTCCAGGTCCATCAGACTATCATGGAGTAGAAGTTATTAAATTCCTCTTCTTACAAGGAAAACTATCTATTTGGCTCTTTGGTAAAGATTTGTTTCTTCTCTACCATTTAGTTATTTATCTTTTTAGAATTAGTATGGATACAAAGTCCAATCCTTTGTCATTTATTGGTTTCTCAAGTTGTTCGGTTGAACCATTGGGAACTCTTTCAGTTTGGCTCTGTGTCCTTTTGCCTTTGCCTTCATACTTTTGATATTTTAAGGTTTGTTTCCTTGTTTTATCTATTTACTTATTTCTGAGAAATTGCTGATTTCCTGGCACTAAAAAACCCAGGCTCATCTTGCATTTACCTGTCCTAGCCCTAGGGTCAGCAGTTTTGGCATGAGTTATTGGGTATTTAAAAATAGTACATTTTAAAATGCAAAAGCAATGTATGCTTTTTTTAGAAAATTAGAAAAATAAATACAAGTAAAAATTCATAGGAAAAATTAAATTATAATTCAATGGCGAAAAGAAAATCATCTTTAGATTTTAAAATATTTATTTTCCATTCTCTTGTTGATTTTATTTGTTTTCAATTTCATAATTTCTATTTTTGTCTTTATTTTTTCATTCTTTTCACTTGGAGTTATTAGTGTTTATCTTTTATCCTTGAGTCAAAATATTATTTCATTGTTTTCCATTATCTCCTTCTGAACGATGTATGAAGGACTGTGTTTTATTCTCAGTGCATTGCTTTGATCAGATCTTGTCGTGTCTGAGCTTCTGGAAAGTGCTCACATTGTTTTTCATCCCTGGACAGTGACTTCTGCTTGATTCCCTCTTCTGACAATAGTTCAGAGCACTGCAGCCCCTGAGCTCCTGTGGGTGCCCCACCCTTTGCTACTCTCCTCCCCCGAAGGCATTTTGGGTCATGATTTTTCTTTTTTGAGGCAAATCTGTCTTTCAAAAATTCCCCATCATGTTAATGTATCTTAAAAACTGTTATTTTGAATTTGTTTTCTTTCTTCTTAAAAATAACTTTTTATGCAGCGATTTCTGGCAGAGGGAAAGGTTTGACGCGCATGTTTATCTGTCATTTTGATACCATCACAGTTTATGTGCTTCCTACTTGTTTTCCTCTTCCTCTCCTCCCCTCTCCCTCTTCCTCCTCCTTCTCTCTTGTCATCTTCCTCCTTTTTTCTTCTGTAGTGCTGGGCACGGAACCCAGGCAGGTGCTCCACCACTGAGCTACATCTTTTTCTTTTTCTTTTCTTCTGGTACTGGGGATTGAGACCGGGAAGCACTGAGCTGCATCCCGAGTCTTTTAAAATTTTTATTTCTATTTTAAGACAAGGTCTTGCTAAGCTGCTCAGGCTGGCCTTGAGCTTATGATCCTCTGGTCTCAGCCTCCCAAGTAGTTGAGATTACAAGTGTGTACCATCATGCCTGGCTTTTTCCCCCACTGTGATGCTGGAGATCAAACCCAAGGCCTTCTAGGCAGGTACTCTAACTGCAGTAGGTACATAAGCTACATTCCCAGTCTTCTACTTTTTTTGTGTGTGTATATATTAGTGTCAGTATAATTTTAATTATTCTATATATGAAAGTTTTTTTTTTTTTTGGTTTTTTTTGGTACTGGGGATCAAACTCAGGTCCTTGTCCTTGTGGGTCAGGCTCCAGAACCACTGAGCTAAATCCCCTTTCAGTTGGCTTTTTAACTGAAATATTTCCACATATTACAAACTACTTATGAACACCATTTTTAAAAGTTGCATATGTCCTATCAAATAATATATCATATTCACCATTTAGGTTTTACTCATTTTTTTCACCTATTACAAATAAGATGGTAAATGTCCTTCATCATAAATCTATTTTTATATGTAAAATATTTTAAGTGGAAAATTTTTTTTCATATTCTCAATGAACAGATTAGGTTATTCCAGGTCGACTAACATGTCATCACACACAATTACTTATATTACTTATGTGTGTATAAGGTACATAACATGCATAAAACATATACACCCAGAACAGACAAGTTTCTATACGTTTTTTTTTTGGATTATATGCTTTTAATAACTAACTATCACAACCATTGTCTGGGACTTGAAATATGAAATACTGCATTACACAGGTGCCCTCGAAAACAGGCCAGCTGCTTTTTGTTACATCATGTATTTGGGGAGGGGGAAATACAGCATGATGACAACATATTTTTCTGCACCTGAAATGGGTACATGCAAATTATTATAATCAGTCCTAGAAGGTCAGGGATAGAGTGTGCAAATGTATTTTTTGAACTTTTTTTTTTTTTTGGTACCTGGGATTGAACTCAGGCCCTTGTGCTTGCAAGGCAGGCACTGAAACCACTGAGCTAAATCCTCAGCCCCTCAAATGTATTTTTTAAAACCTCTTCTTGACTTTCATATATTCCAGATTAGAATTCGCACAGTCACATGAGAGGAAGCTTACAATTAGAAGCATAATTACACAATTTGAAGCACCTTTGTTCTTTTCAAGTTTGTGAATCTGATTTTCTCTCTATACAATGTTCTAAAGTTACTTTACTGGAGGTTAGAAACTATTAGTCTAACTTTTCTGTTAAAAGAAAGTTTGAAGGAGATTAACATGTAATAATGTGAGGTGTTAAGGAAAATTATTGGGTTTTATCCTTGTTTTAAGACTGTATTTGCCAGGACTCCCATAACAACAGACCACAGACCAGGAGGTTTAACCAACAGAAATTTATTTCTCTTGGTTCTAAGGGAAGTAAATCCAAGATCAAAGTGTCAGCAGGTTTGATTTCTTCTGAGGCCTCTCCTTGGGATGCAGATGGCCATCTTCTCCCTGAGTCTTCACATGGCCTTTTTCTGTGTGTGCAGGCAACTCTTTGGCATAACCAGATTTCCTCTTTTTTTTTGTTTTTTGAGACAGGATCTCACTATGTAGTTGAGACTGACCTGGAACTCGCTATGTAGCCCAGGCTGGACTCGAACTCACAGAGATCCTCCTGCCTCAGCCTCCCAAGTGCTGGGATTACAGGCCTGCACCACCACGCCCAGCCAGATTTCCTCTTTTTATAAGGACATCAGTCAGATTGGATTAGGGCCCACCCCAATGGTATTATTTTAATTTAATCATCTCTTTAAAGGCCTTCTCTGTAAACAGAGTCACTCTCTGAGGCACTGGGAGTTGAGACTTTGACATCTGACTCATGAAGAGATAGAATTTAGTCCCTAACACTCCTTGAGATAAACAAGATTTGACTTGCGTTCAAAGTTAGAGAAAGTGCGTGGTTTAAAGCTTTGATGTTGAGAACAGATGCGAACTTATCTATTTTTAGAGACCTGAGACTTCATTCCCTAGGAAAGGTTAGGTTAGCTTTTTATTTTTTTAAATACACATTTGTGATACATAATAATTTAATCTTTGGGAATTGGGTCATATACATATTGCATCTCAATTATTTTTACTCTACTCCTCTTTTCTTAGCTTTCCATCCTTCCCCAGATCTCCTTGCAATCTCCACAGAATTTACCTCTTCATTTTCTACCATTTCTCTTCTATTTTTCTCTTTTTATTTATATTTTGGGCTTCTCATATTACATGGGCTTCTCATAAAAATGGGTTAGTTTTTTATATTAATTTCCTACCTGTGCACGGATTTAACAGTGGTATAAAGATTGGAATAAGCCATTCAGAAAGTGGAACAAGAAGGAAATTATGATGAAAAATGTTCAATAAAGACATTATGATTAGCTATTTTAGTCATTAGGCCTCCAAAGGAAGTTTATGCCTTCTTGAGCACAATCATTTATACATTATCAATTTGTAAAAACCTTTAAGTTCTTTCTTTCATCCATAAGTGAAAGTACAAAGCATCATGGCTTTACCACAACCATCCACCTTACCTAGGCTCTCTGCTCGACTGACTGGATGGTTGCCTCTCTGTTACACCACAGGCCCAACCTCACCAGACTGCCTCAAGGGCTCTTCATTCCTGTTGCCAAGTGCAGCCTGCAGTATTCTAGCCTCAAGCTCCATCTTCATTTCCTAGAGGCCCTTGCTCCCTCCTCCAGCCCTGGGCTATTATTCTCAGTCCTTCTAATGATGCACTACATTGTTTCTTTGAGACTGGCACATATTTTTGTTATTAGATGTCTCAAAGGCCCAGACTGTGCCTCCAAGCCAGCACTACTCAGGAACAGCATCCAGCCAATGAACTGAAAAGAGTTGGACACACATCCTATGAGGAGAACCAACTGTCTGGCTTACTCAGAACTGAGGGATTTCCTGGAATGTAAATCTTTCAGTGATGAAACCGGCCATCCTGGGAAACTGGGATGATTTGTACACTAAGCCCCCAGTTCCTCTGGAATAATTCAGAAATTCCAAGTGGTCACTCAAAATTCCTCAGCAGGACTGAACTCCAATTGCCGATAGAGGTGACTTTGTTTGACCATGCATCTTTCATGGACTAGTTTCTTTTCCATCTAATTCCCTCCACTTTCCTAACATTGCTTCCCAGAACTACCTTCGAATAAATGACTTGCTTCTAGTGTATTTCTGAAGGTGGTCAGCCTAAGATAATTATCGTTCCTTGCTCTGCACGTTAGGTGGTGAGGGGATTTAAGATGAAATCTGTGGATTGAGGGATATTTGTTTCAGATATGAGGTGTTGCTGATGTAGTTAAAATGATTCAAGGTGTGAGCATAGACAACAGGACTGCATATCAGGAGCAGCTGGGGGTGGAGGTCCTATGGATTTTTGGAACCAGAAGGGAATGGCTGGGCTTTATTTGGAGTTAAATGAGAATCGTGTGTGATAAGGGGAAGCAACTTGTCTGTCAAACATGCTATTTTAACATCTCTGAAAACTACAATTGTTTTAGGTGAGGACTTGAGGGAAAAGAAGGTTATAGCAGGCTGGGGAAAGGTAAAAAACTGGAGATGATTGAAAAAAGGTCTGTGTCCAGGAAGAAGAAATCCACATAGTGACTGGGGTTGGAGATTTATCCCAGTCAGTAGAATGTGCTAGGAACTGGGGTTGATATTCCGAACCACCACCACCAAAGGAAAACATAAAGTTCAGTGCTCAAGAGGGATGGATGCACGTGTGTGTGTGTGTGTGTGTGTGTGGG
>NW_022900929.1:47448516-47470844 GCF_012274545.1 Fukomys damarensis
GTGTGTGTGTGTGTGTGTGTGTGTGTGTGTGTGTGTGTGTTTGTATGCAGGACAAAGGATTCTAAGAGGAATGTAGTAAGTGATAGTCTTTATTTGGTGGTGTGGAGATGGTTTAGGCAAGTGTCCCTCAGGGGTCTACCAGGCGCTCAGCACTATGTGTGGCTTTGTGAACTGTGGTAGTGTACTTCATTGTGGGTATGGAGAGCCTGCCCAGGGAATAGGTCACAGAAAGCATTTGGATGGCTCTGTGCTTTCCTGGTAAGTTGGGAGATGGGACATCTATAAGAGACCTCCACGGAGGGTGTGTGGAAACAGATCCTAATGCATTTCATAATGTGATTGTCTTCCCAGGCTCTTTCCTAGCTTTAGGTCCAGGAGGAAGAAAGCCAGATGGTGACATGTGCGGGACTGTATCATGGACCTTTAGGGCTCTTCATTGCTCCTCAATCCCTCTCAGAAGAATGTTAGCAAGAGAACAGATAGGAGTTATGCCTGGTCTGATAGATGACTGCGATTGCTGTATCTGCAAAAGGGTGAGTGAGTGGAAGTCTCTATTGGCTCACGACAAGACCTTACACTGGGCTCTGCCCATCTCACACACTCCTGACTGATGTTCCAACCTCATTACACAGATCTAATATTTCATCTCAAATCTCAACATCTCCTAAAATATCTGGTTTTTGGGCTTCAAGAATGGTGTAGTTGGAAGCCAGCTGCTTTGAGGCAATCAAAGTTTGTAGCTAGTCTCTGTCACTTCTTAGACGTTAAACTTATTACTGGTAGGATAGCTCTCTCATTTCATGCTTTACAGCCACATGGCCATGGTCTTTTAGGGTCCTGATCTAATAGGAAAAAGCTTGACACCTATGATGTCTCACACTCAGAGATGAGGGTTTGTTGATTGCAGAATGCCCACTGGAACCAGGGGAATGGTCAGGGCAGTGTCTCACTACCAGTTCAGAATTTTCACAGGTGAATCTCTGCTCATCACATTTTTTCCTGTGTCCTTGCAATTCCATTTACCCTCTGGCTGCCATAATGAGCCACCATGAATAATGGGTCTTTCCTACTGGTAGAAGGAGGTAGGTTTTTTGTGCTGCAGAGGCATCATCTGATTTTTGACATTTCACAGTCTGGAACATCTCCAATTTAATCTACTATATTTCAGACCTGTTTAGTAATTCTAGACTTCCTAGACCTCTGTGATGTCTTAAATCTTTGTTGTGTGCCACCAGTGCTCAGCCTTCACAAGAAATGAATACAAGTGAAATTCCAGCTACTCAGACAGTTTTGTAAAAGACAGTGGAAGCATAGCATTCGCTCTTCCTTTAGGACAAGTGACAGGGGCTTAGCTAGCCCTGGTCAAGATTGCTCCGACCTTTTTAACTAAGGAACTGCAGAGAAGGAGCATGCTCTTCAGCAGAAAACTTTCTAAATTGCAGAGGAAAGCTGTTAGGCTTAGAGAACATGTAATTTATACCAGAGCCCTCTGGCTAGAACAAAGGGGAAAAAAAATGCTGTGCAGTTAAAAAGATTCTCTACAATTTAGGCTGGATGCCCAGCAAGTTTACAACCGTTTTGATGGAACATTACTTTTTAAAGCTCTTTTGTTAACAAAGTTGATATGAACATATCCTTATCTATAAAATATTACTCTATACATAAAGTTGTGGGAATTAAAGGATGTAGCCTTTGTGAAGACCTCATATGTAGTGGGCACTCAATTTCCTCCTCCTTGCTCAGAAGGACTTGGAGGCAGCTCTTGGGTAAAATGAAGAAACATAGTTTGTGTAACAATTAGGGTCCAGGGTGCTGGATGGGGAGAGGTGAAGCCATCTCCAAACCTTCCTGCAGGACTGGCTTTGCCATTGTTTTTCGTATGGCCCAGGATGGAGGCCATGTGTTTGTCAGCAGCCCAAAGCAGCAGAATGTAGACCAGAACCTCAGATGTGGCTGGACCTGCTGAACCAGAAGCTGCAGTTCCAAAGACACCTCCCAAGAGATCGGTATTTGTGTTAGTGCACAGCTCAGGTGCCCACAGGTGTTGGGCTGGGAGCCCACTAGACCAACCACTGAACACGAGCTGGAAGAGGTGGGTCATGAATCTGAAGGAGCGTGAAATGGGTAGATGCTGTGGTAGAGAATGGGTGCTCGGTAGGTGAGATCAAAGGAGGAGCCTTCAGTGTGGAGGGAGAACAGAGAAGGAATTGATTAGACATGGAATACTTGAAGGTGGGATTACCTACTGAGTGAAGATGTGAATGGGCTGGGCCCAGGGACTAAGCAGACATTTTGCAGGGGCAGAAATTAGATGTTTCAGGAAGATTATTTTACTCAACCTCTGAATCTCAGGATCTGACTGCTGTGGTATAGCTTCAGAATGGCCAGACAGGGGTTAGTTATTTTTCTCTGGGTCATTGCCCCTTACTATTCCTTCACTTGCAACCCTGTCATTTCTTTCACAGGCCCTACTGCACTGTGGGGATATGGACTTCCTGGTGTACATGGCAGGCAGGGGTCAGTCCTCTGGTGGGGAGTTCTCTGGGAGCCAGTGAGCAGATCTGGGACAAAGTAAAGAAGGGAATAGGATCTTACATGTGCCGTGTGGTGCTCTGTCCACCACATTTGCATGTGAACAGGTGCACACACAGTACATACCTAAGATCCCATTTACCCCATCAATACTGGCTCCAATGGGTGGGCATTGGGGCTCACATTGGTCAAAGTGCCTGTCAGTGGGTTCGACTGGCACTGACCATACCCAGCTTATACTAGTCTCCAGCAGTCATTGACTCTCCTTGTACTGATCACTGCTACAAAGTCCATGTCCTGAGATGCCAGAGAAGATTTCTGGCTCTGTCCGTGACAGAGATCCTCTCTGCCTGAGATGTCTGAGGATGTCATGGTCTGGACTCAGTGGTACCCACTCTGGACCCTTCAGTCTGGCTTTCCCAACGTGGCCCCTCTGGCTGTCACAGGGACATCTCACCTGTCTATAGACACAGCTTACAGAAGGGGCTCTTGCCCAGGACTGCCATCCCAGCCAAAAACCAATTGGCTTCCAGGGTCTTCTGCTGCCTCTGCAGACTTTCCCTGCTGTGCTTTTGGGCCCACCTTCGATAGGGCAGTCCTGGGCCCCTCCTGACCAGAAAATGGTGGAGAATGGATCTGTGATTTGAGCGTCATTTACTTTTCAGGAACTTTTTGTGCTGACTACTCCCTCCCTTCTCTCAGGCAGTCTCTGCTCAGCCAAACTCAGGCTTTTCCAGATTAAAAGTGGGAAAAAGCCCTGGTTTGAGCCCCAGCACCACAAAAACTAGCCAACCGATTGGCCAACCAACCAAGCAAAGAAAAAACAGCCTGGTGCTGAACATTTCCTGACGTGCACTAGATCTGAATGTAGATCCCCTTTCTCTCACTTGCCCCTCTCCCTGAAGGCAGTGACTATATTAAACAAGTTATCCTGATTTCTTTTTCGACCCTGTCTTTACTCAGCCTCGTTTCTGGAGAGGAATATTGGCTGCGGAGAGTTTGTATGGGAACTGATGGTGTGAGGGTCCCCCGTTACTACATGGGAATGGATTCTTCTGCCCAGGACATAGGGGAATCAACAGTCCTCAATATAAACGTGAAGTCCCCAGCCCTGCTGCTGAGTCCACCGCTGACCCACATGGAGAACAGGGGGTGAGAGCACCAGAGGAGCCATGGTCCAGGGAACACTTGGGGCAGAGGCAGTGGAGGAGGAGGGCGGGAGAGATGGTAAATGCGTCCTTTGGGAACTGCTCTCTGTTTTCATACTTACCTTCTTCTGCATATATAACATATATTACCTTCTTCTGGAATATAACAGTTATGATGAAGAGAAATATTTTTTGGGAACAGGCAGGACTGGTCTTTGAGTTCCTTCACTGACCCTTGCCTTTTAATCTCAGGGAGTAGCAGGGACTTTGCCCTTTAGTGGCAGCTGCGGGGACAAAGGGTCCAGGGTAGAGCTATTTGGGGTCCCTAGTTTGATTCTCTAACTCTTGACCTCCTCTGTGGGCCATCTTGCTTGTTTTCCTTCTGGTCAGAGGTGCAATGGGTTCTCTCCTTCTCATTTTCCCCTGCAGCATGTGGACCCTTTTGTGTCCTGTGGCCACCAGGGGCAGGCCGGGCTGGGACTCATTAGTGATGCCCTGATCCCACAAGGTCCTCTAGGACACATAAACAGTACTTGGGCTCTGCTCTCTGGAAGTGCTGTCTCTCGGCCTTGAGTTTCTGCTGTAGAAGATATTACTTTGGCTGTGTTTATGGGGTAGTGGTGACCTTAGTGTCCATTACTTTTGAGGTCTGCTTCTCCACAGTATTCCAAGTATTTTCCTAACCATTTTTGCTTCTTTTTTGGAAGCAAAACCTTTATTGGTACATTTTAGATATACATAATGGTCACAATCATCATAGGGAATTTGTACCTGTACGTGATATATCTTGATTCTTCTTTTTCATCTTATAAAGTTTTTATTCATGCAGAACTGTCAAGATCAACCACATCCCAAGTTTAACTCCTTTTTTTTTCATTGAGTTTATTGGTGCATTTTAGGTATGCAGTGCAGTTACATTCATCATTGGGGTCTTGTACCTTTACATGGCAGGTCTTGGTTCTTATTTTTCCCCATTCCCCAGCCCTCCCTTCAAACCTTTCACCCCTCCCTATTTACAAAGACTTCATTTCCATTTTTTATTTTTCTCATATTTTTTCCTTTCCCTTCTTTCCTCTTTCCTACCCCTCCCACTTCCCCTACTGCTTTAGACATTTTCTTCCTATATTATCAATTATACATTTTGATCCTTATTTACACTTTTAGTTTCTCACACCAGGGAAACTATTGATTCCTCTTTCTTTCCAATTCACCCTCCCTTTGTTCCCTCTTCCCCTCTTTATTTACATTTACTTTGTTTCCATTTTTTCCTTCTATTCTTTTTTCCCTTGTCCTGTTTTTCCTTTCCCTTTCCTCCCTGTGTTGTTCTCCTTTTCATTTGAACATTTTCTATTTCTCAATATAGATTATACATTTTAGTCCTTATTTCCACTTCCAGTTTCTCACACCAGAGAAACAGTGCAGTAAACATGTGAGTGTCAGATGTATCTCATTTAAGAGTATGGTTTTGTGGTGCATCCATTTAGCCAGAACTGTGTCAAGCTTATCCTTCTTTATGGCAGAATAGTACTCTGTTGTATTTAAAAAAACCCCACATCTTCTTTAACCATTCATCAGTTGATGGGCATTTGGGCCATTTCCAAGATTTAGCTATTGCAAACTGTGCTGCTATAAACATGGGTGTGCATATATCGCTGTGGTATAATGCTTTTAAGTCTTTTGAAAAGATACCAAGAAGGGGGATAGCTGGGTCAAATGGGACATCTAGTTTTAGTTTTTTGAGGAATCTCTGCACTGATTTCCATAGTGGTTTGTGCTTTTTGTGTAATGCTGGTTTTCTCTTAGCATAAAAGTGCAGTTTCTTGGTTATCATTCTCTAATGGAACTCATCTTTGATCTCATCCCAACTCTTTTTCTCCTCATACGGGAAGCTCCATGGTTCTGGTTCCATCTACAGTGGCTTATGTGACAATACCAGTGAGTATGAAACACTTTTACAGGGCTGGGTAAGGGCCAACAGATTTGTGTTTTTGTGAGTCCTTACAATGGGCTGTGGGACAACTGTCCATATTGGACAAAATGGAACTGAGGTGTATCCTGCTAAAATAATACCTTGAATGCTACAGACCAGGTCTTAAAATCTCATTTTGCCTTATTACCTGGGAAGCCCAAGAACATTAAGCATTACCCCAGGCTAAGTGAAATCAGATTGCATTAGAGTAAGGACAGGGCCTTCCTTGGGTCTCCTACTTCCAGCTTCCGAACTGAATGTTCAAAAGCACAGTGCAGCTTTCTCTGTGTCAAGATTGGATACACATGGCAGCAACTTATTGACATTTCTCTAATCTTAGAGAAGCTCCTCCATCTCAGAATTTCAATCCTTCAAAATTATCGTGGTGTGATGAGGGATGGGGGAGGAATTTTTGTTTGGGCCTAGAGTCAGGCTTTTTAGTCTGTTACCTGGAGTGACAGTGTTGGTTAAGTTTGGTTAAGGCCCCTTGCTCCCCTGCTGGTCTACTTTGTCTATTTCTTTTTGCTTTTCATAGTCTGGGCATCCACAACACTAGCAAGACAGCCTTGTTGGGTCTCTGTAAGTCTCTGGCCATAGAGCTGGCATCTAAGTGAACTGCCTAGTGCCAGAGATAATCAAGACAGACCTGATGCAAGTGGTAAGGATGATGAGTGGCTGCTTTCCCCACTCCCTGCCCCATGGTCCCCCTGATCGCTCCTCCCACTGGGTTCCTGGATGAACTGAGACCCCCAGAGACTGCACACTCAGGTTGAAACCCTAGCCCAGGCTTATGACTGAGGCTCTGCTCCACAGCCTTCAGGACTTCCAGCCTCTCACTCCCTGCAGAGCAACAGAGATCTCTAATGCTGTGGGAGACAGACCAGAGTGGAGTTATCTTCTCACAGAAGTAGTAGTGATGCTTGTCCCACCCCCACCTCATCAACAGTCCTGTGTCTGGCACTGGCTCTGGAATCCTTCCCTAGGAGAAAACATTATCCTATTTAAACTAGACTTGAGCAAACTCTGGATTGCTGTAATAAGCGGGGTTGGGGATTTTAGTGGTTCGTGTCTACTTAGAGGGAAAATTCACTTTCAAGATGAGACAGATACCCCTCTCCCATCTTCTTCCAGTCTACTGGCTGTTACTCCATTCTGGAGTTTGCAGACAGCATGGTCTTGGGTTAGTGGCAGGAGGGTGTGAGCCCATATAACTGTCTACAGAAGCTGGTAAGATATTGGTCTATCAGGGTTAATGTCAGTCCCTGGCCCCATGCTGGTAGAGCCAGAGGTCAGAGCTCATCTCTGCAAGGGCTGCTACTTTGGCTCTACTCTCTTCCCTTCAGGTCTGGGGAGCCAGAAGACTGTGCCGGCATCATGTCCTTTATGGCCTCTGCAAATGCCAGATGCACCACTGCTGAAAACATCACAGTGGCTGGCTATTCCCTTGGACTGTGACAAAGAGAGTGTGACCATGGTCCTGAATGGAAAATGGAAGGCTTGGTGGGGATTATGGAGGTAGGGAGTTGTAGAGGTCCTTAGGGTCCAGGGTCTAATGGGAAAACTTGCTCAAGCAATGAGAAGGAAGGCAGGTGTTCAAAACTTTTCCTTTGGAAAAGACATGTCTAAAAACTTGTAAGCTGGTCTCACTTCTGTTTGGCTAGTGATCTGCTACAGTTCTTTTGACCTAGAAGCCTCACCCTTACATTAGACCTTTCCCTTGTTGCCATCCCTTGTCCCTAAGCATTTTTACCTCTTCATCCTTCCTTTCAGTCCTTTCCCATGAAATTGGAAATTGGTTGGATACTTTCCACCTTCCCATGCACTCTGTATGTTTCTCCGTCCTGCTCGGAACCCCTAGGAGGACATGAAGGGATGCTTCCACTTGACCTCTGGTTTCCAGTTAGGTCTGATCAGTACAAGGCACTTAGAGGAGATGGGAGGGCAGAGGACAGTGAGGTCAGTTAATTTATTTCTTAGGATCTCTTCTAGGATTGCCAGGATTTCTTATTTGGTTGCCACATGTAGGCTGTTCTATCTACCAAAGCTGTAGCTCTTGGCAGGCAGCATTTTCCACACAGGTAGATTTCCCACATTTACTTCCTTTTGTCCCTGTTGAATGCTCTAAACCCTGTCAACTCAGCTGTGAATGCTTTTAAAAATTACATTAAGAAGTTTCGCTTTTAATTGGCCCATAATAATCGTACAATTATATGGGATACAGTGTGATTTTTTTTTTGGTACTGGGGATTGAACTCAGGTCCTTGCACTTATGAAGCAGGCCCTGGAACCACTGAGCTAAATCTCCAGCCCAGTGTGATAGTTTGATACATGTATATGTTGTGTAATGATCAAGTCAGGATAATTAGCATATCCACCATCTCAAACCATTATCCTTTCTGTGTGGTGAGATATCTAAAATCTTCCCTTCTAGCTATTTTGAAATATATAATATATTATTATTGATTGTAGTCACCTGTGTTATGGTTTAGATCTAAAGAGTCCCTTGAAAGTCTCTTGTGTTCAGAAGTGGGCTTTTGGAAGGTGATTGGATTATGAGGGCACTGACCTGATAGATTAATCCACTGATACATTCACAGATGAATGTGTTATTAAGAAGAGGTGGGACCTGGTTGGAGGAGATGGGTCAGTGAAGCGTGACCTGGATGAGGATATTCTTTCTTTCTTCTTTCTTTCCCAGTTCACTTGAGCAAACATTTGTCGAACATCTGTGAAGTGCAAGGTGCCCTGGGAAGTAAAGAGTGAATGCACATGATCCCTACCCGTGAGGAATTCACAGAGCTTGTGAGGCAGGCGGTGGAACCACTGAGCTAAATCCCCAGCCCCTCATTTGGCAATCTTCATACACAATCCTACTCAAGATCATCTCTCTCTCCTCCACACATATTTAAACCTTCACCGATTAAACGAATTTACTAGTACTTCTATAACAAAGTATATTAGCGGGTGGCTTATAAAACATAACTTATTTTTTCATTGGTTTTGGAGGCTAGAAGACCAAGATCAAAGTATTGGCAGAATTTACTTCTTCTAAAGCCTCTCTCTTGGCTCTCTTCTCCCTTTGTCTTCACATGGCCTTTACTCCATCTGTCTGTGTCCTAATCTCCTCTTCTTTTAAGAACAGTAGTCATTTTGCCCCAAGTGCCTCTCTTTTTTTTTTTTTGAGACAGGGTCTCACTTTGTAGTTGAGACTGACCTGGAACTCACTATGTAGCCCAGACTGGTCTCGAACTCACAGCGATCCTCCTGCCTCAGCTTCCCGAGTGCTGGGATTACAGGCATGTGCTACCACACCTGGTTTAAAGTGCCTCTTTAAAGACACTGGTTCCAATACAGTACTAAGAGTTAGTACTCCAGTGTATGAATGGGAAGGGGGATACAATGCACCCTATAACATCAATTATCTTATATTTGCTTCCCTACTATCTCAACCTCCATCTTCATAAAGGAGACAAAAATAACCATCTGTATCTTTTCATTGTCTTATGAATTCGGGGAGTTTTCTTACATAGTGAAGGGCTGTTGCTATGCTTTGAATGTTTATAACTCTGCAAAATTCATGCTGAAATGTAATCATAAATTAACTGATATTAGGAGGAGGGGCCTTTAGATTATGGTCAAGAAATGAGTGCTCTACTGTATCCAGGGGTGATGGGGTCTGGCACAGGTTCCTAGGTTTTCTGGTGTGTGAACAAAGACTTGGACGTGGTATGGAATGGTAAGAAAAAAGCAGCAACATTTATTAAGGTGATAGTATGCTCAGAGTGAGCAGGCTTGCACTTGAGAAAGAAAAGTGGCACGAGTGCTGAGGGAATATGGTGTAGGGGTTTAAAATGTTGTGCCAGTTCTAGAGTATCTCCCACTGAGGTCTCCCACAGCATGACTGACAACCTGATTGACAGGGTGCTGAGTCATGCCAGCAGCTCCTATTGCATATCATTTCCCATAGTTCGTTCTGGTACAATTGGACATATGAGACACAGTTCATCTGCATAAAGCTTTAATGAGCTCCAGGTGAGGAAAGCTTGCTGTAGGTCATGCTGTCAGGTCTTGTGCTCATGTGTTCTGGTTTGGAATTTGGAATTTTCCAGGGAAGGCTTGGGGGTCTTTGCTTTTCTTATCTCTGTCTCATGTAGTAAGCCTGGGAAGAAAGGTTGAGGAGGTTGGTCCTGGGGCATCCCTCAGGTTCAGGTGAGTGGAGGGTAGTGATCCAGCAGTGAGTGGAGGGGAGCAGCCCCAAATCCCCATTTTTACTATCTATATTCCTACCACATGGATGGGGTTAGCACCCTTTGAAAGGGTTTGAGACCGTGAGCTTATCCCTTCTACCATATGAGGACACAATGTTCATTTCCTTTGTCCCAGAAGTGGTAGAAACTTGGAAGCAGTAAGAGAGCCTTTACTGGAAAACAAATCTGCCACTGCCTTAATCTTGGGCTTTCCAGACTCTGGAATTGTGAGAGAATATAAATTTGTTAAATAAATTACCCACTCTAAGGTATTTTTTTTAAAAAAATAGCAACAGGAATGGAATAAGGTAGAAAACGTCACCAGGAAGTGCAATACTGCTGTAACAAATATCTAAAAATGTGAAGGTGTCTTTGGAACTGGATAATGGGTAGAGAATGAACCAAAATGAGTTATTTTAATAAGGGCCCAGAAGAAGAGGGAAGCTACAAAGAGAACCTCAACTTTCTTAGAGTTTACTAAGTGGTCATGAACAGAATGTTGAAAGATATTTGGACCAAAAAATGGTCTTAGATGGAAATGAAGAACATCTCAATGGAAATCAGAGGAAAAGTCAGCCTGTTATAAAAGTAGCAAAGAACTTGAATGAATTCTGTCTATATCCTAGGGTACTATGGAAGGCACAATTTATGGGTGATTAACTAGTATATTTGGTAAAATAAATATATGTGCAAAGCTCTCAAGGTATAGCGTGGCTTCTCTTGACTGCAGGAAGAAAGGAACAAACTAAAGAGAAAATTTATAATTAAAAGAAAAGCAAAATTTAAAATGCTACAAAATTGCATTCTGGCCATGTTATAAAGAAAAAGTATTGTTGGTGGGAGTGCAGACTGGTGCAACCACCATGGAAATCAATATGGAGATACCTCAAAGAGCTGGGACTCAAGGTTCCATTTGACCCAGCCATCCCTCTGCTGGGTATCTTTCCAAAAGAACTAAAAGAATCATATCACAGTGATATATGCACACCTATGTTTATAGCATCACAGTTTGTAATAGCTAAAACTTGGAAACAGCCCATTTGCCCATCAGTTGGAAACTGGATAAAGAAGATGTGGTTTTTCTATAAAATGGAATACTACTCAGCCATAAAGAAAGAGAAATTAGAGTCATTCATAGGAAAATGGATACATTTTGAGGATATACTCCTAAGGGAAATAAATAAGTCACACATGTATAAATATCAAATAGTTTCTCTGATGTGAAAAACTATAATGGTACATAAGATCCTAATGAGATAATAGACAATGTGAAATAGGAAGAAAAGGGCTAAAGGTGTAGGGAAAATGGGAAGGGTAGGGGAAGGAGAATAAGGGAAAAGAAAAAAATGTGAGAAAATGAAAAAATGGAATTAAAGTGTTTGTAAATGGGGAGGGGAGGAGGGGGTGAAGGGAGGGCAGGGACAAGGGGAAAAATGAGAACCAAGACCTGTCAAGTAAAGGTACAGGATCCCAGTAATGAATGTCAATGTACTGTATACCTAGAATGTACCCATAAACTCAATAAAAAGGAAAAAAATAAAAGTATGTCCAGGAGACAATACCAACCATATGTCCAAGTGCAAGTCAGAGGAGGAGACAAGTGTGGACAGAAGGAAGCAGATGTTAGAATGACTCTGAAGGTGTAGTAGAGATCTCTAACGCTCCTGCTTCTCCAGTCACAGGCCCAGAGTGCTAGAGCTTAGAGGACGAATTCAGAGGAGAGCCCAGCGAGCCTGTGTTACTTTCAAGTTCCTTGCCTCAGGCTACCTCAGGTTTCTTCTCCATAAGTTCTAGAACAACCCCCCTGTGTGACTGGGACCTCTCTCTCTTCAAGAGGTACAGGGGTAAACATTGGTGGGATCCATAGGATGCTACCTCTGGATGTACTGTCCCTAGACAGGGTCTGAGGAAGTCCCCCCTTGCAGAGATGAGGAACATAGACACTGTCCATGGGGCAGGTTGCAGTTTTTTTGACTTCCATCAGAGAAAAATAATTTTTAAGATGCTTCATTTAGAGGCATAAAGAGGTTTATTAGGTAGAATTTAAAGTATACACTCAAAGAAAATAGAGTATAAGCCCTCAAAGGAGAAGTATATTATTCTTGAGCTGGGAATAGTTATGTGTTTTGTGAAGTAGAAATATGTGGAATTTATGAATCTATAAAAAGTATGGGATTGGGGGCCTGGGATTTAGCTCAGTGGTGCTGCTACCTGCCTTGCAAGCACAAGATCCCAAATTCAATCCCTGTACCTCTCCTGCAAAAAAGGATGGGGTTGGTTTACAGAAAAGGTAATGGCTCATTTTACAGGTGAAAATGTATCTTAGTTTACAGAAGAAAGCCCCAGGCCTGATATATTGTGCTATTATTATTATTATTAAGGTGGGTGATCTAAGGTGCTTTGCAAAAAAAAAGTTCTTTGAAATTTTGAATCTGTTTCTCTGTTTTAAGATCAGATTCTGCCCTTCAGCTTAACAATTAAGCTAACTTATGAATGTGTAGTGTCTTTTTTTGTTGTTGTTGTTTTCTTGAGACAGGGTCTCACTATGTAGTTGAGACTGACCTGGAACTCATTATGTAGCCCAGGCTGGTCTCGAACTCACAGTGATCCTCCTGCCTCAGCCTCCCGAGTGCTGGGATTACAGGCCTGCGCCACCATGCCTGGCAAGTCGTAGTGTTTAAGGGATTTTTGTTCTTTTTTTTTTTTTTTGTGGTACTGGGGATTGAACTCATGACCTTGCACTTGGGAAGCTGGTGCAGTGCCACTGAGAGAAATCCCTGGCCCTTTAAGGGATTTTTGATGTGATGGGCCTGGAAGAAAAAAACAGAGAAACCTAAGAAGCACAAATCAGTCTAGGAGTAAACCATGGAGTACAGATGTGGATAGCGTTGGGTAAATTTGATTGTATCCTAAAGTTGCAGTCTTCCCAAAAGTATAATTTTGAAATTACAGTTCTCCTTTTCTCCTATCTAACTCACTTATTTCTCCTCTCTCACCTAAGTAAACCGAACACAAGAGCTGTGTGGGGCAATACCGTGTGAAGTTGTTTAGATCCTTCTCTGGGTACTGTCTGGTGGAACTGTGGGAGTGGAGCCACCCTTAAGATCCCAGAACCAAAGAATGTCCAGTGTGCCGCTCCCGCATGGGAGAGTCATAGGCACAGGATTCTAATTTGTGAGAGCTCTGACATGGAATATATACAACAGAGCCCTGGGGTAGAGTCACTATTGGAGGCCCATCCTTGCTCCCATGTGTTTAGAAGGCACGACATGGAGTCAAAGAAAAATTATTCTTAAGCCTTAGTACTGAATGTTGTTTGCCTTTTTGGGGGGTTGGACTTATTTGAGCTCTATTACTTCATCCCTCTTTCATATTTCTTCCTTGAGGAAAGGGAATATCCCTCCTATGTCTGCCCTACCATTGCATCTTGGAAGCACATGACTTTTTTGATTTCCCAGGCTCACAGCTGGAAGAGAGAATTTGCCTCAGGATGAAATGTACCTTGAGTCTCAAATATATCTAATTTAGATGAGATTTTGGACTTAGACTTTAAGGTTGATGGTTGAATGACTTATGACATTTAGGGCTATTGGATAAATGAATGAATATACTTTGTATTTGAGAAAAACATGGATATTTTAGGGGGGTGGGGACTGAATGACAGTCATTTAAATGTGTTTCTCTATGATGGCTAATTTTGATTTTCAACTTGATTGGACTGATAAAAGCCTAGGAAATTAGTTAATCATACTTCTAAGGTAGGCAGATAGGATGACATGGGTGGTGAAGATGGTCTGGGGCAGCTGAAGTTTCTACCCCATTCAAACATGCACAGTAACTATCCAAAGTTACCTTAATTTGATCCTCTTCATTCATACATATGGAAGAGGAGGGCATAGAGTACCCTAAGGCAGGAAGTAGGGGGGAAATAAAGGGAACTAGAACAAAGGAATTTGCTCTTCTTCACATTTTTGTGATGACCTGGCTTGTCTATGAGCCATATCTTTTGCAATAAAGCTTTGCTTTCTTTAATACAATAAGTACTTTGCTTGCATGTGGTCCTTTGTTGCTTGAATGTGGCAAACTAGGCTGTTTCCAGACAAGATTGGCCCACAAGACTGAAGCTGATGGGGGACACGTCCTGAATGTGGGTGGCCATCTATTAGAGTGGGGGGCTATATGAACAAAAGTGGAAGGAGGAAGCTTGCTAACACAGGCCTTCCCTCTCTGTCTGTCTGTCTCTCTCTCTCTCTGTTTCCTGGCTGCCATGAGATGAGTGGCTTTTATCTGCCATGACCTTCACCATGATATTTCTGCCTTGCCACAGGCCTAAAAGGCAATGGTGCTAGCCTACCATAAACTGAAACCTCTAAAAACACGTGTCAAAATAAACCTTTCTTCCTTTGTTTCTGTCAGGCATTTTTGTCAGAACGACGAAAAATTTACTAACACATCCTCCATAATTCACGATAAAACAATATATTATTAATATGTTAAGTAATAAGAAGTGGAGTCTTTAGCTGATTAGGCCATGAGGGCTTTGTTCTTGTAAATAGGATTAATTCCTTTATAAAAGAGGCTTCAGAGAGCTGCCTGACCCCTTTTCTCTCTCACTGTGTGAAAATACAGCATTTGCCCATCTGGAGGATGCAGTAATAAGACGCCATTTTGGAAGCAAAGATGGTGCCTTCACCGTCCACCATATCTATCAGTGCCTTGATCTTGGAGTTCCCAGATTCTAAACTGTGAAAGAATAAATCTATTTTTTTTGAAAAGTAAATTACCCAGTGTAAGGTATTTTGTTATTGCAGCAAGTATGGAGTAAGATAGGTTTTCCCTACCCCACACTTCATCCCCTCACAATCCAAAGTGGTTCTTACCTTTGTTGTGAACAGGTTTCCTTTCTCATATCCTCGGGATCCTTGACCTGTCAGCTATTCTCTCTTATCTGTCTCTTTATTACCTCTAGTGACAAAATTAAACCAGAGCGATTGAGCCCCATAGATTTATTTCAAAGAGCCTATGCATCATGTCAACAATGTGAGGTCCTTTTCTTTCTCTCTCTCTCTCTCTTTCTTTCTTTTTCTCATTGAGTTTATTGGTACATTTTAGGTATACAGTACAGTTACATTCATCATTGGGGTCTTGTACCTTTACATGACAGGTCTAGGTTCTCATTTTTTCTCCTTGTCCCTGCCCTCCCCTCCCCCTCTCTTCCCCTTCCCATTTACAAACATTTTATTTCCATTTTTAAATTTTCTCCTATTTTTTTCCTTTCCCTTATTACCTTTCCCCTACCCTTCCCATTTTCCCTACACCTTTAGCCCTCTTCTTCCTATTTCACACGTAAGGTCCTTTTCTACTAGAACTTGGCTGTCAGTTGTAGGCTCCTTGCCTGGAGCAGGTGTTCCAGGCAATTATTTACCTCCTGCTGTCTGAGAAAGCAAAGATGCTTACTGCTGGGTTCTCCTTCTTAGTGTCTCTATTCCTGTGTTTCCTTTGGTGTTGAGTCAGGAGGAAGGGTGCATGGCTCCCAGAACCCTTTCTGATGATCTATACTTCCTGATCCCCTTATTTCCAGATCTTTCTCTAATCACCTCTTTTACAAAATGGCTTTTACTCTATGTCAGAAATATTGCTTGAGAGCTGGGGATTTAGCTCAGTGGTGCGGTGCCTGCCTGGAAAGCACAAGGTCCTGAGTTCGATCTGTGACACCAGGAAAAAAAAAAAGATATTACTTGAAATCGGAACTGAGTAGAAGAGATAACAAGGTGGTGTTCAGTACTGAGTTGGGTTTGACTTCTTGTCTCTGGGCAGAGGTTATTGTGTAGTTTTTGTTAGAGATACAAAGAATTTCTAATGGAACAGATAATACCAAAGGTTAGGGTTTATTTTTTTCTAGACATTAGCCAATTGTTGTTTAATATAGTAATCTTATCCTAATATATCCCATAAATACCTCATTTCTCAAAAACTCTTTGAATTGGTTATAACATCCTATCAATACTCTCACTAATGAGTCAAAACTTAGACACATGCTCATTTTCATTTGTACGTGAGATATGATGTCATTTTTTGGAAAATTATATTTTAGTGCTATTCTATCCTGTGCAGGAACAAACAAAAAGAATGTATTAGATTTTGCAGTAGAGCCAATTTTATTAATTATGCTGCTGAACTTTTTCCTTTTTATTTTTGTTTACTTTTCACACAAAAATATGATTCTTTTTTCTCCTTAGCAGTATGACACTCTGCTCCCTCTGTTTAAAAGTCTAAGACCAAAAGTCTGAGGTTGTTTATAAAAATGTAAATACGTCAAGTTGTTGTTAGATGGGTGTGAAAAGTGTCATACTTGTGCCAGGTACTTATAATGACAAAAAAGGAGCCCTGTGGATTTTCCCATTAACTCAACTTTCTTTTTTTTTTCTTTTTGAGTTTATTGGTACATTTTAGGTATACAGTACAGTTACATTCATTATTGGGATCTTGTACCTTTATATGACAGGTCTTGGTTCTCATTTTTTCCCCTTGTCCCTGCCCTCCCTTCACTCCCTCCTCCCCTCCCTATCTATAAACAATTTTATTTCCATTTTTTCATTTTCTCCTATTTTTTCCTTTCCCTTATTACCTTTCCCCTACCCTTCCCACTTTCCCTATACCTTTAGCCCTTTTCTTCCTATTTCACATTGTCAATTTGACTCAACTTTCTGACAAAATTTTGACCTCTGCTGGGTACTTTCAGATTCCTAGCAGCCCTTCTCTCGACCAACTTTTACTAGGTCTCAAGTGAAGGCTTCTGCCTGCGATAATGCTGCGCAGGCTTTCTCTGGTGTCGCCATGGAGACACACTTCTCACTGTGGGGAAAATTCATATTATGATGAAGAAGAATGCTGTATAATATGGATTAATGAGGTGAACAGCAAACAAGATGGAACTTGAAGTAGAAAGGAACTGAGTGGCAGCAGGGATAGCTGGAAGAAGGAAATTGTCTCAATTTCTGGTTCAGAAAGGAGAGTCGAAAAGCATAGTCTAATGCTCACTCCATATGCCTGATTCTTACATATCACAGTAGCTGACCAGGCTCCCACTATGGGAATGATGTAGTGATAAGCAGAATATGCATGATCCTCAGTGGCTTCTGCATATTGTTTTTGGAAGATCTAGAAAAAAATGACATGAGATTTAACAAGCTTAACAATGAGATCTTGCAAAATGATCGGAAAAATATGAACGCCTAAGGAAACAATGGGCAAAACTAATGAAAAGCTGTGTATAAAAGTACAGAGGAGGAAAAATAATTTTCTTGTATTCTTAGTCAAACTCCAAATTATAAGAGATAAATTAACATGAGAAAAATAAACAAGTTTAATAACATGTATATCTTGTGTAGAAGATGTAAGTAAGAGAAATAACTAAGTCTCTAGAGTAGACCTTTAAGAGTTATTTTAGACTTTAGGCTTAAATATTTTCCTTCCCGAAAATAAGAGGAAAGGGTGTGGCAAAAGCCCTAGTAAGTCAAAATCAAGGTTTTCTATATCTATTTAAGTATTGCCTTTCTCATTAGCGGTCTTTAGTGACCTAGTCACCCTCTCTTGCTAATGCAGTGAGAAAGACATTTGTTCAAATGCATATTTCCTTCATAGATGTGAATGTCTCTTACAAAAGGTCAACTTTTCAGTTTTTTTTCTGTGTCTGCAGCTTCTTATGTAACCAGTTTAAAGTAATCTTCATGCCAAAGAGACACATCTTGAGATTGTATAATGTATTCTCCTACAGTCAAAATTGGAGGCTGCATGTCGTGAGTCCCATCACAAAGATATTAAACTGGGCAATAAATTATAGAAAACTACGAGGTAACTGGTAAAGAAGTATAAATAAAAACAATCTATCAATTTTGCTCATCGAGTTGACAAAGATTTTAAAATAACAATACTTAGTAGTTATGAGAGATGTAATGAAGTTGTTCATACATTTTTTGGTGGAAGTAGAAACTACAGATTTTCAGGAAATCAATTTGGCAGTGTGAACCAATTATTGGGTGAAACCGTGTTGGAAGCTGATACATAGGTAGTAAAATAATCTACCAAGGCAGAAACAGAAACAAGGGCAAGTTTAATAGGTTTGTTGCATAGCAGCAGACAAGATGCGTGTGACTGTTATTCATGCTACATTGAATTGAATGGATCAAGAAATGCCTAGCATGTCAGTGTAACACGGTTCTGGATGTTTCTGATGGGTGATAGAAATCTGAGGAAGGAAGACCTATTCTGGATGTGGGTGACACCAACTACTAGGCTTATAGCCTGGAAGGAAAAGGGGGAAAGAAGGGTGGCCATGCTTTGGAAGAACTCCAGTCTTCACCATTGTCTCTGGACATTGGTCTCCAGTAGCCTTTCAAGGTAGATCTACATAGGGGACTTTATAGTGAATGGACTCCCAGGCCTTTGACCTTGGACTGGTGCTGCATCTTTGGTCCCTCTTCTGCAGCTTCCATCTTCTTAGGTTGAGCTGCTACTGGATCATCTAGCTCTTGAGGTGCAGATGCCCAGTGTGGACTCTTCTGTTTCTGACCCTGCAGATGACCATATGGACTCTCCTTTGGATCCTGTAAGGTTCCCTAATATATCTCTTTGTGTCCCATAATGCTCTTTGTGCCACCTTCTGTTCCTCTAGAGAACCATAATTAATACAATGCTAGGAAAGTCCACACACTTGCTAGCAGAGGTGTTGCTGTTTTCTTCTGTTTCCATATTTTTTATCTGTACATAGCATTGGTTACACATATTAATGGGTCTTATTTTGGCAGATGTTTACATGCACATAATGTATTTTAATAATTTCCCCCATCACCCCTTGCTGCATTCTCCCCACTGGTTTCACATTTTGGGGGGATTTCAATGTGTGAATGTATTTTGATCATATGCCTACATCTTACTTTCTGTCCTTACTCCTCCTCTCCTCTTCCTTTTGTATGATAATAGTCTCTTCTACTTTCTTGTTATTTTTAAAAGATTTTACAGATTAGGGAGACTATGTGAAATTTGTCTTTCTGAGTCTGGCTTATTTCATGGAACATGATGATCTTCAGAGCTTTCCATTTTTTCTTCAAATGGTAATTTTTTTCTGTCTATAGCTAAATTATTTCATTATGTATATATGCACACACTTTCTTTATCCACTCACCTCTTGATTGGCACCTAAGCTGGTTCTACATCTTGGCTGTTGTATATTTTGCCACAACAAAAGTAACCCTATGGAATGCTGACTTTAATTCCTTTGGGTATATACCGAGGAGTGGTATAGCTGGATCAAATGGTAGTTCTATTCTTAATTTTATAAAGGAATCTTTATACTGAGTTCCACAGTGACTGACCTAATATACATCCCATCAGGAGTGTAAGAGGTTTCTTCCCTCACTCTCACATTCTTGCCAGCATTTATTATGTTTTTGCATTCTTGATGATAACCATTTTAAATGGGATAAGATGGAAACTCACTGTAGTTTTAGTTTGCATTTCTCTAATGGCTAAATATGTTGAACATTTTTCCACATACCTATTGGCTATTTGTATTTCTTCTTTTGAAAATTATTCAATTCCTTTTCCCCTTTATTGATTGGGCTATTTGATGTTTTTGGTGTTTTTTGAATTCTTTATATATTCTAGATATTAACTCTCTTGAAAAAGTAGCCTGCAAATATTTTCTCCCATTCTATAGGTTTTCTCTTCACTCTGTTAATTTTTTCTTTTGCTGTGCAGAAATCTTTTCATTCGATGTAGTTTCATTTAGTGATTGTTGCTGTTATTTCCTGGGCTATTGAAGTCCTATTCAAGAAATCTTTTCCTGTGCCTATAGCTTCAATGATTTTTTTTTTTTTCTTTTCGGCAGGGTTTTGCTATGTAGTTCAGGCTGGCCTTGAACTAACAGCAATTCTCCTGCCTCAGCCTCCTGAATGCTGGGATTACAGGCTGTACCACCACACCCAGCCTATGTTTTCTATTAGCAGTTTCAAAGTTTCAGGTCTTATACCTAGGTTTTTTATCTTGTTTTTTTTTTATCTTGTTTTGAATTTATTTTTATATAGAGTGAGAGATAGCTATCTAGCTTCTAGAAGTTGGTATCCATTTTCCAATATCATTTAGTAAAGAGGTTGTCTTTTCTCTAACATATATTTTTGTCTGCTTTATCCAGAAACAGGTGACTATACTTGCATGGGTTCATTTCTCTGTCCTCTGTTGTCTGATTAGTCTACATGTCTATTTTTGTGCAAGAATGATACCGTTTTTGTTACTGTGACTTTGTGGTATAATTTGAAATTGCGCTTTGCTCTTGTTGGTTAGGCTTCCTCTGGCTATTCTGGGTCTTTTTTGTTTCCATATGAATTTTAAGATTTTTTTCCTAGCTCTGCGAAACATGTCATTGGTATTTTCATGAGGATTACATCAAATTTGTAAATTGTTTTTGGTAGTATAGCCATTTTGACAATATTAATCCTTCTAATCCATGAATATGGGCAGTCTTTCCATCTTTTAGTATCTTCAATTTCTTTTTTCAATGTTCTGAAATTGTCATTATAGAGGTCTTTCTCCTCCTTGGTGAGATCAATCCCTAGGCACTTTAATTGTTTATTTTGAAGCTATTGCAAATGAAATTGTTTTTATGATTTCTTTTTATGCTGGTCTATAATTGGTTTATGGAAAAGCTATTCACTTTTAATGTTGATTTGGTACACTGCTGCTTTGCTGAACTTGTTTATGAGTTCTAAAAATCTTTAGGGTCTTCTAACTATAGGAAGCCTACTTTTTCAGATATGGGTATAGCTACTCTTGCTTGTTTTCAGTTCAATTTTTTTCCTTTTTATTGAGCTTATTGGTACAATCTAGGTATACAACACAGTTACATTCATCATTGGGATCCTGTACCTTTACATGATAGGTCTTGATTGTTATTTTTCCCCTTGTCCCTGCCCTCCCTTCACCCCCTCCTCCCCTCCCCATTTACACACACTTTATTTCAATTTTTTCAATTTCTCATATTTTTTCTTCTCCCTTATTACCTTTCCCCCACCCTTCCCACTTTCCCTACACCTTTAGCCCTTTACTTCCTATTTCACATTATTATTTATCTTATTAGGATCCTGTGCACTATTATAGTTTTTCACACTAGAGAAACTATTCAGTATTTCAGTTAAAGAAATCTCTGTATGAACATTAAAAATAGGGAATCCTAAAATAAAACTAAAAAGGAATGCAAAAGAGAAAAGGCAATGATGTAAGATTAAAATAATCCTTAATTCTGAAGATGAAAATGGTCCCTGAACATATTTAAATTGCTTCTTGCTCTTATAGTCTCATCTTATTCTTTTTTTCATTATTTCAAGAATACTTTATTAGTTTCTGTAATCAAACCCACGTAGACATGACCTTACATATTTAGTATGATGTGTTACCCCTGTATACATGGAAAAAAAACCATTAACATTTCTAGACCAATATTTATATAAAAAGACCAATAATAGCAGTATGTTATGCATCAATAGCAGCAACAGCTTCTCCAGGTTCTGCAGTCATCTGAACAAAATTATAGACATTCAGCACATTCCATTAAAAAAAACAAAAACAAAAAAACAAAGAAAAGAATAATATCCAGAAAACAGCAAAGTTTTGTTGCTGTTGTGGTACCTGGCACCATTTTTTTTTTTTTAGCATCTTAATCATCATCTGGAAAGAGAACATTCTACAGTAATATCATTAAAAATAGCTCTGATAAATCATGGTCACTACTATATATCATAAAGCAGGTACAAGATATTTTACATTCACAGAGGTATGATACAGTACCGTCCTACATCAATAATACTAGAATCACTTTTTGTTTGAAATTTGCTTTGTCTGCAAATAAGATTGCTACCCCTGCTTTTTTCTGGGCTTCTGTCACATGGAGAACTGTTTTCCGTCCTTTCACTTTCAGTCTATGGGCTTCTTTTTGCACTAGGTGTGTTTCTTACATACAACATATTGTTGGATTTTGCTTCTTATTCCATTTTGCCAGTCTATTTCTCTTGATTGGTGAGCTGAGGCCATTGACATTGCTGGTTATAACCGATATGTACTGACTTATTGTTGACATGTTATTGGCCTTTTGTTGACTCTTTACTTTTTTACCTTCTCCTTTGAATTTCTTGCCTTGCCTATTTGATTTGCTCTGTTGGGCCTCATGGTGTTGTTGCCTTTATTGTGTTTTTGTAGGATCTTGTTTAGAATTGCTTGTAGTGCTGGTTTGGTATTCATGTAGATTCTCAGGTGTTCTTTCTCATGGAAGTGTTTTATTTCCCCCTCCCTTTTGAAAGAGAGTTTTGCAGGATACATCAGTCTAGGTTGGAGGTTGTTCTCTTTTAGTACTTGAAATATCTCACTCCAGGTTCCTTGCCC
>NW_022900929.1:47470895-47477110 GCF_012274545.1 Fukomys damarensis
TTTCTTTTCTCTTAGTGCTTGTAGTATTTTGTTCTTCTGTTGGGTTTCTGGGATCTTGATTATTATATGTCTAGGTGTAGATTTTTTTTGATTGTGGCTTGTTGGGGTCCTATATGCCTCAGTTATCTGAATGTCAAATTCTTCCCCTCTGTTTGAGAAGTTTTCTATCATTAATTCTGTGTACAGCTTTTTAAAGTCATTTGTATTTTCTCCTGTTACTTCATGGATTCCTATCAGTCTTATGTTATTCTTCTTTGCATCATCTAGGAATTATTGGATCTCTTTCTCATGATTCCCTACTGTTTTTAAGAGATCTCTCTTTTCACAGTCACTGACTGCAATCTTATCTTCTATAGCTGAGATTCTGTATTCGCATTCTTTTATTCTGCTGTGTACGCTTTCAATGGAGTGTTTAATCTCCTGGATATCTGTTTGAATCTGTTTTATGGATTCCATTTCTTTCCTATGTTGGGCGTTTATTTTTTCCATTTCTTTCTTATGCTGGGCCTTCATGGCTTCTGTCGTGGTCCTGAGCTCATCTATTTTTTTTTTTTTGTCAGTTTCTGTTCTAGAGTCTCGAATCACGACTTTTGTTTTGCTCACTATCTCTATGGTTATCTGGGAAATTATTTCTGTTTTGAATTTTTCTAGAGCCCGATTGATCTCTTTTGTTACCTCCTGTGCTTTGAGTTCAGGGTGTCCTGGTGGTTCACTATCGGCCTTTTCATCCTCATTTGCCTTACTGTTTGCCATTGGTGAACTGGAAGTCTGTCTTTGTGTCTTGCTCAAGTGTTTTCTCATTTTAATTTTTGTTGTCAGACTGTCCTTGGTTTAATCTCTGGATTATCACCCAAACCTTCCTGATGTAGTTGCGCCCTAGCTTCTGTGTCTCTAATGACCCACAGACATTCTCATCTTCATAACATCAGAGAAAACTGCTCATCAAATCAACCACAATCCTTTATCCCAACTGATACAATCAACAACACATTATGATCAAGCACAACTTGGAAACTCACCACCTGTGGTACTCACTAGTCTATCACCCTTAACCCATTTGAATTAAATTGAAATCAAAAGCAGGCCAGAACATGTCTGCAGTGAGCAAACTTTTCGATATAGTATATTTACCATTTAATGGCTCAGACAGAGCTAGGACATAAGACCCCTGATCTCAGTTAGCTGATGGCTGAACCCCATGATGCAGACTGACCTCGGGCTGCAAGGCCCAGATTAAGTTCCCCAACTTTCTGAACTGTTGAACTCCACACCGTTCTAGTACAGGTTTCCCATGCCCTTTCTTTGAAGATCTTCAAAGTTGGGAGCTCCGAAAAATACCCTTTATGACAACCTCTGCCTCTGCAGAGTGGGTCCAAAGAGTGGCACAATCGGGAGGTCAGAGAGTGCACTTAGGGGGGGTAAGGGGAGTTATGGGGGTTCAGGGGCACCCGTGGCTACCTTACTGGCACTGGAGCAATGGCAGCCTCAGTTCAATTTGTATAAAAATATTTTTGTCTATCCTTTCACTTTTAGTCTGCATGTATTTTTGCTAGTGAGGTGTGTTTCTTGCAAGCAGATGTTGGATCTTTTTTTAAATCTAACTTACCAGTTTGTGTCTTTTAATCAGAGAATTAGGAAAGCTTGGTTAGTAGTTACTTTCTTTCACGGTTTGAAATACATCAGTACCCTGACCTTAGGGTTCCTGAGGAAAAGTCTGAAGTTACTATAGGTTTGCCTCTATAAATGACTAGCTATCTTTCTCTTCAATATTCTTTCCTTGTCCTGTACTCTTGCTGTTTTAACTACAGTTTGACTTGGGGAGGTTCTTTTTTAGTCATTCCTATTTAAGTTTCTGAATGCCTTTTGTACCTGGATATTTTTATCTTTTCCAAGATTTTGGAAATTTTCTGTTATTTCATTAAACAGATTTTGTATGCCACTAGTCTGTACCTCAGCACCTTCTCCACACTAAAATTCATAAGTTACATATTGTAACTATGACAAGTAGTTCTTGAATACTTTGATTATATTTGGTTTTATTTTCTTTCTAAGTGTCTGCATGTCATTGCTTCTCAACCTTATAAAGCCCCAAAATTCTATGTTCTGCTTGGTCCAGTCTATTGATAAGGCTTTCTGCTGGTTTTTAAAAACTTATTGTGCTTTTTATTTCCAGAATTTTTATTTGGTTTTTCAGAATCTCTATCTCTTCATTGAATTTATTCTTCATATTCTGTTTTTTTGTTTGTTTTTTGGTACTGGGGATCGAACTCAGGTCCTTGCACTTGCAAGGCAGGCTGTGGAACCATTGAACTGAATCCCCTGCCCTATTCTTCATATTCTGAATTGACCTCTTTAATTCATTCAGCTGTTTTATTTATATATTCTTTAAAGTCATTAATCATTTTATAATCAGTCTTTTGAATTGTTTGTCATTTCATCTACTTTGATATCTTTGGATTCTGTTATTAATGAATCATGAAAATTTGGAGGTGTCATGTTGCCTTGTTTTTTTATACTTCTTATGTTTCTATACTGGAATTTGTGCAACTGTTGGTATGAATATCTTTTTCACTTTTGTTTGAGGGCCTTCTTAGTGTCTAGCCTTCTTTTGGGGGCTATGTCCCCACCACCACTCAGGGAGAAAAAAAATTAAACTGCAGTATTGCCAATGACAGAAAGACAATTCAGATATTCACAGACACGAAGACCAATTAAAAGCAGCAATTGTGTTACCATTAACAATAGAAAATAAATAAATAATAATATAGTTTCAAAGACAAACCAGATATTGAAATTTGTAGAACTCCAATGATTTCTAGAACTTCAGTAGATTTCTAGTATCATTTCATTGTGATTTGATGCAACACAAAAGGTTATTTCAGTTCTTTTACATTTACTGAGATATGCTTTACAGACTAAAATAGATCTGTTTTGAAGACAGTTATAAGAGAGCTGGGAAGATGTATATTGTTGATCTATTATATCTACTTGTTGTATGGTGTGGTTTCTTTATTGATTATTTGTCTGGTCTATTTGTGAGAGTTGAGCTTTAGGAGTCTTCCACTATGATTTTTTGCTATCTATCTGTCCTTTTATATTAAGCAGTTTTATAAAATTAAATACACTGTCATTTGGTGCATATATATTTATAATTGTATCTCTTGTTGGTGAGTTGCTCTTTTCACCAATATGTTGTGACCTTCTCTTTCTCCTCTGACCAATTTTCATTTGAAGCCAGTTTTTTCAGAAAATGGAATAGCTACTGCTTCTGTTTTCTTCAGAGTCTGGTTGCATAAAGAATCATTTTCCATCCCTTCATTTTCAGACTTTGTGATTCTTTTTGGATGGGTTTATCTTTTGCAGCCAACATATTGTTGCTGTTTTTTTTATCCAATCTTCTAGTTTATGTCTTTTCATTAGAGAGTTAAGACCATTTACATTAAGAATTACTGAAAAGTGTTTACAATTTGCTGTCGTGGTATTATTTTTCCAGCAAGTATTCCTTTTGTCCATTTTTTTTTTACTCTCCCAGGGAGATGCTTTAAGCTTTTGGATGATGTTGATCCATTGTCTCTGTTTAATATTCCCTTGAATATTTTCTACAATGCTGGTTTGGTGACCATGAATGTCTTTTGTTCATCTTTGTCATGGATGGTTTTTATTGCTCCATCTATTTCGAAGGATAATTTTGCAGGATATAGCAATCTCATTTGGCAATTATTTTATTTTAGGGATTGAAAACGTCACTTCATACTTTCCTAGCCTTTAACATTTGTGTTGAGAGCTGGGGATTTAGCTCAGTGGTACTCCTGCCTACCTCACAAGCTCAAGGTCCCGAGTTTGATCCCGGATACACACACACACACACACACACACACAAAATTGTGTTGATGTGCTAATATTATGATGGATTTGTCTTTATTGGTTATTTGACATTTTTCTCTATCAGTTTTTAGTGTTCTCTTTGTTCTGAATTTCTGGGATTTTGAATATGATGTGTCATGACGATATTTTTCCCTGGGTACATCTATTTGGGGTTCTAAATGCCTCATTTACCTGGGTATTCAATACATTCCCCAGTTAATGCTTCATTCAGCTGCTTATTTACATCATCTTTAAAAATCTTTTGGCTCCATTCAGCGGCTTATTCATTTCTTCAATAGCTTTTACTACTTGTTTTTTTGAGTTTTTTTTCCTGGAAATTCACCTGTTTTAGTATCTGTTAGATCTATTTTTGAGGATTTATGAAATTTTGGAGACATCTTGTTGGCTTGTTTCTCCTGATCACTGTGATTTGTGTAGAAAGTTGTAGATCTGATAGAGTAGACAGCTCTACCATTATAGTAAGGATGTTTTAAATAGGTGGATTTCTCTCTGTTATGTATCCCTGGGTTTGGGAATGATTTAGTGCCAATTCCTGCTCAACCTATCCATAGTAGGGTCTGTCTGTAGCACTGCCCAGAGTGTGTGCCTTAGAACATATGTGTACTGTTTCCTCTAGATGACCATGATGGAATCCAGAAGACATTTTATTTGTTTTAAAATTTTGGTTTATTTTAAAAATATGTGATTATTAGTGCCTACTAATTTTATAAAATATTAGATTTCAATGTGGTATTTTATACATGCATATATTTTGAGTCTATCCATGCCCCCATTATCCTCTCTTATACCTTCTTCCCTTTTCCTTTCTTGTATGTCTCCCTTCTTACAGTCCACAAATTAAGAAAAACGTGATTTGTTTTCTGACTCCAGCTTATTTTGTTTAACATGATAATCTTCAGTTCATCTATTTTCCTGAAAATAATGGAAGACATATTTTAGACAATACTCATGTATGTAGGCCAAAAAAAAAAAAAACCTTTGAGGGCTGCATTTGCGACTAATTGTAATAGGTTATTTTAAATTTCTGTTCCATGGAAAAGGTAAAGCACTCTAACAACAGATTTTAATGTAGCCTTCTTTTGTATCCATGCTGTTGATTGTTAAATGTAACAGTCTGATCATGACGCTGAATAAATGTCTTTTAAAAAATATTGAGCATAGCTCAAATGACCTTAAATAAGGAAAATCTTAAAAAATTATGTATACCCTACCAGTAATGCTCACTTTATTTCAGCTATGTTGTCCTCTTTCATGTTTCTAGAATAGACTAGGCTTGCTCCAGAAGTAGGGGAGTTGTTTGCTATTCTTTCTCCTTGGGATGCTCTTTCCTCAGATACCTGCATGGTTTATACCTTTTATAGCTTGTGTCTGGATGTCCTCACAAAGCCTCATGTAGTCATAAGGAAGGTTTTCAGAGGTGGCTGGATCTAGAGTGTGTGGTGCTGGGATCCAGGGTCTGTAATTTTTAAATCAGCCCACTGACTAGTTTGGCACAGTTCTGGCTAGGATTAAGAGTGTGAGTACCACACCTGATCCAGGCCAGCTAACCTACATAAAATATAAGAGACAGAAAGAAGGCTAACATACTCTTTCCTAGCTGCTTAGCATGAACTATTTCTCCTCTACCATGCCCCTCTGCCATTCCTCTTTGCCTTGGAGCCAGCCACTTGTGGACTGAAACCTCTACAAACTGTGAGCCAAATAAATATTTCCTCCTTCAACTTTGGGTGTTGGTTATATTGTCTCAGCAATGAGAAAAAGTAGCTAAGACAATACTCCATCTGGGTCTTTATTCAATATCACCTTTCTGGTGACTTCTTTATTAAAAACTGTACCTCTCCACCATACTTTCTTTTCTTTGCTTCATTTTTCTTTCTTGCACTTATCCCCATCAAACACTTTATGCAGGACCTTGATTACAAGTCAGTCTATCTACAAAGTTTACAATTGTCTAGTAGCCTTGGAAAAGCTTTCAAATTTTAGAGCACAATTAAATGCTACATTTCATTGTACTGCAAGTTACTGTGTGTTTTTAAAAATAAGAAGTAAGGAGCTTTATGTTAAATCAGGATTTAAAAGGGTAGAGACTCTGAAATGGAAATTGGCTGAGTGAGAAGCCTTCTTTCCTATGTGTTAGTGACATTGTTCGTTAGATTCTACCTTACTACAGCTTAGCTGCCTCAGATAAAATTTCTTTTTTTTAAATCATTGAGTTTATTGATACTTTTAGGTATACAGTACAGTTACATTCATCATTGGGATCTTGTACCTTTACATGACAAGTCTTGGTTCTTATTTTTTTTCCCCATACCCCTGCCCTCCCTTCACCC
>NW_022900929.1:47477298-47482339 GCF_012274545.1 Fukomys damarensis
TCCCCTATTTATAAAAACTTTGTTTCCATATTTTCATTTTTATATTTTTTCTTTTCTCTTATTTCCTTTCCTCTACCCTTCCCACGTCCCCTACACTTTTAGCCCTTTTCTCCCTATTTCACATTATCAATTATATGATTTGGCTCTTATTTACACTTCTAGTTTTTCACACCAGAGAAACTATTTGATATTTACATGTGTGTCTTATTTATTTCACTTAAGAGAATGGCCTCAATGTGCATCCATTTTCCTATGAATGACTCTAGTTTCCCATTTTTTATGGCTGAGTAGTATTCCATTTTATTGAAAAACTACATCTTCTTTATCCAGTCTCCAGATGATGGGCATTTGGCTTGTTTCCAAATTTTTAGTTATTACAAACTGTGCTTCTATAAACATGGGTGAGCATGTATCACTGTGGTATGATTCTTTTAATTCTTTTGGAAAGATATCCAGCAGAGGGACAGCTGGGTCAAATGGAACCTCTAATCCTAACTCTTTGCGGTATCTCCATATTGATTTTCATAGAGGTTGCACCAGTCTGCACTCCTACCAACAATGGAGAAGAGTTCCTTTCTCCCCATAACCCCACCAACATTTGTTATTGGTTGATTTCTTGATAGCAGACATTCTTTGTGAGGTGAGGTGGAATCTCAGTGTTGTTTTCATCTGCATCTCTCAAATGACCAGTAATGTAGAACATTTTTTCCATATATTTATTTGCTGCTTATACTTCTTTCTCAGACAAAATTTCTATTGAAGCTGGACCTTCATAAAACTTGGTAGAGAGATATCAAAGTATTAGAAAATACTGAGAATTTCTGTGGCCTTCACTAAGGTCTTACTGAAAAGAGGACAAGCTTTGATCTGAGCCAACCTGGCTGAAAACAGAAATAAAATATAAAATACACTTACAGACCCTCCCCCATTTCTACCCATTCTAGAATTAGCATAAAAGGCAAGGAGGTGGGAAACACAGCAGATGAGATACAACTGGGACACCTGAGAGGCCAGGGGAAGGCAGAAACCAGAGTCCCTAGGCTATTCCCACCCATCTTATCCCTTGAACAATCCAGTTTAAGTGATCATTCTATCTGTCAGGGCCACAGTAAACTGCATATTGATCACAGATGCAGATTGTTCTGCCTCACCAGAGATCTGTTGTTTTCATCTACTGTGTTTTATTAAGAGGAAAATAAGTGAATTTAGGCCCAGGACTAAAATCAAAATTCCAAGCTATATAGCTAAATGACAGAAGGGTGTTTTGGGGATAGCAGGTCTGTGAACCAAAAGATTCTAATGCTTCCTAGGCTTTTAGGTGCATTGATTTTCAGTGGACTCTCTAGCCTAGACAAAGGGAGCCTTATGTTTCATCAGCCTCAAAGCCAGCCCAGGCCCTCACCTCTCATAAACAGGAAGCGAGCTGCTGCAGATGTTAAATCTCTGGAAGGGATTCCTCCTTTATGACCCTTTTTTATTTCCTTTCAGGAATAGCCATGGTGGGCATGGGTGGAAGGGGTCTTTTATCTAGTGGTTAGCCAGCTTGTGGATTAATAAATTCAATATTTTGACAAGTGTTGTTTACACCAACCCCCACTCCCTGCCCCGCCAGTCTCATATGTACACAGGTGAGGCTTTCAGGTGATTGGATGTGGGGACTATAACTTTATGAAGTGGATTGATCCATTGATGAGATGACATTTTGGGGAAGTGATGAAAACAGGAAGTAGGCCCTATTTGAAGGGAATGGATCATGGGGGCATGACCTTGAGGAGTATATCTTGTCACCAGTGTTTTCATCTCTCTGGCTTTCTTAGTCTTTCTCTCTGCTTCCTGCTGCCCTGAGATGAACAGCTTTCCTTTGTTATGCCCTTTTGGCTGGTGATGCTCCTGCCTCACTACAGGCTTAAAGCAAAGGGAACTGGCTGATCATGGTCTAAAATTTTGAGCCAAAATAAATCTCTTCCTTTAAATTGTTATTTTAAGGTATTTTGTCATAGAAATGAGAAGATGAATAACACCAACACAAGAACTCCATGCTATCCCTGCTGAGAAATATAAACTTCAATAGATGGTTACTGCTTGCTTCCCTTTTCTAGGTGACATTTTTAAAATTAAAATTTTATATTTCTATCCACTATTTTTACACTTGATCTTAGCCAAAAGGCGGAGAAGTGATTCTACCCACTGTTTTTGATATTTCTCTTTGATTGAAAAACCAGAACAGAAGTGTCCAGGAGGATTGTGTGATAACTATGCTTCACTCTGTACTTCCTTGGTTCTGCCTGAAACATAACCTACATGAAAAAGAAGCTTTGTTTTCTAATTAAACTGGCAAAACACCATAGCAAATTTAGGTAGAAGGTTGTTCAACAGATTACCAAATATTTTCTTTTCTTTTTCCACCTTTTTATTAGGACATGTTTACAGTATACAATGAGTACATGGCAGATCTTAATTTTTTTTGTGCCCCCTCCCACTCACCTTCCTGACATCTCTTGGTCCACTTGCATTTTGCTAAAGATCAACCTTCCTGTTTCCTTTTATCTGTTTTTTATTTTGCTTTTTAATTTATTTATAATTTGGGTTTCTCACATATGAGAGACCATATAGCATTTAAGCTTGTGTGTCTGATTTATTTCACTTGACATTATGGATTCAAGGTATATCTATTTTCCTATAAAACTCAAATTTAAAACTCAAACTCCTAAATAACTCAAATTTATGTTTCCTTAGAGCAGAGGAGTAATCGATTCACTGTGTATAAATAGCACACTTTCTTTATCTATTCATCTGTTGATGACTACCAAGATTTAACTGTTATTGTGTTGCTATAAACATGGGTATGCAAGTATCACTGTAATATGATACCTTTAAGTCTTTCAAAAAGATAGGGATAGTGAGAAGGATAGGGAAGGGGGAATAAGGGAAAAGGAAAAAATATGAGAAAATGTAAAAATGTAATTAAAGTGTTTGAAGGGGGGGAGGAGAGGTAAGGGTGAAGAGAAGGTGGGGACAAAGAGAAAAAACGAGAACCAAGACCTGTCATGTAAAGGTACAAGATCCCAGTAATGAATGTAACTGTACTGTCTGCCTAGAATGTACCAATAAATTAATTTTTTTAAAAAAGGGGGTAGCTGGGTCCAGTGGAATTTCTATTTTAGTTTTATTTTTAGGAATCTTCCTCTTGATCTCACTAGTGGTTTTACTAGTTTGTATATCCACCAACAATGTAAAAGGGCTCTTTTTTTTCTCCACACATTCACCAGCATTTATTACTATTTGATTTTTTAAAGGTTGCCATTCTTTCTGGAATAAGAGGATATCTCAGTGCTCTTTTTAATTTGTGATTCTCTAATGGCCAGTGATGTTGAACATTTTTTCATGTACTTACAGGGGATTTGTACTTTTTTTTGGAAGTGTTCATTCATTTCAGTTGCCTGTTTTGTGATTGGGTTTTTAAATTTGTGGGCATAATCTTTTGTTTTTTATATGTTCTAGATATCAGTCCTGTGTCTGAGAAGTAGCTGGCAAAAATTATTTCACATTCTGTAGGTAGACTGTTTACTCTATTGGCTGTTTGCTGTGTAGAAACCTTTTAATTTGAAATGATCCCATTTGTTTTTTAATATTTTTATTGGTACATTTTAGATATACACTATGGTTACATTCATCATTAGGATCTTGTACCTTTACATGACATATCTTGGTTCTTATTTCTTCCCCATTCCCCTAGCCACCCTTCCCCCCACCCTTCCCTATTACAAAGACGTTGTTTCCATTTTCTTTTCTCTTATTTTTTCGCTTTTCTTTTTATCTTTCCCGTACCCCTTCCTTTTGCCCAATAACTTTAGACTTTTTCTTCCTATTACAAAATATCAATTATACATTTTGACCCTTATTTATACTTTTAGTTTATCACATCAGAGAAACTATACAGTATTTACACATGTGTGTCCTATTAATTTCACTTAAGAGTATGGCCTCAGTGTGCATTCACTTAGCTATAAATGTCTGTAGTTTTTCATTCGTTATGGCTGAGTAGTACCCCATTTTATATAAAAAAAACACATCCTATTTATCCAGTCTCCAGTTGATGGGCAATTGGGCTGTTTCCAAGTTTTAGCAATTATAAACTGTGCCACTATAAACACGGGTGCACATATATCTCTGTGGTATGATTCTTTTACTCCTTTTGGGAAGATACCCAGCAGGGAAATAGCTGGGTCAAATGGGACTTCTAATCCTAGTTGTGTAAGGTATCTCCATATTGATTTACACAGTGGTTGCACCAATCTGCTCTCCCACCAATAATGGAGAATCCTTTCTCCCCACGCCCCAGCCAGCATTTATTATTTGCTGATGTCTTGTTAGCAGCCATTCTTTCTGGGGTGAGTGGAATCTCAGTGTTGTTTTCATCTGTGTCTCTCGAATGACCAGTGATGTAGAATGCTTTTTAATATATTTATTTGTTGCTTTTACTTCTTTGTCTGAGAAATGTCTGTTCATTTCAGATGTGCATTTTTGAATTGGATCTTTATATTGGGGGGCTGATTTTTTTGAATTCTTTATATATTCTAGATAGTAGACCTTTGTCTGAGGAACAACTGGTAATTTTTTTTTCTACATTGTAGGTTGTCTCTTAGCTCTGTTGGTGTTTTCTTTTTTTTTAAATTTTATTGAGTTTATTGGTACATTTTAGGGATACAGTACAGTTACATTCATTGTTGGGATCATGTACCTTTACATGGCAAGTCTTGATTCTCATTTTTTTCCCCTTACCTCTGCCCTCCCTTCACCCCCTCCTCCCCTCCCCATCTACAAACACTTTATTTTCATCTTTTCATTCTCTCACATTTTTTTCTTTTCCCTTTTTGTTCTTCCCCTATGTATCACACCTTCCCTACACCTTTAGCTCCTTTCTTCAAATTTCTAAATGTCAGTAATCTTATTAGAATCTTATGCATTGTTGCAGAATATTCACACCAGGGAAACTATTTGGTATTTACACATGTGTGACTTATTTATTTCACTTAGGAGT
>NW_022900929.1:47483910-47502206 GCF_012274545.1 Fukomys damarensis
AATGACCAGTGATGTGGAACATTTTTTCATATATTTTCTTGCTGCTTTCACTTCTTTGTATGAGAAATGTCTGTTCATTTCGGATGCCCATTTTTGGATCGGGTCTTTATATTTGGGGGGACTGATTGTTTTGAGTTCTTTATATATCCTTGATAATAGTCCTTTGTCTGAGGTACAGCTGGTAAAAATTTTTTCCCACATTGTAGATTGTCTCTTAGTTCTGCTAATGGTTTCTTTTGAAGTACAGAAGCTTTTTAGTAATATGAGATCCCAGTTGTTGATTCTTTCTGCTAGTTCCCGTGCTACTGAGGATTTGTTCATAAAGTCTTTTCCTATACCAATGTCTTCCAGAGTTCTGCCTAACTTACCTTCCAGCAAGTTTGATGTTTCTGTTTTAATATTTAGATCTTTAACCCATTTGGATCTTAATTTACTGCATGGTGAAAGATAAGGGTCTAATTTTAATCTGTGGCAGGTTGACATCCAGTTTTTCCAACATGTTGGTGGTTTCTTTTGCAGTGCAGAAGCTTTTTAAAAAGATGAGATCTAAGTTGTTGATTCTTTGTACTAGTTTCTGTGCTACTGAGGATTTGTTCATAGAGTCTTTTACTATGCCAATGTCTTCAAGAATTCTACCTAGCTTATCTTCTAACAAGTTTAGTGACTCTTTTTTAATATTTAGATCTTTAATCCACTTGGATTTTAGTTTAGCACATGGTGAAGGATAAGGGTCTAGTTTTAATCTTTTGTAGGTTGAAATCCAGTTTTCCCAACTCCACTTATTAAAGAGGTTATTTTTCCTCCACTGAGGATGGTTGGCTCCTTTGTCAATGATGAGGTAGCTGAGTATGTCTGGAGTTGTTTTTTCATCTTCTAATCTATGTCTCTGATCCTCAGGCTGTTTCTTTGTTTTGCCATTACCATGCTATTTTTAACACAGTGGCTTTGTCATGCAGTTTCAAGCTGGGGATTGTGATAATCCCTGCCATGTCTCTGTTGCCTAGAATCAGATGCCCATTTTTGAATTGGAAATGATCCCATTTGTTGTTTTTTTGTGTGTGTGGTCCCATGGATCAAACTTAGGACCTTGTGCTTATGAGGCAGGCATGGTGCCACTGAGCTACATCCCTGACCCAGCATTTGTTGACTTTTGATGTTATTTTTGTGCAACTGAGGTTCTGTTCAGAAAACCCTTTACTACACCTATGACTTCAAGAGCTGTATTGATTTTATTTATTATTTATTAATTTTTTTCAATACTAGGAATTGAACTCAGGACCTTGTACTTGCCAGGCAGGCACAGTGCAAGTGAGCTAAATCCCTAGCCTACTGATTTTATTTTCCAATAGGTTAAGCTTTTCTATTTTTTAAAAAGCTTTTCTATTTTTTGTATTTTAGTATTTAGATCTTTGATCCATTTTTATTTTATTTTAGTACATGGTGAGATATATAGACCTAGCTTCAATCTTGTACATGTGTATAGCCAGTTTTCCCAGCACCATTTATTTAAGAGGCGATCCCTAGGCCATCCCTCCTCCAATATATTTTTGGTCCTTTTGTCAAAGTCAGGTGGCTGAATGTGTCTAGAGTTGTTTCTACATCCTTTATTCTGTTCCATTCATCCTCACAGTTGTTTTTGTGCCAGTACCATGCTGTTTTCATCAATGTAGCTTTGTAATATAATTTGAGATCTGGTATTGTGATGCCTCTTATTTTTCTCTTGTCATCCCAAAATTGCTTTTGCTATTTTGGATCTCTTTTGGTTCTTTATGAACTTTAGGATTGTTTTCTCTAGTTCCATGAGAAATATGATTGATATTTTGATTGAGTTCACATTAAATATGCATATTAGTTTTGGGAGTATGGGAATTTTGACAATGTTGGTTCTACCTATCCTGGAACAGGTGATGTCTTTCCATTTTCTGATGTCTTCTTCATTCTCCTTTTTCAGAGTACTGTAGTTTTCATTGTAGAGATCTTTTACTTCCTTGGTTAAGTTCATTCACGTGTAATTATTTTTTCTTGATGATAGTGTGATTGGTATTATTTTCATAATTTCTTTCTTAGTGGGTTCATTTTTAGCCTACATGAATGCTATTGATTTTTTCTGTCAATTTTTTATTCTCCTACATTGCTGAGTTTGATGATCAATTCTAGGAGTCTTTTGGTGGAATATTTTGGGTCTTCTATGTAAAAGATCATGACATCTGCAAATAAGAGAATACTTGTGGGGGTTGAGGTGAAATACAAAGGGAGGGAGGTATAATTAGGGATTGAGGGAAGTTGTGAAGTTGTCAGACCTGTTGATATGTTTATAATTAATTTTGAATCCTCTGAGCACAATTCTGTTAAGGGTTATCCTGACATGACCATGAGCAGTGCCATTTAAGTTAAAGCACCAGTCTGCTCTCCTTCTCTTGTTTTGCATGTACAGGCATCTGCTATATTTATATCATATGGAAGATGAAGAAGAGGTGAAGGAAGATGGGCATAAGTAAAATGAAGAAGAGTAAAGAACAGAACAGGGAGAGAACAGTTTAAAAAGAAAAGAAAGACATATAGAGAGGAGAACAAGGTTAAAAAAATATTTTTAAAGTAGGAAAATAGTAAGAAAAAAATAGTATTGATACAAAAATGAGAACTGAAGAAAATAAATGAGAAAAAGAAAATAGAGAAAACAAGGGAGAGAACCCAGAACAGATATACCAGCAAGAAAATAAACAAACAATCCTCACGTGGTCTGTATGCCATAGAGCCAAAGTGTCCAGACAGTTCCTTTCCCACTTTAGTTGTAGTCCACTTGTAGGTAGTCATGCCAGTTCTCCCCCTGTCTGTATGGTGTTCATGTGCCTGCCCAGGAGTGGTGAGGGCTGTCAGTCTCTATGGGCCCACATCCTTGCTTTGGTATGGTAGTCTTTGTTTTTGTTCCAAGATCCACCACTTCAGTTAATTTGGGAAGAGGAGGCTATGAAATAATTTTTCTGGCTTGAGCTCTGTATCACCTTCTGCCAATGAACTATCGCTTCTGCTCCCCTTGCTGCTGGGCAAATCCTGCATTAATTTCCACATTCTCTCTCTATAGATTTTCTGCCTATCATATCTCCAGATATAGTAGAACAGAAGTGTCCTTTGTCCCTTCATTTTGCATTCCAAATCACTCCTGGGTGAAGAGCTCCCCTTTCCAGTCCTGGTGTGGTCACTAGGCTTGGTGTATGGCAGTGATGGCAAACCTTTTAAAGACCAGATGCCAAAACTGTAGCCCTAAACCCACTATTTATTGCAAACTGCCGACACAGCAATCAAACTTAAACACTGAGGTTTTATTTTAGAAAAAACAACTCCTATATTAAATCTTTTGTCTTGAAAGAGAAACACAGTAACATGCATACCATAATTCACTCAATTGCCTGTGTACAATTTGTTCAAATTTTAAAAATGGATTTTGCTGGTACTTTAATAAGACTTGACATTTGAAAATAAATAATCTTTTTAAATCCTCTGTGGTTTTATACAACTTTTAAAAATAAGATTTTTATATTATAAAATTGACATTTTCTTAGAAAAACCGGGAAAAGAAGAGAAATAGAAAATCAAGCAAAAGAAACACTAGAAGCCCACTCATCCAAAGAAAATTACTTTTTTTTTTAAAAAAAAGAGAATTACTTTTGATATTTAGGTAAATTTCATTTCAATTTCATTTTTTTTGCTTTTATCTTTTTTATGTCCTTTCTTCTTTGAGTTTATTTGCTATTTAGTAGCTTCTTGTGTTAGAAATTTACTTTTAAAATATTAAATCTTTCTTAAATGAGTTCCAACTAATACATCTAAAACTATGCATCTATTTTTTTTCCTGAGTATTACTTTGGCCATATTGACGGTCTTTTAAAAATGTGACAAGTTTTCATTGTTGCTAAATATTTGTGATTTTTTAAAAATTAATTTTATTGGTACATTTAATGTATATAATATAATGACATTCATTGTTGGAAATTTGTACCTTTACATAATCAATCTTGGTTCTTTTTTTTCCCCATCACCCTGCCCTCTCTTCAACCCCTCTTTCCCTCCCTACCTAAAGACTTTGTTTCCATTACTTTTCATTTTCTCACATTAATTCAATTCCCTTCATTCCTTTCTCCACTACTTTTTGTGCTTGTGGTACTGGGGACTGAACCCTGGGCCTTCACACTAAGGTGCATCACTAGCCCTTTTTAAATTTGGAGGCAGGATCTCACTAAGTTGCTAAGATGCCTAAGCTGGGCTCAAATTTGCAGTCTTCCTGCCTCAGCCTCCCAGAATGCCAGGATTACAGGTATGTGTCACCATTCCTGCCTTATAACTTCTTAAACTGGAGAATATTCAATGAGGACATTTTTTCAGAAATTATATTTAGTTATATATACTTTCACTGTCCATTATGATAGCCACTAGCCACATGTACTTGAGTACTTGAAATGTGGCTAGTGGAATTGAGATATTTAAGTGCAAAACATGCTGCAGTTTCAGGGACTTAGTATGACAACTTAAATTTTTTATGTTGATTATTTAATGGTAATGTTTTAGTTATATTGGGTTGAGTAAAATATATAATTAAAATAAATTCATCTATTTCTTTTGACTTGGTTTTTAATGCTGCTATAAAGTTTTAAATTATGTATGTGGTTTGCATTTGTGGCTCACATTACAGTTACCTTTAATTACATTAAACAGTGGTTTTATTGTTTAGTTCAATTGTTAATTCTAGAGGCAGGTGTGTTAAATTCATTTGCTAAAATTGGGATACAATAATTTTAAAGTCTGTTGAATAGTCCCAAAAGACACATAACATATCACATTGGGGAAGAATACCTTTCACCGATATAAAAAGTTGTGCTCTTGTCCTTTTAGATGTTTCTTACCTTGGCTTTTAAATTTTTTCTTCGCTTTTAACATCTCTTCACTTCCTTTGTTTTGCTTAGCATTTTAGTTCATGAATTTTTTTCTATTTATTTTCAGATGTCACATCATTTTAAGTGTATCTTTTGTAAACTATATTCATTTGTGTTTTTTAAAATAAAATTTGATTACTCTTTTAAAATACATGAATTTTATCAGTTCACATTTATTGGCTATTTATATATTACAGCTGACTACTGAAAACTTTTGCATTTTCAGTCACAAGGCTTGACAGCTTTTTCCTCACTTCTGGTACATACGGTTAGTGGCTTCTTGTCCTTCTCACAGCGTGGGAAATACCTTTGCTGATGACTGCCCAGAGAGAGGGTAGGTAATGAGGAGGAGGCATCCTTGGCCAGCCCCTGCCGGGGCAGCAGCTGCCTCTCTCCCACAGACCAAGCACCATCACCCTCCTACCTTTCGACACAGTCCACTCCTCCACAACTGTGGGCCATGCTTTCATCTTTCAGTGTGATTCCATTTCTCATAAATTCTTGTTCATCAGGATCACCATGCCATATTTTTTGTGCTACTATTGATTTTTTTCTTTTTCTTTTAATCTTTCTCACAAACTTTAGGGGTATATTTTGGAGGCACAGGTAGGATTATGGTTCAAACGGCACCTCTAATCCTAGTTTTTTGAGGAACTCCATACTGATTTCCACAGTGGGTACACCAGTCTACAATCCCACCAATAGTGGGATTTTCCACCCAACCCCACCAGCATTTGTTATTGATTGATTTCTTGATAGCAGACATTCTTTCTGGGGTGAGGTGGAATCTCAACACAACAGTAATTTAAACAACTAGTTCCAGTAAAACATGATATATATTAGGAAATGTTGAGGTTGAGCTGGACCCTGTGAGAAGATAAGAGGATTTCTCAGTGTGATACGGGCCCACGAGGAGAGGGGAGTGTGGGGAGTGTTTGGCAAAGGGAATTCCATGGACAGGACAGGCATGCAGGGAAAAGCCAGGCCAAAAAGCATGTTGAGATGATGCAGTGTAAATGATGGTCAGTGCCAGAGCTCCAGAGGCTCAATAAGCAAAGGCCTCATTAGACTGGCAGGATTTTCTTGCCCAGGAATAAGTTTTAAAAAAGTGATAAATAAGTAGTACCACCAAGTCCCCATTCATACCTCTCTAAAGAGTGTCTTTGTACTGTTTGTATTGAGAATTTTTAAAAAGTTAAATGTAATAATTTTTTAAGGAATAAAAACCCCTAGGCAAGGAGTCCCTATAGCAACCCATTTAGGGTTGAATAGCCAGTTTTCCCAGCACCATTTGCTGAAGAGGCTGTCTTTCCTCCAGCATATATTTTTGGCCCTTTTTTCAAAGGTCAAGTAACTGAATATGTATAGGATTGTTGCTGCATTATATATTCTGTTAATTGTTCCACACAATTACTTTTATGCCAGTCATACACTGTTTTTATGATTGTGGCCTTATAGTCTAACTTGAATTCAGGTATTGTGATGCCTCCTGCTTTGCTCTTGTTGATATTGCTATTCTGGTTCTCTCCTAGTTCCATATGAATTTTAGTGTTGTCTTCTCTAGTTCTGTGAGGAATGCTGTAGGCATCTTGACTGGGCTTTTGTTAAATCTGTGTATCAGTTTTAGAAGAATGACAATATTAGTTCTGCCTATCCAGGAATTTGGAATATCTTTCTATTTTCCACTGCCCTCTTTAATTTCATTTTTCATAGTACTTTAGTTTTCTTTGTAGAGGTCTTTTACTTCCTTGGTTAGATTATTTCTAGGTCTTTAATGTTTTGTGATGCTATTATGATGATATTATTTTCCTAATATCTTTATCAGTGATGTCATTATAGATGTATAGGAGCACTGTAGATATTTGCATGTTGATTTTTTATCCTGCTATACTACTGGGTTTGTAATTCCAGGAGACTTTGGGTAGAATTTTTTTGATATGGTATGCAAAGGATCATCTTAGCTGCAAATAATGATAATTTGAGTTCTTCCTTTCCTATACAATCACTTCTATTCCTTTCTCTTTCCTGAATTCTCTGGCTACTGACTATATTAAATGGAAACAGCCATAGTGGGAATCTTTGTCTTGTTCCTTACATTAGAGGGAAAGCTTTCCCCATTTAATATAAGGTTGGCCATTGGTTTGTTATAAATGGCTTTATCAGATTGAAGTAAGGTTCTTCTCTAGGTACAGTTTACAGTTATTTAAAAAATGGTGAATGAGTGTTGAATTTTGTCAAATGCTTTTCTTGCATCTATTTTGTGATCATGTGGTTTTTTGTCCTTGTTTCTGTTTATGTAGCATATTGCATTTATTAAGTTGTGTATGTTGAACTATCCTTGCAATACTGAGATGAAAATTACTTGGTCGTGATGTATGACCCTTTTGATGATTCGTTGCATTCTATTTGCCAATCACTTATTAAGGATTTTTGCATCTATGTTCATTAAGAAAATTGACTTACAGCTTTCTTTTTTAGTTGGATCTTGGTCTGCATTTGGGATCAGAGTGATGCTGACTTTCAGAAATGAGTTGAGAAGCACTCCAATTTCAATTTTGTTGGAGAGTTTAGGGAGTATTGGTGTTATAATGCCTTTAAAGTCTTGTAGAATTCAGCAGTGAATCTATCATGTCCTAGGCTTTTCTTAGTTGGTAGGTATCTTTTAAATTACTACTTCAGTTTCATTCCTTTTTAGATTGTTGAGATTTGCTTATTAGATTGTTCATTGCTTGTTTTCATTGCTTGTTGGGTTGTTCAGATTTAGTTTTGGTGATTTGTAATTGCATTGATGTGAGTCTTTTTACTCTTTCTTTTGGTAAGTTTTGATAAGATGTTATCTATTTTGTTTATTCTTTCAAAGAGCAAGCTCTTTGATTTGTTGATTCTTCACATTTTTTAAGTTTCAATTTCATTAGTTTCCTCTATGATCTTTATGGTTTTTCTGCTTAAATTTGGTTTTGGTTTGGATTGTTGTTATACTGGATCATCTTGAGGCACATCATTAAGTTATGTATTTGAGCTTTGTTTTTTATGTTAGCAATGGTTGTAGTAAACTAGAGAGACAATGAAGACTGAGTCTACAGTGGTAACTGTGAGACCTAATGGAAAGGACAGAAACTGGATACATTAAGTAGAAATGAGCTACATAACTAGGTAATGAATGAGGAAAGGAGTGAATAAGTCTAAAATAGTGAGTTATGCTCCTTTCAAAGGATTTGGTGGCTGGCAAAGAACCCCTCAAGTGTGTTCCTGGCCATGTTTGCTGTGATGATGGAGTACCCCATTGTGATGGGGAGGCTGGTGTGGGAATGGGTTGATAAGAGCTCTTACATTCCCTGAGACTTGGCTGATGTGTGGATACACCACCATGAAGTCATTCTGGAAATACATCTTCCATAATTTAGGCTCAGGAGCAGCTGGTGTTCACAGCGAGTGACTGACAGTAGAAGGAGGAACCATGACTATTCATAAATCATAACTTGATCAAGTACACCAGAATAAGGATTAAGGCTAACCATAGGCTCAGTCCCTCTAGAGGTTCACAATCCATCTGTACAGAGTGACAGGTCTGGGAAGAGAGAGATGTTTTCAGTGTGATTCAGGAAATAGTTCTCCATTCTCACTGGGGTTGTTCTCTCTCTTTGTTCTGGTTTGGACCAGGGCATGGCCTCAGGGATGTCAAATAGGAGACACCTCCTCTTGCAACATAAACCTTCTTTTATCCCCTGAACCTGCTTCTCTATGTCCCATTCTCATTGCCATGAAGCACTGTGGTGTGTGGACTTCCTGATGTGCATGGCAAAGGCTGGTCCCTCGGTGAGACGTGCCCTGAGGAGCAGTAAAAGGTTTGGGGCAAGTGAGTCCCTGGGAGCATGGAGCTGTGAGGTTCTCTCTCTCATCTCTATTCACACACCTGCTTATATTCCCTGCTGCCACCTGTGTTACCTCTGAGCAACATTTCTGCATCCACTGGGCAAAGCAGCACTGCAGAGCATCTCTACCTCAGCCCTATGCTAACCCCGAATTGAGATACGTCCATTTATGGTCCACATTCTCTCTGGCTCAGTGTCTCAGGCTATCCCAGTTGGGACTCATTGACACTCATGCTGACCCGTTAGTCTGGCTTTCCCAGGGTACCCACTCTGGGCTGCCACAGGGACGCCTCAGCTGTCCACAGATGCAGCTGACAGAAGTTGCCCTCAACTACACCTGCTGCCCCAGCTGGATACCACTGAGCATTCCAGGCTCCTGCTGCTGCTGCAGAGCTCCTGCCCTTGTTTTCCTTCCAGGCTCACCAGAGATAAGTCAGTCTTTGGCCCTCTTGATGCTGAGGGCAGAGAATGGGCTTGCAATCTGGTCTTCCTAATCCACTCCCTCTCCCTGACTTGCCTTTGAGTGGGTGGCCCTGCCCAAGCTGTCTGTGGCTTCCGTAATAAACTCAAATTTTGGCACTTGTCCCTAAACAGTGCACCATAGGGATCTAGTGTTTATGCCATGCAAATTATCACCTCTACTCATTAGAGCAGAAGCTAAGGTAACAGCTTTCCTAACAGCCTTCCCCAATATATTTTCACCGACTTGCTCTCCTGGATGGTGCTGTGCTTGCGGCCAGTCTGTGTAGTGAAAGGAAGTGAGGGAGTGGATTCCTAAGCCAAGTATTCCCATATCCCCATGGCGAAGGAATTCTTTCTTGTCCTTTCTTCTTTATAAATCTGGGATTACATGGAGAACAGCAGCATAGACCCTTAGCTCCTCCACATAGTCACTGGCTCTCAGACACCGTACATCCCATCCCTTCTGCTCTGAACTCAGATTCTGGGTATGAATGTGAAGGGCTTGGTCTTGTGCTTCCCACATGAAGAAGAAGGGTGAGGTTGGGAGGGCTGCCTTGCTGTCAGGGATCCTTGGGGAAGGAGCGCTAGAAGTGGACTGACTGGAAGGATAGCAGGTAGGAATGTGCTCCAGTACCAAGAACTCCTCTCTCCTGTCACTTCCTAAGCCACATCTTTATATTCTTTGTTCCCTAGGAGATGTGACCAAAAGAAGGAAAGGGAATATACAGAAGGCATATGGTTAGTAGACTCCGAACCCATGCTAAGCTCCTATCACCTCTGATATGCTCTGAGAATAGAAGGGCCATGACAGTTGTAAGTGTTGGGGCCAACACAGTACAATCTCAAGTCCCCGACTCTCTAAGAGGTCAATAGAATTCCTTTAGTCTCTTATGGCAGAGCCATTTCCCACATTGACTTTATCTGAGCCAATGGCCAGTTACCACTCTGACTCTACAGTTAAATGTAGAGGCCAGGTTACTCTGAATGACCTTTCCCCACAGTGTAGAAGTGGCAGTCCCTTGGGTGGTGATATCTCTGACCTCAGACTGATGGCTATTGTGTGGTATTGGACTTTTTTTTTTTTTTTAGATAGGTCTCCCTAGGTGATTTAGGTTGAAGTTGAACTATGTAACCCAGGCTGGCCTTGAGCTCACTATGTAGTCCAGGCTGGTCTTGAACTCATAGCAATCCTGCTACCTCAGCCTCCCAAGTGCTGGGAACACAGGCATGTGCCACCATGCCTGGCTCCTTCTTGCTGCTTTCTGAAGCAATTCTGGAAGTACCCTTTCATGATTGTTTTCATGAGGTGTGATAAATACGATGACCTCTTCTGCTGTGTGTCATCCAACAGAAAGCCAGGCTTGTAAAGACATTGAAGTGTGTCTTCATCCACTTTGTTCACTGCACTTATCACCATATGACTTCTGGCTCTTCCTCAAAGTCAAAAAGGTAATGGTCTCAGGACATCAAGGCATCCATAACAGTGTAACTAAAGACATCATGGAAAAGGACTTCCAGAATGGTTTCCAAAAGAAGAAAGAACACTGGAATAAGTAGGTTTGGAGGAAGGTGGAGAGTATTTTGAGGGGAACCAAGGACACTATGTTTTTCATTGTAAGAAATTATTTTAAAATTTAAGAATCACCATATTTGATCTTCTTATCCCCATCCTGTCCATAACTAAATTTACCCTGAGAATTTTTATATAATTCAGATCCAACAATCCCTAGGCCATATGTAAGCTTGCATGGGTTGTTCACTGCTTGGGGTACCTAGTCTAAAAACAAGAGAGAGCTGAAATCTAGTCCATGCTGTGCCAAACCATAAATTCTGGCATTAGTTCTCTTAAGTGAATTGCTCCTATTTAGCAATGACCCTCTGAATTTCTTCAGTTTGAAGATAACCTGGCTGTGCAAAATTCCTACATTAGCTTGAGGGAATGAGATAGCTTTAGTATTGGCCTGTTGAAGTCAGGTGCCAGTGGAGCTGCATAAACTCAGAAGAAAGATTTCTAAAAATCCACACCAGGGGGAACTACAGGCTATCAGTGTCCCTGCATGCCACCCCCTTGACTACACTGCGCAGGACTTAAAAATTCAAGGTGTCAGACAAGGACACGAAGGGCTGGCTATCTTAGGTGACTTGCTCAAGGATGGCCAGTTCATGGCAAAGGGATCTGGCTTTGGGTTTCTTCCATCCCATTCTCTGATTCTGTACTCTAAGCACTTCTCTGTGGGTCAGGAATGAGCAAATAGCTTCTGCTTTCCTGACTTTTATTTAAACTCAGGATTCATTTTCCTTGAATTGACACTGCAACTGTAGCATTATCCACTGAAGTTAAACCTACCTTACGGAACAGCAATTTCAGTTCTAGTTCCACTTCTAGTAGGCAACAGAAATGCACTTGCATAGCTTTGTTTAAAACCGATCCAAACTGAAACAACCTGATGTCTACCAGCAGCAGAATGGATAAATAAATTGTGGTCTGATCATTTGATGGCACACTATATGAAAATGAACGAACTGGAAATACATATACAATAATATAGACTGTACATGTATTAAAAATATGGAGTGAAACTGTAAATGTGCAAAAGAGTACATATTGTATGATTTGCATTCATATGATGTTAAAAGAAAGAACAACAACAACAACAAAAAAAAAAAACCCCCCAGAAAATAAAACCAAAGTGTTTAGGGATATACTGGCACTTAGCTAGGAGAAATACAAAAAGAAGCTAAGAAGCAATTGCTTTATATTCAGAAAATTTAAGGTGAGTAGTAAATAAGAATTTTAGGATAAGTTAAAGGGCCTTTACTAGTAATGCCTAGCCTGTGTGGATTGTGTATTTATCTTGATATAGTAATTGCACTTGTTGAACAATTTTGTTTTGTGAACTCCATTGTAGATATGCTCCACTTTATAAGATAGTAGTTTGAAAATTTGGTTTACCATCATAACCAAGTAAGAATATAATTTTGTAGGAGTCTTGCTTCCAAATCTCTGTTTATTTTGTTTCTACTTTTTGAATTGTGGGAGAAACTGGGAGTACTTTATTCTCTGGCATTGCTACTGGAGCCACTTTTCCTTTCTTCATCTTTCTAATGGGGCTCTTTACACCCATTTGAACACTGGATGTTGGGAACTCTGTCTCTGGAAGAAAATTCAAGTACCTGGATATTCATCTAAGGAAAACCACCAAGTCTGATCAACTTCAGAGCACAAGAAAGGTTCAACTTTTACAGACATTATAATCTTGAAATTCTGTTCTGAGTAGTCTCAGAGGAACCAAAGATGTGCTCTCTGCACCCAGGAGTAGCAGTGAGTGAATTTGGAAGTGAGCTGTAAAACAGCATGGCCACAAATGGTGATCCTATTGGCTCAGAGAAAATTTCAGATCCTGTGCTCTCAGACAATCTGCTTTAGAACCAAAACTGCCAAGGATAAAGATGGCATGGTCTGGGATTTTTGGAAACATGAGCTATCTTTCATGTTAGGCTTGCATGATGAGTTGAAGAAAGTAGTTACGGAAAGAAAGTGAACTGACTGGTATAATGCTTATATATCATTAGGAACTACTGATCAAAAAGGAATTCCTTTGTGTTTTTTAAAAGTTTTTTTTAATCATTAAGTTTATCGGTGCATTTTAGGTATACAATATGATGACACTCATCGTTGAGAATTTGTACCTTTACATGATATATCTTGGTTCTCATATTTTCCCTTTTTAAAAAGTTTTTTTTTTATTCATTAAGTTTATTGGTGTTTTTAGGTATACATCCTTTGTGTTTTTATTCTGGTCATATCACATTTATCCATTGTTCAGAGGAAACTCTCTGAGCAGGGACTATGGTTAACTATTTATACATTTTGACTAATGGCCCAGAATACTTATGATGTTTGAGTTTGGGGAAAAGTGTTAAATGACTGCTGTGAGTCTGTGGGGGCATATTTATTCAAGCAAGTTTATAAGCCATTGAACTTATGAGCTATTTAACAAAGCCCTGAGATATACTTCTGGGTTATTTTAAAACAAAATATCTCACATGTGCCAAAGCAATACATACAATTCTGTACAGGTCCGTTTCTGACAGTTCTGTTCTGTTAGGAATTTTTTTAATATGAGCTGAGGCGAAGGCAGGTGTGGACAAGGTTTGTGGTATGGGATTGGCTCTCACCAGGGCCATGATTGCTCCCATAGGCCCCCCATACATATCCCACTCCTTTTCCTTGAACTTCCTCGGCTCACCTTTTTCTGACTAGAAAGAGCACATTGTGTCTCAAACACTGATGTATTCTAAAATACATACAGGAATTTACCTGTACACATCTAACTCTCCACCTCTATTGCTACTCCTGTTTTTGTGTCTATTTTGTGCTGTTCATATTTCTATTTATTAATCATATCTATGCTTCCATCTATTTATTTGCGTGCCTGGGCTTCATGTAGTTCAGCCACATATCTCCCTCCATTCCCCTTCCCTCTAGTCAGGGAAGGGCCCGTCCCCTCAGGACCCATCTGCTGTGGATGGTTTCCACCCTCCAGAACAACCTTTGGAGCCTGAGGTGGACGGCAGGTCACTTCTGAGTCTGGTCTCTCATTGGTTCTCTGCTGCCTGTGTGGTGCCTCCCACTTCCGGGCCTGTGCTTGGCATTGGGGGTGAATGCTGTCTACCAGGAAGCCAGAACGAGCAGGGAAGGAGTCACAAGTCAAGAGCTATGGGAAGTGGAAGAGCAGCTCTGTGTGAAAGGAAGGGATGGGCGAGAGTGTCATCAACTCTGCTTCTTGGTGGAGAGGGCCTCTAGGGCTCCAGGTCTTTTTCAGAGGCTTTCTTCTCTTCTTTTTCACCTGCTCTTGGCTATGCCTGAAGCGGTCAAATTCCCATAGCAGCCAGATGAACAAGATAGGAGATACCATCGCTTCCTTCAGAAGACCCCTTCTCTCCCTGCACAAGCCAGCTGACCTGGGGCTCCCCCAGATGAGCATGGAAGTGCTGGGGTGGGTTTTGTCTCATTGAGTTTATTGGTACATTTTAGGTATACAGTACAGTTACATTCATCATTGGGATCTTGTACCTTTACATGACAGGTCTTGGTTCTCATTTTTCTGGGGTGGGTTTTGTCTCATTGAGTTTATTGGTACATTTTAGGTATACAGTACAGTTACATTCATCATTGGGATCTTGTACCTTTACATGACAGGTCTTGGTTCTCATTTTTCTGGGGTGGGTTTTGGAGCATGGCTATTACACAAGCCTTAAGGCCTGGTCCTTCTTGATAGAAGTAACACTAATGTTTCCACTGCGATTTGGGGCCAGACATAAAAGTAGCTCAGTCTGTGCTCAACTGACCAAAATGTATAGTTAGTTCAAAAGCCTTAAACTTAAGGGATGCATTTTATTAATTTTCACTTGTACAAGCTAAACAATCTTATTTTAGAAAGAAGATTTGTAGCCATATTGTATATTCAAAGATGGAGATAAACATTTTTTTAAAAATAAGGTTACATTTTAGAAAATATTTTAAGATCAGATGCTTTGTTAAAAATAAAACATAAGGCTGTGTATCAGGAATTTAACACACCATTCAGGACTGGAACTGGATATATAACAACAAACACATTTTCTTAAAACAGAGACAAATGGTTTGAAAAATTTGGATTTATTTGTGGATAAATTGGAACAAAATACTTCAAAGTGGAATTTTTTCTGGAAAATCTGGGTCATATATTTGTGTGATTTTAGAGGACCAATGCACCATCAGCAGAATCCCAGTCACTTAAGAAATGAGTATTTCCACTTTCCTCTGTACTGGAGAAACCTGAACCTTTCTGCTGCTCCAGCAGTAGGCTCAGGTAGAGCTGAGATTGTTTCAACGTCAGGGGCAAAAGGACTTGACTGTTCTTTAAAGGAAACTTAAATCTGATATAAGTTATTAATTTATTATGTTACATGTGATTTATCACCTTAGTTGAATGATGATGTCTAATATCCAATATCTGTAAATAGTAAGAGAACAAAACAATTCCTAAACTGTTGTAATTGTTGCTGTGTTCACTATGGCTTGAATTCATATTAATTCTCTGATTTATCTACTATTTTATAGTGAGAACCCCAAAAGTGCCAAACTGGGTCTGAGGAAATGAAAAGTAGGCCAGTCCTTGCCTCCAGGGTAGCAGGGAGACCTATCTGTGTGATGCACGCTTTAAGTGAAGAACAAGCTGGGCTCGTGGAGGATGCACAAGCAGGAGGAGGACCATCTCATAGTGTATGTGGGACAGGAAGAGTTGGGAACTACAGTGCTCGACAGTTAAGTGAGAAGGAAGAAGAAGAAGAGTGGCGTTCTTGGCAGAGGAAAGAGTATGTGCAAAATCGCAAGACTCTTAGGGAACTTGACTTGGTGAATCTAGGGTTCAGACACAAAGAAGAACAAGCAGTGGGAGCTGGGGGCAGAGATATGGGCAGCAGCCAGACTAGCATAGCCCTCCAGGTGAGGGCAGGGATGCTGGGCCCCATTTGGAATACAATGGGGAGCCAATAGAGAACATTTTTTCTTATCTTTGTTTTATGTACTAGAAACTGTTTGGTCCTCAGGCTGATGTAAGTTCAGCTCGCTTTATACCCATGTTCTGGGCTGAAGCATGTTTTCATCTTCATACAGTTATTAAAACCCCAGCCCCTGTGTTTCAAGGCTGTCCATTCATTCATCACTGAGTACCTCCTGTGCCTGGCATTATTTTGGGAAGTGTTAATGTAGACTGAATAACAAAAGTGGATTGATTAAAATAGTACTCTGCTATAACAGCTTAAAGCTAAAATTGTAGTGGTTTAATAGAAACCAGTCAACTATCACCTACCACCCACAGACCAAATCTAGCCTGCTGCCTGCCCTTGTAAATAAAGTTTTACTGGGACATAATCATGCCCATTCATTTATGTTATAGTTGCTTTCATACTGTAATGGTTGAGAAGTTGCAACAGAGGCCACATCTGAAATCTAAATATTTCTATCTAGTCCTGTATTAGTCACTTTCCTCTCACTGAAACAAAATACCTGACATCTGCAACTTGAATGGGGAGACATTTGTCTTGGTTCAGTTTCCAGAGGTTGTAGTCCATGGCTGGTTGGCTCCAAGTTGGAAATGGCATGATGGGAACGCCTGGCAGAGGAATGCTTCTCATTCTGGCAGCCAGGAGCCATAGAGCATTTTAGCTCTAAGCCATGACAATCCCTTTATGAAGAAAGTTTGCTGGTACTTGGCATAATGTGATAGAAGTATATTGAAAGCAAAGAGCTGTGTTGCACAGAATCATTTGAAAACTTGGTCGTTTTCAGAGTGTGACTTCTTAGCTCACCCTGAAGCCAACATTTGGGAAACTGAGATGACAGAGAGAGCATTCAGAATCACATGGAAAAATTTTATGAGGTAGACCAGAAAGGGTCAAATAATACAGTCCACTGGCCAGCTCTCACTCACCTGATCCCACCCAGACCCAAAAGCATCTGGGAAATGTTGACCCTGGTAGACTCTAGCAACAACTCTACATCCTGGAAGAAGTTGGGATATGAATCTTTAGTGCAAAGCTGCCTGTCTGCCTAAACAGGCTCCTTGCTTATGCCTGTAGTTTCATGACAGTAACCATAAATAACCACAGCAGTATTCATAAATAATCCAAATGTAATCATTCTAAAATTTTCAAAAATTTATTAATTTTATTGGTACATTTTAGGTATACAGTATGCTGACATTCATTATTAGGAATTTGTTCCTTTACGTGATATACCTTGGTTCTTATTTTTTACCCTTTTCCCTGCCCTCCCTTCAACCCCTCCATCCCTCCCTATTTACAAAGACTTTTTTTTCCATTTTTCCTTTCTCATATTTATTCCTTTATCTTCTTTCCTTTGCCCTACCCATCCCACTTCCCCTTCCCCTTTGGGCCCTTTCTTCCTATTTCATAATATCTATTATGAAATTTTGATCCTTATTTACACTTTCATTTTCTCACACCAGAGAAACTATTTGGTATTTACACAAGTGTGTCCTATTTACTTCATTTAAGAGTATGGCTTCAATGTGAGTCCATCCAAATGTAATCTTGTAACAGGCTTATGATGACGACTTAATCAGTAGCTCAGTGATCTCATGTATGATGGGATACATCATAATAAAACACGTGAGTATGGTACTGGCAAAGGCCATATGTGGTCCCTATTCTTACTGCTGCTAGAGATGAATAAAGGGGAAGATCAGCTACACATCTAATGTCAATAAATACAACTGTTTATTGAGCATCTACTCTAGGCTTGCTTGACCTTTGGAATATAAGATCTCTCTAAACACATGCTGTGGCCAGGGAAATCTGCCACCAAATTCATCTGTGCTAGCTTGTGGATGTCTTCTCTCTCTGCCTCTCCCTTTTCTCTATCACTTCAATCTTGGAGAGGCAGAGGTGGCCTGGTGAGAGGGGAAGAGAAACCCTCGGTGGGGAGAGAGATGGGCCAATACCCAGATAAATACTTCTATGTGAAGTCAATTCAAGCTGGAGAGGAAAGAAGCTTTCACTTAAAGTAGATTCCAGAATTTTGATTATTATATTGAACAAGACAAATTAATTTCTAGAGTGAGATGATTCTTGTGACTGAAGGGGACTGAACGACTTGTATAAGAGGACTTTCATCTAGGGACTTGTAGGACTGTTGGAACAGGGAATGGGGTAGGGAACAATAAAGCTGTTTTCCAATCTCATTCTCTGATTCCTGCTTGTCTACATTGCTAAGTAACATGTGCAAGCACTGGGATTAATTTTTAAACAAAAAAAGTTTATTACAAGTTTACTAGAGAGGACACAAAACTATGGGAGGCTGGACAATTCGCTGGAGGCTAAACCTGCAGGTACAATGCCCACACTGACCACAACATTGGCTTTAAAGGGAAGATGTTGGGCGGCCAAGTATTTAGCTCAGTGGTTCCAGTGCCTGCCTTGCAAGCACAAGGACCCGAGTTCAATCCCCGGTACCAAAAAAAAAAAA
>NW_022900929.1:47502250-47516734 GCF_012274545.1 Fukomys damarensis
CGAAAAAAAAAAAAAAAAAAAAAAAAAAAAAAAAGGGAAGATGTTGTCCTAAATTACTTGAACGGTCCAGATAGTACAGAAATTAATGTCAAGAACTCAATGTTGCTGCAGTTGCTGTTGCTGCCAGCACCATGGTTGTGCCTTAACAGGAATCCAATATCCAGACCACAGCTACTACTGAGAGCCAGTTGTTTCTGCAGTCTCTTCAGTGTTGAGATGAGGAGCCCACTCAGTGCCTGTTTCATTCACTCCAACTGGCGGTCTTCCAATTGGTGGAGCCAATGCCTAAGTATTACTGCAAGGAAGATGAAGGAATATTTTCTGTCTTACACTATAAATAAAAAGCATGCTGGATCCCAGGCAGCCTAATGGCTCCCAAGAGGCTATGGGTTCATGTGGTCCCAGCTTTCAAGCATAATCTGGTATTCTTCATTTTTCTTCATCTCTCACCACTTCCCCTGGCCTCAGACTACACTGTGAGGGTTGTGACAACTTTTATTATAACATATTTTGATAATTATTTTTATTCTCTCTCTATACCTATTGATGAAGTAAACTTTATAATCTTAGATATGTATGTATTAGGTATTAACTTTTTAAGAATGGACTTTTGGGACACATTCAAACCATAGCAATGTGCCTGTGCTCTTTCACAAGATTTGAATGTGGGAAAATGATGTGGGAGCAGATGTGGAAATGGAACAACTTCCTGAGAGAGTGGTCTAACCTCAGACTACATCATAGGACACTGAATTATAAAGACTTGTTGAATTCCAGTTTGCACTTTGGGGTAGCATTTGTTTTGTATTTGGGCATATCTTTGTTGCTCTGTCTTTTCTATTTGCTGCTGGTAAGATGGTAGCAGCAGATTTTGAAACAGAAGCAAACTGAGGCTTGCTGAGCTTGGTCTGTTTCTAATTCACCCTTCACTTACACCTCCATACTTTCCCACTCCTCAGAAGACCTCTGTTCCCTCAGGCAGTATTAGCTGTTGTGTGTGAAAAACTCAGACTTAAAAAGCACAGCCACCTTCAAAGATTATCTTAAACACTGCATGAGAATTGTTCAAGGATGGAGGGCAAGTGCCCTCATATCTTGGAAAGGAATAAAGTTGTGCTATTATTTTTGTTTAAAAAATAAATGTATCCCAAACTTACCTCTTGTTACTTGTAGAACATTTCACCGAGGTCAACACTGGTGATGTCTAATGGTCTCTGAATTCCCCAAACAAGGTAACAAGCTGATGTTTCTTGGACTAATGTGGTAAATGATTTTCTGTTTTGTGGCCTTCATCTTCTTTCAGGTACCTTTAGTTTCAGACCTTAATCATGGGCTTAGAGAAAAAAAAGTGCAATGAATATACATGGGCAATACACAAATGATAAAGTCCTGCTATTAATGGCTAGAAAAAAATTTAGTGCTTTGATTAAGGAAAAGATGTCAAAATATTTTGTTTCATCAAAACAGTTACTTAGGTAAATATTGTCAAATAACACTGGCTTATGAGTTGATCGGCTCCCTTTGGCCTTCTTTAAAACAAGAGATACACCAAGTCATACTGGGTTCTCCCCATATGAGGTCTTGTTTAAAAGGCCACCCTATATCTTGAAAGACTCTATATATGAAAAGGGCTATATATAAGACACTTATGGTTACTCCAGAAAACTCTAGGAGACAATACACTCAAAGCCCTGCTCTGAATTTAAGTCCCTTCCAGGATAGTTCCATTACTTTCATGTTAAACCATATCTTCATGCTCCTCTCCTAGTCATATCCATAGGACGTCATCCACGGGACCTCTGAAGGTCAAACTTACTCAGATTGCAGAAGATCTGGTTGCCCCGGATCCTTCACCATCATCCAGTTCTGAATCAGATAAGCCAATTTAACTGTTTACCCTCTCATCCTCTCATGGAATATTGTGACACATTTCACACTACAGCACCCACTGGTATCCTAAGTCTTCTTACATTAATACTCCTAGGACTTGTCCTTGGGATAGGATTGGTCACAGTGTCTTCTCCCAATTATAATTTTACTTCCAGGTGTTTACTCTCATTGACCTATTACCTCATAATCTCATTCTTTGCCATTCTTAATTGCTGGAAAAAATAATGGTTCCTCTCCTGCTCCTGTTTTCTCTCCTAAACCTTCCCCAAGCTGATAGGCCCCTGGTGTGTACCTTGACTCACTCCCAGCCTAACTCAGCCCTCCTTCAGACCCAGGTATGATCTCCTGAAATTACGTTCCAGGCCATCTTATGCCAGTTCTTTGACCAAATCATCAAATTCCTGCCACTCTTCAGATTCACCCACAGCTAATTTCAGCCTCCCTTTCCATATCTACCTACACAGTTGCCCCCTGTGTTCTTCATTTTATTCAATCCCAGGTCAGTCACCTCTCCACTCACCTCTCCCAACAGACAGCTCACCAGCTGATACTTCAGGCCAGAGACCTAAGTGAGACCATCATGTTTACATGACAGCCAACCAACTAACCATAGCTCAGATCTTGGCTCAATTTAAACATTTTCTAAATGATCTTTGGATTGATATTTTCTGGTTTCTCCCCCTCCTTGTCCTATTACCTGCATAGCCAACTGGATCACTAATGCATTGCTCCAAAAAACTTTATCAGACTTCACCCCAACCGAAGTCACAATCTTTACCTTTATACTTGTTCTTAGTGACCCTCCAACCCAGTCCACAGCCTCATACAAATTATCTTCTACTCTCTCCTCCCTCATTAACTGGTTTGTGTGCTTGGACTTTTCTCAGGAAGCCCTACCAACAATCCCAGTAATTCATAAAGGACAAGGCAGCCAGCTAGCCTCCATGCCTGCCCCTAGGTCAACTTCTTGCCCCAAACTCAGCAGGAAGTAGTTACAGAAGACAGACACTCTGCCCCCTTCCCCTGGAGTGTGGTTTACACTGGCTGCTGTTTCTCATCTAAAACCAAAGAGGGGGGAATGTTAGGGAATTGATCATGTTAAAGTATGCTGTGACACTGCCATCACAGGCTGCACTCTCCTGGTACTTCTTGGCTCCTAAAATGACCTCATGCCCTTATCTCTGATTTCCCTCCCCCAAGGCCACAGCAGTCTGGAGAAGTTGAAGCCTGTTTCTGCAGGGCTGGACCCATAAAAAAACAACCTGGCCTGTGATAGGTTTAAAGTAACTCACTCCTCATAAATAAGCAACAGCTCAGCCCAAAATTGAGAAAAGGACCTTCCTTTCTTTGTTCTTCTCTTCTTCTGCTTCTTCTTCCTCCTCTCTCTGTCTCTCTCTCTCTGCTCTTCTCTCTCCTCCCACCCCTTGAATAAAATCTCCAGTTGGAAAAACAAACAAACAAACAAACAAACAAACCCAGTTACTTAGAAGGTATGGGAAGCAACAGAAAAATAATGACATAACGTGTGAAAGCTTCTGTGGAAGGTGGGAGTCCATTTTAAATAATGAATACATTTGAAATGAGTAACTTATTGGCAAACAAGGACTTTAGAATAAAAAATGGAGATGAACTTTGCAAAGTATTTTCTTTGATGAAAATAACTAGTTACTTGATGAACATAACTAGTTATGTTTAAAGTATTTTGAAAGAGTAGAAATGCAATAAGATCATCTCTGTAGGAAAGCTGGAACTATCTAAGGTTGCATAATTAACTAAAATTATTTCTATTTTTTCTATACTTTAAATGAAAAAATCACATTTAAAAAAGAGAACCTTAGTGGATCTGGAGTTTACAGAGAATGGACAAATTTATGCGTTATAGGCAACAGTAAATACAAGGTAAACAGCATAAGAGGGCCTGGTAATTTATCCAGTCTCACTTTCTCTAGAAATAATTCATTATATGACTGTAACAAATGGAAAGAGATATAGTCTTGACAATGTCTTAAAAAAGCAAATATGATGTCTAATTTCATACTCTTTTTTAAATTGAGTTTACTGGTACATTTTAGGTATACAGTACAGTTACATTCATTATTGGGACCTTGTACCTCTACATGACAGGTCTTGGTTCTCATTTTTTCCCCTTGTCCCTGCCCTCCCTTGACCCCTCCTCCCCTTCCCATTTACAAACATTTTATTTCCATTTTTCATTTTCTCCTATTTTTTCTTTTCCCTTATTACATTTTCCCTACCCTTCCCACCTTCCCTTCCCTACACCTTTATCCCTTTTCTTCCTATTTCACATTGTCAATTATCTCATTAGGATCTTATATACTATTATAGTTTTTCACACCGGAGAAACTGTTCAGTATTTACAAAAGACCAGTTCTGAAACTAGACATAGAAAAGACATAAATTGCCAAAGGCATTGACAAACAATTCTTCTAGGGAGATAAAAAAGGGAAAAGAAAGAATTAGTCCTTTCATAGCTACAAAAATGGCTGTTATGCTGCCAAAGACTTCTATTACTGGGCTCCTCTTGGCTGAGACCATTGATACCCCATCAATAGCCAAGTGAAAGCTGCCTTATCTCATTCCTAATTCATTTTACCAGGAATGACCTTCTTCACTCCCATGTTATTTCCCATGTTGCCACTCCTGCCAGTACATGGGAGCACGTGGCTCCTCTGGATTGGCCAGCCCATCAGCCAGGCCTCTGTTGGTTCTCAAATCAGATTGCTTGTCTAGGAACTAGAGTGGAATGCACCTTGAGTTCCCTTCCTCTCCTCTTTATCCACAATTATAATGTTCAGAATGCAAAAGCAATAAGAAAATATTTCAACAGAAGTTACTAAATTTGCAGATCCAATTTCCAAATAAAAGTAGTTTCTAAACAGGCAAAATCAATTCTTAGTGAAAATATATTAATTTTTGAGGAAAAAAAAAGAGTACTACTAAAATCTCAGGCAAAATCAATAGTAAAAGCAACACCATGACATACTTTCATAAAAATTTAAAACCATGAGAGGAGAAAAAAAGGAATTCTGCAAGTTTGCAAGCAGAAAAAAGTAGGTCATTTTCATGAAGCAGAATATCAAACTAGATTTGGCTATTTCCACTGCAATGAACAATGCTAGATGAAATGTGAGGACATCTTCTACACAAAGGATACATTGTAACTCAGGAATAATGGACCACATCAAGCCATTTGTAGAGCAAGGCAACAGAGAGACATTCTTAGACATGCCTAATCTTTAAAAATGTGGCAGCAGGGGCCTCTTTTGAAAAGCTTGTTCAAAACTGTAATATATATTGTTCACTAAAATTGAAGAAAGAATTTTGAGTGGATAATGACTGAAAATAAGCTTGTGATAATTATTGATACCGACTATTGTTAAAAAAGTAACTGTGGAAGGTGTATTTCTGATGCTGGAGTAATTATTTAAAGTAAGACATAGAAAAGCCTAAAAGAAACGTGAAAGAAAGAAAAAAGAGGAACATTAAATTCAGTGATGAATGGGAATTTAGATGTAGGGAATGAGATATGGACAAAAAGCGTAGCATCATTTGTCTTTCTTCACGGAGAGTACAACATGCTTTGATTAAGGAAAGAGGGAGCTAGGATGCTTATAAAATGTTTTAAGATATTCACATGAGTGTTTAAAATAGATATTTTCTTTTTCTTTTCTTGTGGCTAGAGATCAAACCCAGGGCCTCATGCATGCTGGGCAAATGTTCTACAACTGAGCTATATCTCCAGCCCCTGAAATAAATTTATTTTTGTCTTCCAAATTTTTTTTTGTACCAGGGATTGAACTCGGGTCCTTGCTCTTGCAAGGCAGGCCACTGAACCACTGAGCTAAATCTCTGGCCCCAAAATATTTTTAAAGAGGAAAATAAAGTCCATTTAACTGAAGATACAGTAAAGATGCCTACTATACATTGAAAGGATTAACAGCAAGTGTAGCAAAGGCCAGATTTAACCCCAAAGTGGCGTTAATCAGAGGTGGGGCCTTCTCTGCCTTCAGGAGGGAATCAGTGCCATATAAAAGGGCTGGACCAAAGTATCATAGCCCTTTTATTCCTTTCACCATGTAAGGATACAGTATTCATCCCTCCTGTGGACCTAGCAACAAATTCAGCACCTCCCCCCACCCCCGTAATAGACGTTGAACTCAGGACCTTGTGCTGGCAAGGCAGGCACGGTGCCACTGAGCTAATCTCCAGCCCAACAAGGCAAGTCTTGGAAGCAGAGAGCAGCTTTACTAGACAACCAACCTACTGGTGCATTGGCTTTAGATTTCCCCCTTCTAGAACTGTGAGAAATAAATTTTTGTTGTTTATAAATTATTCAGTCTATGGCCTTTTGTCATAGCAGCACAAATAGGCTGGGACAATTTTGCCCTTACTTATTCTGTGACCTTGGAAAGGGAGACTGGAAAAGGTCTTCTGTGGCAAGAAAAATTGAAATTTGGATTTGGTGCCCCCTGGGTATAGCCACTGTTCAAATACTTGTCTTTCTCTGAGATGATATCAGGGTTTATGAGAGACTGTTACATGCACTCTCCTGACCTAACCAACAGATTCTCCTGCCAACTGTTTAGGATTTCCACACTCAGACACTGGCAGCCTGCACCCCTGCCCATCCTAGCACCTCCAGCCTGTGCTTGCTGGAATCCTTTTCAGTTCCAGCTTCCTTCAGTATAGTTCACGTCAGACCACAGGAATTACTCACTTTTGTCCCATCACTATATTAGAACTATAACTGTAGGGTTTTAATTGTGGAGGTAGCTGAGTGTTGACAAAGAAAGAGACTGATGTCATTGAAAGAGAAGTTATTACTTACACTTCCTAAAGGAAAGGTATATAGCACATCATGTAAATCATGGGGCAAGATATTAGTTTGGTCAGGCAGAAGCAGGAGAGAGGCAAAGGCCTTTTGAGAGGTCAAAGCCTTTTCTGCTGGGCTTTCCATGGGAAAGGCATGATACATACAGTAACCAGTGTAGGAATGGTTAGTTTGAATAACTCCTTAAGGTTTTAGGCACATCCCCTTTCCCTGAAAAATAAGACCTGGCTGGGGAATAATCAGCCTTGGAAACTAGTGATCAAAAATGCTGGCCCCAATCTATCCTTGCCTTACCCACCATCACTATTCTCTCTGTAAGGCAGGTAAGGGTCTCAATCTCGTTACATTTTGCATATGAAGATAATTTTTTTGGGTATCTTTGTTTAATTTTATGAAAAAATGGATAAAATTAAACATAAAGTCCTGCAGTTCATGTACATATTATTCCTTTATATGGCTACCATAAGTTACTGAACCTTTCATCCACTGTTAAATATTCATGTTGTTTCTATTTTTTGCTATTGCTACAATGATACAATGAACATCCTTGTATATATATCTTTCCACATTTCTGTAGAATAAATTCTGAGAAAGAGATTACTAACATGTTAGTCATAAATTTTCACACAAAATAATTGAGTCATAGTTGCTTTAAATCTTTTAACTAAGGATTTTGCATTTGCAATGCTTTGTTTATAAAAAAATTATGCTGTTATATAAGTACAAGTGATTTTTTATTTTATTCTCATACTCTGGCCCCAATTAATAAAGAATTATACAAACTTTCTAATGATTCTTTTCAGAAATATATAAAATGCAAATTTTTATTTCATTTTTCTTCAAGAAATATTTAAAAGATGTTACTAAAATATTAATGTAGATATGATTTATCATTTATTGTTAAACTTTTAGCTCTCTGTGCTTAAATGTGAATGAGATGAATAGCTTAAATGATATAAGCATTATATTAATTCTTCAATAAAAAGTTATAATAAACTCTAATAATACCTCTCAATCAGGAGCCTCAAACATTTTTCTCTGACTTTAATTTGCCCTTTCTATATGCAGTGACTTTAATTTGCCAATGCTGTGTGCAGATCCAGAATTATAGGTATTTAGTTTTCTAAAAAAGCTAACACTGTACAAATATTGTGGGCTGCCTTTCATCAATAATAGTAAAATTATTCTTAGTAATTGAAGTATGTTACCATACAGTAAATCTGAGAATATCTCTATTTGTATTTACTAAAAGATGATTTTTCTAATGGTATCCTTGAGAGAAGATTCTGAGGAAATCATGTGAGCTGGTAGGTATGAGACTATTACAGTGTAAAAATATCCAGTAGCTTGAATTATTAGTTTGTTATACAGTAAATGTGTCTGAAATCAAGTTACTTCATAAACAAGTCTCAATAACTAAGATATAGAGGTTAAAACTTTCAATAAAAAAGTCACATAGTAAAAGTTTAGCTTTAAAAATAATCAAAACTTCTATTTGTAAAAAAAAAAGTCCATAAATAACAAACTAGTCTGATATCTGTGCAAGAATAAAATAGTAGAATTACCAGAAAAGATGAGACAGTCAAAAAACAGGCCCAGGGTGTGTAAGAACCTAATAAATGATTAAGGTAGCATTTTAAATAAGTAAGGCAAAGATGTATTATTTATCTGGGGAAACTGACCACCAAATGGTAAATGAGTAAAATTAGATCCTTATCTCACATCTTGTTCTGCATACAAAAAGTGCAAATGTATTAATATTTAAATGTGAAAAATACAATCATAGAAGTGTTAGGTTCAAATGTAGGAAATATTTCTATTACTTTAAAACAGACAAGGAATTTGCCAAAATCATGAAAGAAAAAAATCTAGATTTGATTATATCAAAATTAAAAACTTCTGCATAGTGGAAAATACACAGAAAAAGTAAAAAGACAAGCGATCAACTTGCAACAGTGAGTTATCTGCTAGTACCAATAGAGAGGTCAGAACCCACAGTCGGGGTAAGGAGACAGGCAACAAACTGTCCAGGTTTCCATGCCACCTACATTCCCCAGGTGGTTATCAGGCACCACCATGCTCCAAGGCACTGGTGATTCACACCTTGTTAAAACTTGGGCTTTATGGTGAAGTTATCAACAAAATGTTTTACTGGGTTTGGGGAAGATCATGGTCAGGTTGGAATTTTAGAACAGTTGTTCTGGCTGCTGGGTGGAAAACCAACTGGAGAGGTTGTTGGCAAGCAGAGTTGGGGGTTAGAAGACTTAGGTAGGACAGAAAAAAATAAAGATAGGAAGGAGATAAGAAAACTGTAATTTTAGGAAACAAAGTCTTTGTAAATAGGGGAGGGTGAAGAGGGTGAAGGGAGGGCAGGGGTATGGGAGAATGAGAACCAAGATCTGTCATGTAAAGGTACAAGATCCCAATGATGAATGTAATTGTATTGTATACCTAAAATGTACCAATAATCTCAGTAAAAAAGAAGATTATAATTTTAAAACTGTACTTAAAAAGCAAACACTATAGCTTTAGGATACAAAGTTTCCAAAGGATATCCCTTTTCACCTTTAAGCCTGAATTTTCCCTTGGCTACTTACACCTAAACTCCAAAGAGTCTTTATTTTTTTTCTTTTATTGAGTTTATTGGTACATTTTAGGTATACAGTACAATTACATTCATTATTGGGATCTTGTACCTTTACATGACAGGTCTTGGTTCTCATTTTTTCCCCCTTGTCCATGCCCTCCCTTCACCCCCTCCACCCTTCCCCATTAACAAACACTTTATTTCCATTTTTTCATCTTGGAAACAGACCATTTGCCCATCAGTTGGAAATTGGATAAAGAAGATGTGGTTTTTCTATAAAATGGAATACTACTCAGCCATAAATAATGAGAAATTAGATTCATTCATAGGAAAATGGATACATATTGAGGATATACTCCTAAGTGAAATAAATAAGTCACACATGTATAAATACCGAATAGTTTTTATTGTGTGAAAAGCTACAATAGTACATAAGATCCAAATGAGATAATTACCACATGAAATAGGAAGAAAAGGGCTAATGGTGTAGGGAAAATGGGAAGGGTAGGGGAATAGTAATAAGGGAAAAGAAAAAAAGATGACAAAGAGTCTTTATTTTTAATTGTTAATTTAATTGCAATATAAAATGGTGAATTTTGTTTTGGGGTCTTGTACATGAATAAAACATGTCTTGATTATTTTCAATCCTTTGACCTTTTTCTCCCTTCTCCCCCCCTTCTGCTGATCTCCTTCTCCAACTCCAAAAGTCTGCCTTCTTGCTTCTTATTTTCTCTTTTTTGTTTGTTTATTTATGTATTTATTTAGATTTTAGGTTTCTCATGTAAGAGAAGCCATGTAATATTTAAGGTTCTTTATCTGACTTATTTTACTTGGCATTATGATATCAAGCTCCAACCATTTTTTTTTCTTGCAAATGACATGATTTTCTTCTTTATGGCTAAATAATATCTATACCTGTCTATACAGTATATATTTCAGTTTGTTTATCCATATGTCTGTTGATGGGCATTTAGGCTACTTCCAGAGCTTAACTGTTGTGAATTATGCTGTAAACATGGGTAGTCATATATCACTATAGTATGTTTTTAACTCTTTTGAGGCTAGACCAAGAAAAGGTACTGTTGGATCAAATAGAATTTGTATTTTTTTAGGGAATTTCCATAGTGATTATAATAGTTTACATTCCCACCAACAATGTAGAAGGATTTGCTTTGCCCCACTTCCTTGCCAACATTTGTTGTTTTTTACATTCTTGATAGCCATTCTGACTGAGGCAAGATAGAATCTCAGAGTTGTTTTGATTTGCTTCTCCCTAAAGGCTAAAGATGACCATTCCATTAACATTGTCATGATATTGTCTTTAAGAAATGCCTGTTAAGTTCATTTGCCCATTTTTAATTGGGTAATTTGTTTTTTTTTGGTAAACTTTTTTAGTTCTTTATGTATTTTCGATATTAATCCTTTACTAGAAGAACAAATGACCATTTTTGTTCCTCATTCTGTGGGTCATCCTTTCATTCTGTCAGTTGTTTCCTGTGCTAGCTCGGGCAGCGCATAAAAAGTTGTTCCCTTGGGGCTGGGGATTTAGCTCAGTGGTTTCACCACCTGCCTCTCAAGTACAAGGTCCCGAGTTTGATCCCTGGTACCAAAACAAACAAACAAACAAAAAACCTCTCTTATCAAAAAGTTGTTTACTTTGCTGTTAAGAAGCTTTAAAATTTGATGTCATAGCATTTGTTGATTCTTGGCTATATTACCAAAAGTGATCTATAGATTCAATGCAATCCCTATTAAAATACCAACATTAGAGCTGGGGATTTAGCTCTGGTTCTGGCGACTGCCTCACAATCATAAGGACTTGAGTTCAATCCCCAGTACCACCCCCCAAAAAAAACCAACATTCTTCACATAACTAGAAAAAAAATCCTAAAATTCATATGGAACTAAAGAAGACCCAGAATAGCCAAAGCAGTTCTGAGCAAAAAGATCAAAATGAGAGGTATTCCAATTCTTTTCTTTCTTTTTTTGGTACTGGGGGTCGAACTCGGGACCTCGCACTTGCAAGGCAGGCAGTGGAATCACTGAGCTAAATCCCCCGCCCAGCATCACGATTCTTGACTGCAAGTTATATTGTAAAATTATACTAACAAAAATAACATGGTATTGGCATGTAGAATGTAGGTGAGTGGATTAAAACAGAAGACACAGAAACAAGACAGGCCTACAGCTATCTGATTTTCTACAAAGGAGCAAAAAAAAAAAACATTTGTTGGGGGAAGATAGCCTTTTTAAACAGGAAAGATGGATATCCCTTTGTAGATTGAAACTAAATCTGTACCTCTCACCCTGTACTCAAACCAAATCAAAGAAGATCAAAGACCTAGACAAAAAAAACACTAGGGAAAACACTTCTAGCCATTGGTACAGGCAAAGACTTTCTGAACAGAATTCCAATATCGCAGGAAATAATATAAAAAATTAACAAATGGTATTGCACAAAATTAAAAAGCTCTTCAGAGTCTTAAAGATAAAACAATCCTGTAAACTGGTCTTGTGTTTTCTTCTGATACCAAAGATTCACAAAGGCTACAGATTTATACCCTCAAAGAAACAGCACTGTTACTTGGGTCCAAATCTCCAACCCTCATGCAAACAGTTTTCAGTCTAATCTAGTCCACTAATGGGTAACCTGACAGAGACTAGAAATATACATCTTAGATCATCATCTTGAGGGAATCACAAGATGATATAAAAACACGTAACTCCAGACCATAATGCACCTCACCCCTCAAGTACCCATACTCTTTTGTGAGTGTGAACTGTGATTCTGCTTAATAAATCCACTCATTCCTGTCACTGCTGCATTCTTAAATGCTTTTCTGTGACAAGTTAAGAGCCTACTCCACAGGTGAGGATGAGTTGAGGTCCCCATTTCCCTATTGACAAAGCTAGTTGGGAAGTGGTAACCCAGGTGGAGATGATATTGGCCTAGTAAGGGGCATTGGGATAACAAGAGACCTACTTACCAGGTAAAGTAGATAAGACCTTGTGGATTGCATGTGGGGGATCATTTAAATAGACACAGGAATAAAATATAATAAATCAAGAGATGAAATATATAAATAAAGAGATGCCATCTCACTAAGATGAGGAATCTTGATGGAAGAGATAGGAAAGAGGGGATGTAATGAATTCAGGTGTTGGTAGGTTGATTTTTATTAAACATCCAAGTAGAAGAGACCACAGCACAGCTAGATGGGAAACCTAGTAGAGAAAGTGTAGGCTCAAGAGAGATGTACCTCAAATGTCTCACATCAGCATCTAAGGAAAATAGATTTAATTCCACTACTATTATTTGCTAAGTTTCATGTGTTCAGATTTACCACAGAAGTGACTATAGGAATTCTAGCCTACTATAGTAACTCTTTCTCAAAGAATTTCCAAGAATAGTCTAGAGACGCTTGTAAGTATCCAGGAATTGAGTTCATCCTTGCATTCCAGGATTCCCTTTGCTTCTGCCATATGCGTGTTTGGCTGAGCTGGGAGTCTACAACATACAGTGCTGTTGAAACTGGGAGTGCCAAGGGTCACATCACATGGAGGCTGTGATGGGGTGGGTCAGCATGACCACTTCAGCACACACAGCTTCTCTCCTATAGGGCACAGACCACGTTCTGAGGAGTTCCAGTGTCACCTGCTACTCTCCCAGTCTTAGCCCTCCCCTCTGATCTCAGGCACCAGGGCTGCTTCTGGTTCTCTTGGCCTAACTCTGTCCGTTTCCATAGATTCTTTTTTGGGGTTCTTTGGGGTCTGTGCCTGCAACTTCCTTCCTTCATGACTTTCCCAGCTGGCAGACATTTTTCTATACATCTGAAGGATGAGGACCTTTCAGCCATTATGGCAATAAGTGGCTACAAATATGTAGGGGGAGAAGATCCATTCAGTCTTTCTCACCTGAACTCCTGTTGTAGCCAGGATTATGTCATGCACTCAGTGTTACTATGTGTCTTTGTCTACATCCTGCTTAAAAAATTATAAACCTCTAAAAGTCTCATTCAAGTCCCTCTATATTCTGGCAGAATATTTCTTTTTTTTTCTTCTTTTTATTGAGGTTATTGGTACAATCTAGGTGCACAATACAATTACATTCATCATTGGGATTCTGTACCTTTACATAATAGGTCTTGATTCTCATTTTTCCCCTTGTCCCTGCCCTCCCTTCACCCCCTCCTCCCCTCCCCATTTACAAACACTTTATTTCCATTTTTTCAGTTTCTCATATTTTTTTCCTCTCCCTTATTACCTTTCCCCCACCCTTCCCACTTTCCTTACACCTTTAGCCCTTTACTTCCTATTTCACATTATTAATTGTCTCATTAGGATCCTGTGTACTATTATAGTTTTTCACACCAAAGAAACTATTCGGTATTTCAGTTATCTTTATTACCTTTCCCCCACCCTTCCCACTTTCCCTACACCTTTAGCCCTTTACTTCCTATTTCACATTATTATCTCATTAGGATCCTGTGTACTATTATAGTTTTTCACACCAAAGAAACTATTCAGTATTTCAGTTAAAGAAATCTCTGTATGAACATTAAAAATAGGGAATCCTAAAATAAAACTAAAAAAGAAAGTAAAAGAGAACAGGTAATGATGTAACATTAAAATAATCCTTAATTCTGGAGATGAAAATGGTCTCTGAACATATTTAAATTTCTTTTTGCTCTTATAGTCTTATCTTATTTTTTTTTCATTATTTAGAGAATACTTTATTAGTTTCTGTAATCAAACCCACATAGGTGTGACCTTACATATTTAGTATGATGTGTTACACCTGTACACATGGGAAAAAATAAAAAATAATAAAAAGATTAACATTTCTAGACCAATATGACTGTACATTTCTGTACAATAACAACTCAACACAGTAAATTGGGATGACTTTTTCCAAAGTTGGCAGCATCATTAAAGTTTCCCAAAATTCAATTTATATATAAAAAGACTAATAATAGCAGTATGTTATGCATCAATAGCAGCAACAGCTTTTCCAGGTTCTGCAGTGATCTGAACAAAATTATAGACATTCAGCACATTCCATTAAAAAAAAACAAAAAACCAAAAGAAAAAAAAAAATCCAGACAACAGCCAAGTTCTGTTGCTGCTGGGGTACCTGGCACCATTTTTTTTATTA
>NW_022900929.1:47517425-47533717 GCF_012274545.1 Fukomys damarensis
GTGTCTTATTTCCCCCTCCATTTTGAAAGAGAGTTTTGCTGGATACATCAGTCTAGGTTGGAGGTTGTTCTCTTTCAGTACTTGCCCCAAGGGTTTGTGTTGAAAAGTCTGCTGTGATTCTGATGGGCTTTCCTTTGTATGTGATTTGTTTCTTTTCTCTTACTTCTTGCAGTATTTTGTTCTTCTGTTGGGTTTCTGGGATCTTGATTATTATATGTCTAGGTGTAGATTTTTTTTTGATTGTGCCTAGTCAGGTTCCTATATGCCTCAGTTATCTGAATGTCAAATTCTTCCCCTCTGCTTGGGAAGTTTTCTGTCATTAATTCTGCAAACTGCTTTTTTAAATAATTTGTATTTTCTCCTGCTACTTCATGGATTCCTATCAGTTGTTGGATCGATTTCTCATGATCTCTTACTGTTTTTAAGAGACCTCTCTTTTTATGATCACTGACTGCAATCTTATCTTCTATATCTGAGAGCCTATATTTCCATTCTTTTATTCTGTTGCATACACTTTCAATAGAGTGTTTAATTTCCTGGATATCTGTTTGAATCTGTTTTATGGATTCCATTTCTTTCCTATGTTGGGTGTTTATTGTTTCCACTTCTTTCTTATGCTGGGCCTTCAGGACTTCTATCATGGTCCTGAGCTCATCTATTTTTTGTCAGTTTCTGTTCTAGAGTCTCCAATCATGTGCTTCTATCATGGTCCTGAGCTCATCTATTTTTTTTGTCAGTTTCTGCTCTAGAGTCTCAAATCCAACTTCCATTTTGCTCACTCTCTCTATGGCTATCTGGGAAATTATTTCTGTTTTGAATTTTTCTAGAGTCTGGAAGAATATTTCTCACCACCTGCTGTCCGTCACCATCAATCCCATCCCTTCTCCTAACAGGCGTTAATTCTGTCAATGCTTCTTCAGTTAGGGACAGCATCATCTTCCCACATCTGTTCCTCCAAGTCTCACCTGTCCATCAGGGACCACTGAGACACCACAGCAAATAGCCACCCATAGGACCAAACTACCTCACTCCAAAGGCCCACTGCCCTTGGTTTGAATTTTTATTATGACTCATATCATGTATTATGATCACAAATATTCAGTGAACAAAATTATGAAAAGGCAGTAAAGTATAATGATGAAGAGCACTGGAGTGACATTGCCTCCATCCATATGCTGGGTTTGCCACTTACTAGTTATACAAATGCCAGCAAGTGACTTCATCTCTCTGTACCTCAGTTTCCCGACATGTAAACATGGAGATAATGATGGCACCTGCTTCTTGGGTTTATTATGATAGTTAATTCAATTCATTCACAAAGCATTTAGAAAAGTGCCTGCCTAAATAGGCAATGAATACGTTTTAGGTATTGTGGTATAGTTTATTCATTAAATATAATGTAGCAACTACATTGCCTTTTGGTTGCTTTGTCTAGGTCAGCGTACAGAGCACATACAGAAGTTTAACATCAGCCTCTGATCATAGCGAACCCGACTTGCTTTTTTGCTACCTTCCTTTTAAACAATTTTTGTCCAGCAGAGATTTGCCCCAGAATGATACATTAAACTTTTCTTTTTTTGCTCTGACTGCATCAATTTTTGTTGGCTTCAATTCTCTTTGAATGATAATTACTTTGTACTTGCTATATGCCAGAACTATGCTAGGACTAGATATGCCACGGTGAGCAAAGCCTGTGTGATTGTGTATCTGGTGAAACTGAAAGGAAGGGAGGAATTATATAAATAAAAAAATTTTTTTTGACACAAGATCTCGTTCTATAACTCAGGCTAGCTTTGAACTCACTATGCAGCCCAGACTGGCCTCGAACTTGGGCAATACTCCTGTCTCAGCCTATCAAGTGCTGGGATCACAGGTGTGCTCCAACACACACAACATAAATATAAAAATAAATGCATAAACACACAAATAAATATATAATAACAAAGCTTTTTTAAGTGCTATGAAGAAACAGGGTAGAAAAGGAACAAAACAAGAAGTCTCATTCGCATTGGGAATTGGTGATGATCCATTCAAAGAAGTGATGTAAGTAGTAATGTAAGGAGCACCTCAGGTGTGTGCACAGGCTGGAAGGATCAGCAGAGATTGTTGAGATCAAAGATCTGGACAAAGAGCAGTGTGATTTGGCCTAGAAAGTGAGATGAGACTGGAAACAGAGGCAGAGTCAGGCTAGGGAATCTGGGACTCTATTTCAAGAGTATCGGAAAGCCACTGCAGGGTTTTATGAAGTGGAGTGACAAATACTTTGTCTTATATCTTTAAGAGCTTCAGTGAGAAGGATGGACTGGAAAGAAGAGAAAATAGGTAAATTACAGTTCCCTATCACAACAGAGAGAAGGCCAAAAAATATGACTTAGCAAGTCACAGGAGAATGCATTCAGAATTGTTCCATTTATATATAGGTCAAAAATCAGGCAAAACTCTGTGTGTGTGTGTGTGTGTGTGTGTGTGTGTGTGTATGTGTGTGTGTGTGTGTGAATGCCTTAAAAGGGGTAGAGTCACCTAGGCTACAATGTAAACATTGCTGACTGGATGCCTGCCATTCCACAGCCCCGTGACCAGTGAGGAAGCTCCTGTAGAAGTCTAGGTTATAAATAACTGTGACCTGGACTAGGACAGTGGCAGTGGGATTAGAGAAAAATAGACATAGCCAAGTTATATTTAAGAGGTAAGAGAGGTCTCAGTAATAGATTGGATGTTTTACTGTATCAAAGGGCAGAGAGAAACACACACCCCATGTCATTTGGTTTTTCACAAAAATGCTTTTCCCAGAGCCGGGCATCTGCTAGGTCAAAGATGCACCACAGACACTAATAATACCTCACTTGGAGATTTCAGAACTTCAGTATAATTCTCTCAGATTTGGAAGTCATCCAAAGATTTTTAAATAGGGAAAGTGGGAAAGGGTAGGGGAAAGCTAATAAGGGAAAAGAAAAAATAGGAGAAAATGAAAAAATGGAAATGCAGTGTTTGTAAATGGGGAGGGGAGGAGGGGTGAAGGGAGGGCAGGGATAAGGGGAAAAAATGAGAACCAAGACCTGTCATGTAAAGGTACAAGATCCCAATAATGAATGTAACTGTACTGTATACCTAAAATGTACCAATGAATTCAATAAAAGGAAAAAAAATTCTGTTACCACACAAGGTTTCCTAAGAGCAACTACCATATAACTGCAGAAACATAGAGAGAGAGAAGGGGCTCATATGGCACCCCGGAGGCTGATTTCTAAATACTTCTAGAACCCACATTCATGTTCATTCTATACTACTACAGATTAACCCCACATACTTAAGTCTAGAAGTTATGGTTTAATTGGGGAATAGCACCAGTGTCCAGACCCTAGAACGTGTACCCCATGGTCACTTATTTCTTGATCCTGTTACTCAACTTGAGTTGGCCAGCCTTCCACATGCAGTGAATCTGCAGCCACCACAGGCAGGGATGAGCAGTGGTGACAGCCCTCCCTGAAATGCAGCCTCCTGCTCTGCCCTGGTCACACAGTGGCAGAGGCATGTGATGGGCCAATAGAACATGGAAACGGGCCCTCAATCATCCATAAAATACTGAAGACTTCTTTGATATGAGGCACTAGGTCAGACTTGGAGTAAGAAAATGGACAAGGCAGTCAAAATACAAGACATAAAATCACTTACATCCACTTGTACTTTGTGAATATGTACTGTGCATTCTGAGAGCTAATTTGAGTGGTCACTCTTTTTCCTAATTACGCATTAATTTCTTCTACCTTTCTGAAAAGTTCCTACATGTAACAGTCTGTTATCCATTTTAGCAGGATGTATTTTTTTCAGCTTTAATTGAGTTTATTGGTACATTTTAGGGATACAGTACAGTTACATTCATTGTTGGGATCTTGTACCTCTACATGACAAGTCTTGATTCTCATTTTTTCCCCTTACCTTTGCCCTCCCTTCACCCCCTCCTCCCCTCCCCATCTACAAACACTTTATTTTCATCTTTTCATTCTCTCACATTTTTTTCTTTTCCCTTTTTGCTCTTCCCCTACCTATCACACCTTCCCTACACCTTTAGCTCCTTTCCTCCCATTTCTAAATGTCAGTAATCTTATTAGAATCTTATGCATTGTTGCAGAATATTCACACCAGGGAAACTATTTGGTATTTACACATGTGGGACTTATTTATTTCACTTAGGAGTATATCTTCAATATGTATCCATTTTCCTATGAATGAATCTATTCTCTCGCTCTTTATGGCTGAGTAATATTCCATTTTATAGAAAAACCACAACTTCTTTATCCAGTTTCCAACGGATGGGCAAATAGGTTGTTTCCAAGATTTAGCTATTACAAACTGTGCCGCTATAAACATGGGTGCACATACTTCTCTGTGATATGATTCTTTTAGTTCTCTTGGAAAGATACCCAACAGAGGGATGGCTGGGTCAAATGGAACCTCCAGTCCAAGCTCTTTGAGGTATCTCCATATTGATTTCCATAGTGGTTGCACTAGTCTGCACTCCCACCAACAATGGAGGAGGGTTCCTTTCTCCCCACAACCCCGCCAACATTTGTTATTGTGTGATTTCTTGATAGCAGCCATTCTTTGTGGGGTGAGGTGGAATCTCAGTGTTGTTTTCATCTGCATCTCTCGAATGACCAGTGATGTGGAACATTTTTTCATATATTTTCTTGCTGCTTTCACTTCTTTGTATGAGAAATGTCTGTTCATTTCGGATGCCCATTTTTGGATCGGGTCTTTATATTTGGGGGGACTGATTGTTTTGAGTTCTTTATATATCCTTGATAATAGTCCTTTGTCTGAGGTACAGCTGGTAAAAATTTTTTCCCACATTGTAGATTGTCTCTTAGTTCTGCTAATGGTTTCTTTTGAAGTACAGAAGCTTTTTAGTAAGATGAGATCCCAGTTGTTGATTCTTTCTGCTAGTTCCCGTGCTACTGAGGATTTGTTCATAAAGTCTTTTCCTATACCAATGTCTTCCAGAGTTCTGCCTAACTTACTTTCCAGCAAGTTTAATGTTTCTGTTTTAATATTTAGATCTTTAATCCATTTGGATTTTAATTTAGTGCATGGCGAAAGATAAGGGTCTAATTTTAATCTGTGACAGGTTGATATCCAGTTTTTCCAACACCATTTATTAAAGAGGCTATCTTTCCTCCACTGAGGATGGTGAGCTCCTTTGTCGAAGATGAGGTAGCTGAGTACATCTGCATTTGTTTTTGTGTCTTCCAGTCTGTTCCATTGATCCTCAGGCCTATTTCTTTGCCAGTACCATGCTGATTTTATCACAGTGGCTTTGTAGTATAGTTTCAAATTGGGAATTGTTACACCTGGTGCCATGTGACTGTTGCCTATAATGGCTTTTGCTATTCTAGGTCTCTTGTGGTTCCAAATGAATTTTTGGATTCTTTTTTCTAGTTCTGTGAAATATAGTGTTGGAATTTCAATTGGCATTGCATTGAATGTATATAGCAGTTTCGGTAGTATGGCCATTTTCACTATGTTGATTCTTCCTACCCAGGAGCAGGGGATATCTTTCCATTTTTTTATATCCTCTTCGATTTCTTTTTTCAGAGTGCTGTAGTTTTCAGTGTAGAGATCTTTTGTTTCTTTTGTTAGATTGATTCCTAGATACTTCATTTTTTTGGATGCTATTGTAAAAGGAATTTTTTCCCTTATTTCTCTTTCTGTCTGTCTGTTATTTGTGTATAGAAAGGCTATTGATTTTTGGGTATTCACCTTGTATCCAGATACTTTACTGAATCTGTCAATTAAGTCTAGAAGTTTTTTGGTGGAGTTTTTTGGATCTTCAATGTAGAGTATCATATCATCAGCAAATAATGATAGTTTAACTTCTTCCTTTCCTATCTTTATTGCTTTAATTTCTTTCTCTTGTCTAATTGCTGTGGCTAATGTTTCCAGAACTATATTGAAGAGAAGTGGCGATAGTGGGCATCCTTGTCTTGTTCCTGATTTTAACATGAAGGTTTTCAGTTTTTGGCCATTCAATATGATGTTGGCTGATGGTTTTTCATAAATAGCCTTTATTAAATTGAGGTATAGACCATCTATTCCAATTTTTTGCAGGGTTTTTATCATGAATGGGTGTTGAATTTTATCAAATGCTTTTTCTGCATCTATTGAGAGGATCATATGGTTTTTGTCCTTGACTTTGTTAATATAATGTATTACATTCACTGACTTTCGTATGTTGAACCACCCTTGCATCTCTGGAATAAATCCGACTTGGTCATGATGGATGATCTTCTTAATAATCCTCTGTATTCTGTTTGCTAGTATCTTATTAAGGATTTTTGCATCTATATTCATTAAGGAGATTGGTCTGTAGTTCTCCTTTTTGGTTGTATCTTTCTCTGGTTTGGGAATCAGAGTGATACTTGCTTCCAGGAATGAATTTGGAAGTATAGCTTCTCTTTCAATTTCATTGAAAAGTTTGAAGAGTAATGGTAGTAGTTCTTCTCTAAATGTCTTGTAAAATTCAGCAGTGAATCCATCAGGGCCTGGGCTTTTCTTTGTTGGTAAGTTTTTAATTACATTTTCAATTTCACTGATTGTGATTGGGGTGTTTAAAATGTTTTTATCTTCTTCGTTCAACTTTGGTAATTCATAAGTATCTAGAAATCTGTCCATTTCTTCTGTGTTTTCCATTTTATTAGAGTACAGGTTCTCAAAGTAGGTGTTCATGATCCTCTGGATTTCTTTCGGATCTGTTGTGACTTCGCCTTTTTCATTCCTAATTGCATGGATCTGAGCCTTTTCTTTCCTTTTTTTGATAAGATTAGCTAAGGGTTTGTCAATTTTATTTATTCTTTCAAAAAACCAGCTCTTTGTTTCATTTATTTTTTGTATCGTTTTCTTAATTTCAATTGCATTGATTTCTGCTCGGATCTTTATAATTTCCTCTCTTGTTCGAGCTTTGGGTTTTTCTTGCTCTTGTTTTTCTAGGAGTCTAAGTTTCATCGTTAAGTTGTTTATTTGAGCCCGCTCTGTTTTCCTAGTGTGGGCATTCAATGTTATGAATTTTCCACGTAGAACTGCTTTCATTGTGTCCCAAAGATTCCTGTATGTTGTATTGGCATTCTCATTTATTTGTAAAAACTGTCTAATTTCTTCTTTAATTTCCTCTGTAATCCATTGATTGTTTAGGAGAGTGTTGTTCAGTTTCCATGTGCTTGTGAAGTTTCTATAGTTTCTTGTGCTATTGATGTCTAGTTTGATTGCACTATGATCTGATAATAAACAGGGGATGACTTCAATTTTTTTGCATTTATTTAGACCTGTTTTGTGAGCCAGTATGTGGTCTATTTTGGAGAATGATCCATGTGCAGCCGAAAAGAATGTATATTCTGGTTTTTGGGGGTGGAATACTCTATAAACATCTATTAAGTCCATGTGTTCCAAAGCTTGGTTCAGTTCTATTATTTCATTGTTGATTTTCTGCCTAGTAGATCTGTCAATTTGTGATAGTGGGGTATTTAAATCCCCCACTATAATTGTATTAGTGCTTATTTGGTTTTTCATGTTACTTAATGTTTGTTTTATATAATTGGGGGCATTTCATTTGGTGCATATATGTTTATGATTGTGAGCTCTTCCTCTTGAATTGTTCCCTTTACAAGGATGTAGTGTTCTTCTTTGTCTCTCTTAATGAGCTTTGGTTTGAAATTTAGTTTATCTGAGAATAAGATTGCTACCCCTGCTTTTTTCTGGACTCCTGACGCATGGAGAATTGTTTTCCATCCTTTCACTTTCAGTCTATGGACTTCCTTTTGCACTAGGTGTGTTTCTTGTATACAACATATTGTTGGATTTTGCTTCTTAATCCATTCTGCCAATCTGTTTCTCTTGATTGGTGAATTGAGGCCATTGACATTGATGGTTACAACTGATATATTTTGACTTATTCTTGTCATGTTTTTGTCCATTTGTTGACTCTTTTTACTTTTTCTCCCATCTCCTTTTAGTTTCTTGCCTTGCCTATTTGATTTGGTCTGTTGGGCCTCATGTTATTGTGAATTTCGTTGTCCTTTTCTAGGATATTGTTTAGAATTCCTTGCAGTGCTGGTTTGGTGTTCATGAAATTTCTCAGGTGCTCTTTGTCGTGGAAGTACCTTATTTCCCCATCTATTTTGAAAGAGAGTTTTGCAAGATACATCAGTCTAGGTTGGAGGTTTTTTTCTTTTAGGATTTGGAATACTTCACTCCAGGCTCTCCTTGACCTAAGGGTTTGTGTTGAAAAGTCTGCTGTGATTCTAATGGGCTTTCCTTTGCATGTGATTTGTTTCTTTTCTCTTACTGCTTGTAGTATTTTGTTTTTCTGTTGGATTTCTGGAATCTTGATTATTTTATGTCTAGGTGAAGATTTTTTTTGATAGTGGCTAGTTGGGGTTCTATATGCCTCAATTATCTGTATGTCTAATTCTTCCCTTCTGTTTGGGAAGTTTTCTGTTATTAATTCTGTGAAGAGCTTTTTTATGTCATTTGCGTTTTCTCCTGTTTTTTCATGAATTCCTATCAGTCTTATGTTATTTTTCTTTGCATCATGTAGGAGTTGTTGGATCGATTTCTCATGTTCCCTTACTGTTTTTAAGAGACCTCTTTTTTCACGGTCACTGACTGAGATCCTATCTTCTATATCTGAAATTCTATCTTCGCAATCTTTTATTCTGTTGCGTACACTTTCAATAGAGTTTTTAATCTCCTGGATATCTGTTTGAATCTGTTTTATGGATTCCATTTCTTTCCTCTGTTGGGCATTCATTGTTTCCATTTCTTTCTTATGCTGAGTCTTCATGGCTTCTATCACAGTCTTGAGCTCATCTATTTTTTTCTCAGTTTCTGCTCTAGAGTCTCGAATCATGACTTCCATTTTGCCCATCATCTCTCTGGTTAACTGGGAAATTATTTGTGATTTGAATTTTTCTAGAGCCTGATTGATCTGTTTTGTTACCTCCTGTGCTATGGGTCCAGGATGTCCTGTTGGTTCACTATCAGACTTTTCATCCTCATTTGTCCTACTATTTGCCATTGGTGAACTGGAAATCTGTTTTGTGTCTTGCTTAAGTGTTTTCTCATTTTTATTTTTATTGTTAGGTTGTCCTTCTTTAATTTCTGGGTATTACTTAAATCTTCCTAATATAGTTGCGTATTAGCTTTTGAGTTTCTAATGACTCATAGACATCCTCATTTTCATAATATCAGAGAAAACAACTCTTTAAATCAATCACAGCCCTTTATCCCAATTGATACATTCAGCAGCCCAATAGGATCAGGCACAGCTTCCAAACTGACCACTTGTGGTAGTCATTAATGTATCACCTTTAACTCATGTGAATTAAATTAATTTCAAGAAGCAGCCCATAATATGTTTGCAGTGAATATGCTTTTCAATATAGCATTTTTTACCATTTAGGATGGGGGTTTAGACTTAGAAAGAGAGGATTAGATAAAGGAAAGAATTGGAGCAGGTTTGAAGTGAATCCAGAGGATGTAGAATTACCTTAGTATCTTTACAAAGCTATTAACTTCAGGGGGGATAGAGAGAGTGCAGGAATAAGGACAAGAATATATCCCCTTAACAATATCAGGCACTTGCCTTCCCTTGAAGGTACAGAGCCATGAGTGAGGTAAAATGACTGGAGAAAAGAACATAAAGAGAAACCCCTCCTAAAGAGAAAAAATAATAAAAGAAGAAGTCTGAGTTAGGGCAGAAGCCGGAATAAAAAGGGAGACGAGGGATAATATGGTGGAGCAAGAGACTGAGTTGGAGAGAGAGGACAGAAAAAAGAAAGAAATTTTAGGGTGGAATGAGGAAAAGAAAAGAGAGAGAGAGAAAAAAAAAAGAATTTGAAGGGCCTCTTTCAGACTGTCTCTGTTCTCATATTATACCACATGTACAGCCATATGAAGAACCAAATCCCCTGGTCTCAGCTAGCCAATGGCAGTTCCCCACGACTGAGACTGAACACAGTCCACAAGGCCTAACTTGAGTTGCCCTACCCTCAGGGTTGAACTCTACTCAGTTCTATTACAGGTTTCCCCTGCACTTTCTTTAAAGATGTTCAAAGTTGGGAGCTCAGAAAACTACCCTTCATGAGAACCTATGCCTCTGCAGAGTTGATCTAAGGACTGGCCCAATCGGGAGGTTTGAGAACGGGGTGGGGAGGTCATGGGGGTGTTTCAAGGGCGCCCACATGGCTACCTTCCTTACTGGGTCTGATGTTGAGCAGTCCGGGAGGTCGCGCACCTGCCGGATGATCTCAGGCAGGCAGGCAGCTGAAGAGAACCCCTCCAGGGTCTTTGGGTCCTTACTGGGTCTGATCTTACTGGGATGTTTTGAATTGGATTTGTTTTTACCTTTGTCAGCGAATGTTATTAAGCTGATTTTTAAAAATCAACTGGATATTTTCTTCCCAGTACATATTTCTTCCAGGAGTTTTTTAAAGCCTGTGATCTTACGTTGATGCTAAAGATTGGACAGTATTCCTTCTGGTTTATCTTGCCTGGGGGGGAAGGAATATGAATGATGTGTGTTCTTGGGTTCTGTAGGCAAGTGATGAACAGGGAACTGAATAGGAAGCTCTATAATAGCTGGACTCAGTTCCAGTCACCACATGTATTTAGTAACCCAAGGCAAGGAATGCTATCATTTATGTCAATACTTTGATACCTAAACCTGACCAGAAAAAGTAAACACACAAGAATACCGTAGGCTGATTTTATTTGTGAATATAGTTGATAAGCAGTTAGATTATGTTTAACAGTATGACCAAAATTGTGACCAAGGAGATTGTATTTCTAAAATGAAAATAGTTATTATCTATAAATTTACTACTTTCATAAATTACAAGAGGAAAAAATAAAGCCACTCACAAAGATGCCGAAAAGGAACTGACTATAACTTAACCGGAGTTTGAATTAAATAAAAGCTATTTGGTTGATTAAAGGAATTTAACAAAATCCAAAGCAACATTAACAGTAAAACACTAGAAGTCATTCCAGTAGGGTCAGGAAGACTTTTTGTTCTCACTACCACTGCCATTCAGTACTGCACAGGAAATCAGTTTAATAAGCAAGTTTGAAAAAACCCACTAAAATGTTAGAAAGGATACGCTTTTATTATTTGCTTATGTTATTGTTATCTTCCTCAAAATCTATACCAAAAATTATTAGAAAAAAGTTATAGCACAGCGGCAAACTATAAGAGAAATATTCTGAAACAAAATAGCTTTCTGTAGCAACAGTCAGTTAGAAATAATGACAGGAAGAAATGCAGAAGGGGAGTAGTTGGGTCAGCTGGAATTTCTACTTTTATTTTTTGAGGAAGTAGTACACTGATTTCCATAATGGTTATACTAGTTTACATTCCTACCAACAACATACAAGGTGCCTCCCCACCCACTCCTGCTCCAGGGTTTGTTATAGATTTCTTGATGATAGCCAATATTTTCTGGAGTTTGATGAAATCTCAGTGTGGCTTTAATTTCCATTTATCTAATGGCCACAGGTGTTCACAGTTTTTCATATATTTATTTATCAGCTATTTCCTCCTATGAGAAGTGTCTATTCATTCAGTTGCCCATTTTTTTATCGAGTCTTTTATTTTGGGAGGGGGTGTGGGTTTTTACCCACAGCAGCATAATTCATAATAGCTAAATCTTGGAAGTTTTCTATATGTTCATCAACAGATGAGTGGATAAAGACAACGTTGTATTTTTTTTTCCTTTTTTTTTGGTACCAGGGATAGAACTTGGGACCTGTGCTTACAAGGCAGGCAGCAGAACCACTGAGCTAAATCCCCAGCCTGAAAATGTTGTATTTATACACAATGGAATACTACTTTGTATTAAAGAAGTTTAAACTCCTCAAGTCATTTGTGGCAAAATGGATAGATCTTGAGAGCATAATGGTAAGTGAAAAATCAAACAGACTTTTAAATATTAAATGGTTGCCCTTATATGATAAACCCAAAATATAAATGAAGATAAAAATAAAAGAAAGCTAATAGGAAATAAGGGAACAATCAAGAGATAGAGGAAGGAGAGAAGGAGGAGAGAGGAAAGGGAAGGGGGTGAAAAAGAATTGAGATGTGCTGGGCTGGGGATTTAGCTCAGTGGTTCCACTGCCTGCATTGCAAAGACAGGTCCTGAGTTTGATCCTTGGTACCAAAAACAAAACAAAACAGAAAACAACCCAAAAACCCAAAACAAAACAAAATTTGCAAAATGTGCTATGTACCTGTACCAACAAGGAATATAATCATTATATACTGAAAACATGTAGTAATAAAAATAAAAATCTAAAAAAACTAAAATGAAACAAAATAATCTATTCACAATTGCAACAAAAACAGCAATATACCTAGGAGTAAGTGTAAACTGAAAAAATACATAAAATCTATATGAAGAGAATTATCCACAACTGCTTCCAGGACACAGAGGTAAACTGAGTATGTAGAATGATAAGAAAATTCTACCTCAGTATTCATTGATAAGAAAATTCATTTTGTCCAGATGTCAATTTTCCTACAAATAGATTTTTAAAATTTAAATCATTCTATTAAAAATATTCTACACTAGAAATTATAGACACAAAATATATGCACAAGACAAAGTCAAAAAATAAGCTCCTGCTAAAGTGGTACATGACTATAATGCTAGTACTTTGGAAGGCAGTGGCAGAAAGATCCCAAGATTGAGTCCAGCTTGGACAACTTTGGCACTGAGCAATACCCAGCAAGACACTCTCTCAAAATAAAATTTTAAAATGGCTGGGTAGCTAGCTCAATGCAAAGGCCCTGCATTCAATCCCCAGTATCATTAAAAAACCAAAAACATTTAAGAAGCATTTGTACACGTTTCACCTCAATTTACTAGTTGTTAATGTCTTGCCACTTTTACTTCATCTCATGTACTTTAGTTTCTGAAATGTTTGAATGCAAATTGAAGGAGAAGATCTTAATGGTTTTGCAGTCAAGCACTCCTTACAAAGGACAGAAATAGTCCTTTTTATAAGATACAAATTCTGAATGAAAAATGTGATAAATAGATCTTCACTAAAATTAAGACACTATCAAAAGAATGAGAAGGTAAGCCACAGGATGGAAAAAAATATTTGTAATACTTATATGTGAGAAAACATATTTCTTTTATTTAGAACATATTCAGAGCTACAAATCAAAATATTGTGATACCAGAATATGTTTAGGAGAAAGAGCTGGAAGGATATTCACCAAATTAAATCACTGGCCATGGATCTCTCTGGATGTCTCTCTCAATTATAGTTGCAGAGAATTTCAGTCTTTTTCACTTTTTCTTCCTCTAATGAAATGGTGTTTACACTCCTGACCATGGCAGACTAGAGATGGAGGTGCAGGAAGGTCACTCAGGGAGAGTCACTGGCGGGGATGGTGATGGTATTCAGAAAGGGGGAGGCAAACACACCCAGATATGGAAAACCCACCTGAAGGAGAAATCCAGTAGATCAAATCAAATACTGGGGTGGGTGAGAAAGGCAAGCAGGGCCACTGTAGCACTCCTTACACCCTTACAGGGGGAACACACCATCTTGGAGTGGGTCTAACATCCTGAGGGAAGGAGCCAGTGGGGAAAACACCAGACTTTTGGGATAGGTTCCTTACATTCTGTCCCTCCCACCTGGAAGCCTTTCCTTTACCCTTCTCACTTCTCCTACTTCTTTAAACCTTTTCTTCCTATTTCACATTATCTATTATACAATTTGAACCTTATTTATACTTTCAGTTTCTCACACCAGAGAAACTACTTGGTATTTACACACGTGTGTCCTATTTGTTTCACTTAAGAGAATGGCCTCAATGTGTATCCATTTAGCTGTAAATGTCTCTAGTTTCTTATTCTTTTTTTCCTTTTCATTGAGTTTATTGGTACAATCTAGATGTACAATACAGTTACATTCATCATTGCAATTCTGTACCTTTACATAATAGGTCTTGATTCTCATTTTTTCCACTTGTCCCTGCTCTCCCTTCCCCCTCCTCCCCTCCCCACTTACAAACACTATATTTCCATTTTTTCAGTTTCTCATATTTTTTCCCTCTCCCTTATTACCTTTCCCCCACCCTTCCCACTTTTCCTACCCCTTTGGCCCTTTACTTCCTATTTCACATTATTAATTATCTCATTAGGATCCTGTGTACTATTATACTTTTTCACACCAAAGAAACTATTTGGTATTTCAGTTAAAGCAATCTCTGTATGAACATAAAAAATAGGAATCCTAAAATAAAAGTAAAAAGGAAAGTAAAAAAGGCAATGATGTAACATTAAAATAATCCTTAATCCTGGAGATGAAAATGGTCCCAGAACATATTTAAATCGCTTCTTGCTCTTATAGTCTTATCTTATTCTTTTTTTCATTATTTAGAAAATAATTTATTAGTTTCTGTAATCAAACCCATGTAGATATGAGCTTACATATTTAGTATGATGTGTTACCCCTGTATACATGGAAAAAAAATTAAAAGTAAAATTTAAAAAATTAACATTTCTAGACCAATATGGTTGTCCATTTCTGTACAATGCCAACTCAATACAGTAAATTGGGATGACTTTTTGCAAAATTGGTAGCACCATTAAAGTTTCCCCAAATTCAATTTATATATATACATGTATACACACACACACACACATATATATATATATATATATATACATATATACATATATATATGTATATATATATACACACACACACACACACACACACACACGCTAATAAGAGCAGGATGTAATAAATCGATAGCAGCAACAGCTTTTCCAGGTTCTGCAGTCATCTGAACAAAATCATACACATTCAGCACATTCCATTAAAAAAAACAAAACAAAACAATAAGAAACAAAGAAAAGAATCATATCCAGACAACAGCAAAGTTCTATTGCTGTTGTGGTACCTGGCACCATTTTTTCTATTAGCCTCTTAATCATCATCTGGAAAGAGAACATTCTAGAGTAATATCATTAAGTGTAGCTCTGATAAAGCACAGTCCCTACTATGTATCATAAATCAGGAACTATATATTTTACATTCATAGAGGTATGATAGAGACAGTACCGTCCTACATCAATAATATTAGAATCAGTTTTGGTTTGAAATTTACTTTGTCTGCTCTTATTCCATTTTGCCATTCTATTTCTCTTGATTGGTGAGCTGAGGCCATTGACATTGCTGGTTATAACTGATATGTACTGATTTGTTATTGACATGTTATTGGCCTTTTGTTGACTCTTTTTACTTTTTCACTTTCTCCTTTTAATTTCTTGCCTTGCCTATTTGATTTGCTCTGTTGGGCCTCATGTTGCTGTTGCCTTCATTGTCTTTTTCTAGAATCTTGTTTAGAATTGCTTGTAGTGCTGGTTTGGTATTCATGTAGTTTCTCAAGTGTTCTTTGTCATGGAAGTGTCTTATTTCCCCATCCACTTGAAAGAGAGTTTTGCAGGATACATCAGTCTAGGTTGGAGGTTGTTCTCTTTTAGTACTTGAAATATGTCATTCCAGGCTCTCCTTGCCCCAAGGGTTTGTGTTGAAAAGTCTGCTGTGATTCTGATTGGCTTTCCTTTGTATGTGATTTGTTTCTTTTCTCTTATGCTTGTAGTATTTTGTTCTTCTGTTGGGTTTCTGGGATTTTAATTATTATATGTCTAGGTGTAGTTTTTTTTTGATTGTAGCTAGTTAGGGTCCTATATGCCTCAGTTATCTGAATGTCAAATTCTTACCCTCTGTTTGGGAAGTTTTCTGTCATTAATTCTGCAAACTGCGTTTTTAAGTCATTTCTATTTTCTCCTGGTACTTCATGGATTCCTATCAGTCTTATGTTATTCTTCTTTGCATCATCTAGGAGTTGCTGGATCAATTTCTCATGATCCCCTACTGTTTTTAAGAGACCTCTCTTTTCGTGGTCACTGACTGCAATCTTATCTTCTACATCTGAGAGTCTATCTTTGCATTCTTTTATTCTGTTGCGTACACTTTCTATGGAGTGTTTAATCTCCTGGATATCTGTTTGAATCTGTTTTATGGATTCCATTTCTTTCCTATGTTGGGTGTTTATTGTTTCCATTTCTTTCTTATGCTGGGCCTTCATGGCTTCTATCATGGTCCTGAGCTCATCTATTTTTTTGTCAGTTTCTGCTCTAGAGTCTTGAATCATGACTTTCATTTTGCTCACTATCTCTATGGCTATCTGGGAAATTATTTCTGTTTTGAATTTTTCTAGA
>NW_022900929.1:47534541-47570812 GCF_012274545.1 Fukomys damarensis
GCGGGGGGGGGGGACTTATGGGGGTTTAGGGGTGCTCGCATGGCTACCTCCCGGCGCTAGAGCTATGGTGGCTGGGTCAGGAACAGGCGTGGCTCTCCTTCCTGTGGTGGATCGGGGCCCAGGCTGCCTCCCAGCGCTTGAGTGATGGCGGCTGGCTCTCATTCTTTTTTTATTGGTACCAGGGATCGAACTCAGGACCTTGCACTTGTGAGGCAGACAGCAGAACCACTGAGCTAAATCCCTGGCCCTCTAGTTTCTTGTTCTTTATGGCTGAGTAGTACTCCATTTTATAGAAAAACCACATCTTTATCCAGTCTGCAGTTGATGGGCAATTGGCTGTTTCCAAGCTTTAGCTATTACAAACTGTGCCACTATAAACATGGGTGTGCATATATCACTGTGGTATGATTCTTTTGATTTGTTTAGAAAGGTATCCAGCAGAGGAATGGCTGGGTCATGATAAAAGCTATTTATGGTAAACCTACTACTAATACTATATTAAATGGGAAGCTGAAATTCTAAAATCAGGAATAAGACACAACTGTCCACTATCAGAACTCCCGTTCAATATAATATTCAAAACACTAGCCAGTATAATTAATCAAGAGAACTAAAAGGATATGTATAGGAAAGGGAGAAGTCAAACTATCATTACTTATAGATGACATTATCCTTTATACAGAAGAGCCATAAAATTCACTCCCTAAATTCCTAAAACTCCTAGAATAAAATTAGGAATGTCACAGGACACAAAATCAACATATAATAGACAATAGAATCCACCGAGAAAGAAATTAGAAAAATAACATTATTTGCAATACCTCAAGAACAATAAAGCCGGGCGTGGTGGTACATGCCTGTAATCCCAGCACTTGGGAGGCTGAGGCTGGAGGATCACTGTGAGTTTGAGAGCAACCTGGGATACAGAATGAGTTCCAGGTCAGTCTCAACTACATAGTGAGACCCTGTCTCAAAAAAAAATAAAAAAAAAGGACAATAAAAACGTAGGAGTTAACAACCAAGGAAGTAAAAGCCTTTTATAATTTAAATTATGGTACTCTGAAAAAGTAAATCAAAGAGGACATCAGAAAGTGGAAAGGTAGGCCTTATTCTGAGATAAGAAAAAACTGATATATAGATTTAATGCACCATTAATCAAAATACCAGCAGCATTCCTCACAGTACTAGGAAAAAAAAATCCTAAAATGTACAAGGAATCAAGAGACCCAGAACACCAAACTCAGTCCTGGGCAATAACAGCAAATCCAGAGGCCACGCAACCCCAGAATTCAAATTATATTAGAAAGCTACAGTAATAAAACCAGCAAAGTTCTGGCACAAAAAGAATCGTGTTGATCAATGGAACAGAATAAAGGATGCTGAAATAACCCCAGGCACATTCAGCCATCTTATCTCTGACATACACTAGAGGAAAGATAGTCTCTTTAATAAATTGTGCACATAAAACTGGTTATCCACATGCAGAAGAATGAATCTAAACTACATATCAATCCCCATGTACCAAAATAAAATAAAAACGGATCAAAGAACCAGAAATCAAAACAGAAACAATCTTCTGGGTGATAATATAGGTAAAACTCTTGAAGACATAAGCACAGTTTCTAAACAGAAACTAAATTGCACAAGAAATAACATTAAGAATCAACTAAAAGGAGTATATCAAGTTAAAAATCTTCTGCACAGCAAAGAAAACAACCAATAGAATGGGAAAAAATTGCCAGCTATATCTCAGAGAGAGAATTAATATCTGGAATATATAAAGAATTCAAAAAATGACATCCCAAAATAAGAGATCCAATCAAAATGGGAAATTAAAATGAATAGACACTTCTCAGAAAAATCAAAAACTGGCAATGAGTGCATGAAAAAAAAATTTCAACATCTCTTAGTATTAGAGAAATGCAAATTAAAACAATACTGAAAAGAATGGCTGCCATCAACAAATCAAATGAGAACAAATGTTGCTGAGACTGTGGGGAAAAAGAAACATTTCTGCTTTTTTTTTTTTTGTCATGGGAATCAAACTCAAGGCAGGCAGCAGAACCACTGAGCTAAATTCCTGGCCCCATTTCTGCTTTCTTGATGGGATTGTAAACTATGTAAATCAGTGTGGAGAGTCCTCAAAAAACTAAAGTTAGAAATTTCATTCAACTCAATTATTCCTCTTCTAGTACCTTCCTAAAAGTGTTAAAGATATCATATTACTGTGATACACACATTTATAGCAGCACAACTTACAATAGCTAAATCTTGCAAGTAGCCTATATGTCCATTAACAGATAAACAGACAATAAAATTGTTGTATTTGTACAAATTGAGCAGTGCTCTTATATAAAGAAGAACAAATTAGAATCATGTATCGGAAAATGGATGAACCTTGAGACCATACTCTCAAGTGAAATGCATCAGTCACACAAGTTGAAATAGTGCATGGCCACTCTTGTATGAGAAAGCCAAGGTAAAACTACCTAAAGAGCAACAGAAAACAGTAGGAAGCAGGGTGATATATCTTCAGCAAATGAGAAAGAGATTTAGAGGGGGAGAGGGGGAGCAAGGGGAGGTGAAGAGAACATAAAAAAAATTAAGATGTGTTACTTACATGTACCAACTCTCTTTGATGAATGTAAATGTACTAATAAAAAGGAAATGACTTTCTTGTCCTTTTCTGATTCTGTATATAATACATGGTTACTAAGAAAGAATCTGTTCAACAATATATTCAAGTATGAGGAGGAAAATAAAAAGTGCTTGAAATCCTATCATCCTGCCAGTGTCTTGATAGTACTTTCATCCCTCATGAACACACATGCACACACATACACACACACACACCACACACACATTCAATTTTCATTTTTATCTTGAATATAGGATTCCTTAGAGGTGTAGGGAGAGTGGAAAGGGTAGGGGAAAGCTAATAAGGGGAAAGAAAAAAATATGAGAAAATGAAAATAAAGTGTTAGTAAATGGGGAGGGGAAGAGGGGGTGAAGGGAGGGCAGGGACAAGGGGAAAAAATGAGAACCAAGACCTGTCATGTAAAGGTACAAGATCCCAATAATGAATGTAACTGTACTGTATACCTAAAATGTACCAAAAAACTCAATTAAAAAATTGAATATGGGATTCTTTGTGGGCCAATTTCTTCTCTTCCTCCTTGCTATGATTCTTTATTTTATCCAAGCTCTAGTCCACAAATTTTTTTTTATTGGTATGTAGAATTTTCAAATTCATATCCACAACTAGCATTTTTATGTAATAAAATAGTTCAAACATAAAGTATGGAAAATGACATAATGAACAGCCAGGAACCATATGCCAGGTTAAGAAATAAAACACTACACATAGAGTTAATTCATTTTATCCTCTCTTTACAGCCTGTCTCCTCTGCTCCTTTAAAGAGGAAATCATTGTCTCAAACTTGGTTTGGAGTATTCCTGTGCTTGTTTTCATATACATATTACATATATGTATCCTTTAATTATGTCAAGCATGTTTTCCATATATTTAAACTTTATATATGGTATCACATTGAACATATTCATGGAAAAAATTTTGCCTTCATCTAAGATTTTATGAGCTTTATTCATGTGAAATATGTAGTTCTGATCCATTCATTTTAATTTCAGTAAAACTAGAAGAGGGAAAAAGACATGCTTGAAAAAATTATGCATTAATACCTATGAGATATTTAGGAACTTAATATTTTTACTGATATGATTGGATTTAGTGTTAATTTGTTATTAATTTAATATTTATTGAGGGCTCACAATCAAATATGGTGAAAAGCATTTGAGACACAATGAAGATAAAAACAGACTTAGTCTCCGCTCTTAAGAAGTGTATGATTTGCTTGTGAGTTAAGTATCAGGCAATAATCAACACACACATTTTTAAATTAAGAACTGTTATATAGTTATCTCTGCGTTGAGGATACTAAGAGTTTGGGCAGGCCAAAGTAGCCAAAATTTACATGACAGAGGATTGGAAAGGAGGGAGCATATAGAGAGAAGGTCACACATCTGTAGAGCACAGAAGATACTCAGTACTTCTTGAGTATTTAGAAGAGTACCATTAAACACATGCAAGTAAGAAAGCTAAGTCCAAGGAAAAATTTACCAGAAAGAAGTGTGGGTTCTTCCATAGGGCCAGGAATAGTGCCTATTCTCACCAGACAGACTAAAATTCATAATTCATGGCATGTTAGTGCTTAGAAGGCTCTTTTTCTGTTCATGGTGAACAATTATCCCTGGGCACTGCTCCAATCCATTTCACAAACCCTAAACAGAAAACATAAAAGGACCAAACTGTTCCCAAGTGACTTAACTGTGCCCCAAGAGAAAACTGAGAATATTAATAAGAATAAAAAATATTCAGAACATAAAAAGATAAAATTCACTAAATCTGACTTCCAATAAAAATTGTAAGGCATGCAAAAAAGCAGAAAAATGCAAACATAATAAGAAAAAAAATCAATCAATCAAAATCAACAGGGAAGACCCAGATGGGGAAGCAGAAACAAAGCAGCACTGTATGGCTTCTCCATGACCAGGACAGAGATGGTTGGAAGCAGCTACACAGCAAGAAAAAGAAGACTCAAAAGGAAAGCTGGAAATCCAAAGTATAAATAAGCTAAAGAGCAAAATAAAAGACAGATAATGTGAAACAGGGAGATAGGTCTTTTGCAAAAGAGAAGGAAACCAAGAAATGGGGTGGTGGGGGGAGAGGAGGAAAGATGAAAAAAAGAATGGAAATGTGTTATGTACGTGTACCAACTCCCCAAGATGAACATGATCATTATGCACTGCAAACATATACTAATAAAACATTAAATTAAAAATTAAGAGGAGAGAAACAAAGGCAAAAACGGAGAAAAGACTAAAGCAGTCTGCAATGTCAATCCTGATTCCCAAATGAAAAAGTGCTGGGATTAAGTGGGAACTGGGCTCTCAGAAAAGGCTGGGCACCAAGACCACCATACAAAGGTACAAGAGACAGCCAGACACGATGGCTACACACCTGTATCCCAGCATGCTGGAAGGCTGAGCAGGAGCGTCACAAGTCTGAGGCCAGCTTGGGCAACTTAGCAACTTAGTGAGACCATGCAGATCAGTGTGAAGGCTCTGACTTCAATTTTTAGTACAGTGAAGAAGAAGGAGAGGGAGAGGGAGAGAGAAAGGGAGGGGAAGGAGAAGGATGGAAGGAGGAGGAGGAAGATGGCAAATAGGAGAAAAGAAAGTGGAAGAGATTCCCTTTTCAACAGATGCATAAATCTCATTATAGAAATAGAAGAAGTATAAACAGAAAGGCAGTTTGAATCCTCCAAAGGTCTATAACTTGTCAGTAAGTGAATGCCTACATTGAGATGGGTGAAAGGCCAGACAAATCATTCAAATTACTTCAATATATGCACCAATGTTTATAGCGGCACAGATTGTAATAGCTAAAACTTGGAAACAGCCCTTCTGCCCATCTGTTGGAAACTGGATAAAGAAGATGTGGTTTTTCTATAAAATGGAATACCATTCAGCCCATAAAGAAAGGGAAATTAGAGTCATTCATAGGAAAATGGATACATATTGAAGATATACTCTTAAGTGAAATAAATAAGTCCCACATGTGTAAATACTGAATAGTTTCTCTGGTGTGAAAAACTATAATAGTAAACAAGATCCTAATGGGATAATTAAGATGTGAAATAGGAAGAAAAGGGTTAAAGGTGTAGGGAAAGTCGGAAGGGTAGGAGAAAGAAAATAAGGGGAAAGAAAAAATATGAGAAAATGTAAAAATGGAAATAAAGAGTTTGTAAATGGGGAGTATAGGAGGGGGTGAAGGGAGGGCAGAGACAAGGGGAAAAAATGAGAACCAAGACCTGTCATGTGAAGGTACAGGATCCCATTAATGAATGTAACTGTATTGTAGACCAAGATTGTACCAATAAACTCAATTAAAAAAATAAAAGAATTACTTCAAATAGGATAAAATAAACAGCTGAATGAATTAAGAGAGACAATACAAGATATGAATAAGTAATTCAACAAAGAGACAGAGATTCTGAAGAAGAACCAAACAGAGGTCTAGGACATAAAAAGCATAATAAGTCAAATAAAAAAACCAAAACTCAGTGGAAAGCCTTACCAATAGACTGGACAATGCAGAAGACAGGATTTCAGGTTTGAACATAAGTTTGATTCATTATTATATACTGAAACTAATAAAAATATAAACAAAACGTCCAAAAATTCTGAGTTATGGTTACAAGACAAAACTTACAAATTTTTGGTGTACAATAGGGTCCTGGGTTTAGACTGGTTGCATTAAAAAAATCTATTTAATATAACAGAAAACATTCGAAATATTGGGAAAGATGTGCACATTTAGGTGCAGGAGGCATTTGAGGCCCCGAGCAGCATGATCACATTACATCATAGTTAAAATGTTAAGAGCACAGAACAAGGAAAAATATTGAAATCTGTAAGAAAAACTAAGTCACTTATATAGAAAAATTCATCAGAATAACTGCAGACTAACTGCAGGAACTAAAAACCAGGAGGGCATGAAATACTGTATGTTAAACCCTGAAAAAAAAATAACTGCCAACCTAAATTATTATATCAAGAAAAGCAGCGTTTCAAAATTGAAGATGAAATAAAGACGTTATAAGATAAGTATGAGCCGGGCGCGGGCCGCAGGAGTGGTGGGGCGGGCGCCAATGCCACCAGGCTTGGCTCTAGCTGGATTCCCGCTCTCAGCCTGGACTCCGCCGAACCCGGCTCGCCTTGGGGGAGGGAAGTGGAGCCCGCAGGGAGGCCAACGCGAAACTGGCTGGTCCTGCAGTGCCAGTTCTTGCTTGGGGCCGCCCAGGCGGTTCTATCTACCTTACTTCCTCAGTGGCAATCTAGTCACTATGGTGTGGTGGCTGGTGTATTGTCAGCTCGAAAAAACCATGAACTTCGTAATGTGCTAAGAAACAGCTGGCTGCAGCATTTGACAGACCATCCAGCATTCATTCAGTGTGTGCTTGTGAAGTTCATAATAGTGCTCACGGCTGTGAAGTGCCGGTGGGAGACAGGGAGGACCCTTACTCCTGCAGGCTGCTCAACATCGCGAGTCCAGTTTTGAATCAGGAAATTGAAGCATTCGGTCTTTCTGAAGATGCTACATCAGAGCTCTCTGAGGGCCGAGTTGTGAATGTGAGCTTCCTCCGAGTTCTCTACCCGATCGTTATTACCAGTCTCGGGGTATTCTACGACACCGGTGACGTGGGTTTCCAGAGGGACATCACAGTGAAGCTTTTCCAGGCAGAACAGGAGGAGGAGGAGGCCCTCTTCACTGCTCGCTTTAGCTCTCCAAGCTGTGGAGTTCAGGTGAACAAGCTGTGGTACAAGCCTGTAGAACAATCCGTCTTACCAGCGAGCTTTGCAGGTACAATAGTGTGGGAGAGCAGAGACCTACATGGTCTCGTGTCAAGAAGCCTTCACAAAGTAACGGTCAGAGATAGAGGGGGAAGTTCTCAGAGTCATTATGGCTGGGGAGAATGCTCTGCCTCATGAATAGGTGGAAGGTGTGGAGGGAATTGCAGGTGATTTTATTTATACTATTCAGGAAGGCGATGCTCTCTTACATTACTTTCACTCTCAGCCTCAGCGACCTGTTGATCATAAGAGGAATCTTCGCGAGGAAGATGCCTTATTGAAGGAGGGAAGCAGGCTCTACAGTGACATTGTCTTTGTGGATGTTGTCGATACTTACTGAAATGTTCCTGTGAAATTACTGAACTTCTATAGATGGACTGTGGAAACAACCAGCTTCAGTTTATTGCTAAAGACAGATGATGACTGTTACATAGACTTAGAAGCTGTATTTAATATAACTGCCCAGAAGAATCTGGATGGGTCTAACTTTTGGTGGGGAAATTTCAGACTGAATTGGGCAGTGGACCAAACTGGCAAGTGGCAAGAGTTGGAGTAGCCCAGCCCAGCCTACCCTGCCTTTGCATGCAGGTCTGACTACGTGATTTCCAGGGACATTATCAGCTGGTTAGCATGCAATTCTGGGAGATTAAAGACCTATCAGTGTGAAGGTGTAAGCATGGGCATTTGGATGGCAGCCATAGGATCCAAGAGACACCAGGACAGCCTGTGGCTGTGTGAGAAGACCTGCGAGACAGGAATGCTGTCCTCCCCACAGTACTCACCACAGGAGCTGGAAGACCTGTGGGAGCTAAAACAGCTGTGTGGTGACCCTTGTCAGTGTGAAGCAAGATCATGATCACTCAAACCAACAAAGTGTAGACTGGGGTGGGTGGATGGTAACTCCATGTAAGTCTGAGGAGAGCCCATAGGTTGGCAGTAGAATACATGGTCTTTCAGGAGAGTTCTCAGTTGGCACTTTCTCCTGTGGCCAGCAAGAATTTCTTAATGTTTGCATAGAAGTCCCTCCTTAAAAATCAACTGACACTGTAGCACAAGAAAAGTTTGTATTTATATAATGGAAGATGATTTTTAAAATAACAAATTGTTTTCTAAAAGGAGAAATATTTCTAAATCCTGATCCATTTTTGCTAATTTGTCATAATCATTTTTGGTTAAAATGACCTGGTTAAGTTTTGAGTAGTGACTCAAAGAGTTTGAACCTGCATTACAAGATAGCTCTGCATAGCTTAATTAGCATATCTACAGGCCAAAAAGGACTCGGAAAAATGCTGTGTGAGCACCTGTATGAGCACTGGTCACTTATACCGAAGTTTGGGGTTCTTGGAAATAACATTAGGTTTTGTGGACCTTGAAGAGGACCCAATATAATCCTCAGTTCTGAACTTTGGAAAGATACTCATTTATATATTAGGCTAATATCCAAATTTTCTTATGCCATTTATCATAAAACCTGAAGGTCACCATTCAGTTCTCTTGCTAAATTCTAAATCCTTGTGGATGTGAATAAAAGTACGTCTCAGAGTTTTAGTGCCATAGGGAAGGATATTCCTAAGTCACTGACACTTTGAAAGAATTAATTTTGCTTTCCTTCTATCATTGACTAATGTTTACCTAATTTAAGTAAATATAAATCAAGCCTGATCATCTTCTATGAAAGATGTGCTCAGTTTAAGTATAATTGTTGGGAAAAGCATGTGATTAATTCTTTAAGTACTCTAAAACATAGTGCAACTGAGAAAATAGCACATACGCTATACACAGTAAAGGATGTGTCTCCCTGAGTTTAAGGGACATTTTACAAAAGCAACCAAATAATTTTATAGTAACCTTTTAAAATAGTATCAATAGAGAATTCCATTTGAAATAGTCTTATGACAGATGTTAACTATATTCAGATTTTACTAGACTAGTTAGTTTCTATTTAATATTTAAATCTTCACATGATGAGATGTAAAAATAAATACAACAATCAGAAAATTCTTAGTAAAGCCTTTATTATTGCTATTACATACAAGTCTAGAAATGATCTCTTCCCAACAAATTGCATCCTTTGTTATAATCAGGGAAAATTTTAGAAGCTCATTTTTTGACAGAACTATTCCAATAAATCATTTTCCAGTGAACCCCAGTCATGATAAGTAGTCTAGTCTCTAAATTTTATTAGTTGGTTGTTACCATCACACTAATAGACGATCTTCATTCTCCACAGACTAAAACTGTAGTGAGTGTAGATCATTTTCTAGTTCAGTTTCTCTGCCAGGCTCTACAATTAGAACAAAGGTAGAGGCAGGTGATTGAGATAGGTCTGATGAAGCCTGTGACGCACACTGCCCCCACAGCAGGTCACTCTTCAAGCTGAACAGATGTGCGCTCTCCAGTTGGAATCAGGCAGCATGAGATAGAGATGGTTCGCTAGCACGGCTTATGTGGAGACCAAGCTTGACGCTGCATTTTGGGGGCCACTTAGTTTGGGACTTTCATAGGACAACAGAAGCTCTGACACAGGAACTTTGAGGATACGTGACAGCGGTCCCTTCACCTTTCGAACTGTCCTAGAGTCTGTCAAAGAAAAGCAAAACCCATCAGCTTTCCCATGACAGCACCTGTGAAACTGGTTCACACCATGAGATCAGTGCTCTGTCCTTATTATGGGTTTACCCAAGAAAACTAATAGGGAAAGGCTTGACTTTTTCTATCACTTCCTTGAGTCAGTTGGGACACTGTGGGAAGTGGAGCCAGTGTGTGACCCAAGGGCCCTTGAGAATGTATTTCTTCCATTTCAGTAGTGTTTAATATTTCTTATCTGAATAAAGACAAAATAATAATGTCAGCACAGAGGGATAGGTGGCAGTGAAATGATTAAATTTTCTTTGTAATCCTTTTTGACAGCTTCGTGAATTATGGGAAGAACCTTGGGGTGGGGCTCAGGTGAGGACACTCCCAGCCCCCTGGCTTTAGCTTCCCCGCTGTAAAAAGAAGGTGTAGACTGATGGGGTCTCCTTCTAGAGGAGAGGGTTCGGGGAGACGAACACAGACACAATGAATGACCAAAAGCTGATGGCTAATGTTAAACTTTATATTTCACCCAGGGTCTTTATAGCAGTCTCAAGGCCACACACAAAAGCATGATCACAGCGGTTTGACGATTAAGAGCAGTTACGAGCAGTGATTAACAGCAGTCATGAGCAGATACACACTGTTCAAACTAAAGACGGAACATCTAGATAAAATAACATCTGTTTATGACTAAAAGGCAGTGTAAACTAGGAACAGGAACAAAGGAATTAGGGGGCTGTTTGTGGTTCAAGGGACTTGGCTCCAGCATGTCGCCTTCAGGACACCTATGCCCCAGTGAGAACCAGCATTCCGGGACTTGGGGTCAGCCCTTCGGCTGTCTGTCCTCTCATGCCCCGATAATTCCCCCTATTATTTTTTCCAAAGAGCCAGCATGGCAGTGAGGACACGCCCAGAGGGTCATGCATCTACTTGTCAATAACAACATGAATATATTTAAGCCTGCTGAAAGGAAGAAAATGAGTAATATCCATTTGCCAAATTTGATTAGGAACACAGCCTCTAGGATTAGTGTTGGTAGGAGCTTGTCTCAGGTGTAGAGAGCAGCAAACAGAACAGGTCCACACAATCCCCTTGGCTGTGGCAAAAGGAATTTTTCATTTTTTATGTAATCATCCTGCATTAGAATGTAACATCTGATGTTTTTCTTTAGTGGAAACAAAGGCAATAGTTAATAATTTATCAGCACAATCATTACCATAAGTAAGTGGGCCTGGGAGTTGGATATGAGAATGAATATGAGTGATGAACATAGTATTAACTCTTTTTTGAAGGAGCCATTGAAGAGCCTGTAACAATTGAAAACAAGGGAAAAGAGGCACGAAGCACAGCTATGGGAAGCAGAGGGAGAGCACGGGCAGCATATTGAGAGTCTGTAGCTATATTTACAGGTTTTGAGATGTTGAACAACACACAACACACAGCAAATAATTTATTTTGTTGAGAAGATGAATATGGAGTAGACTGTGTGAAGAATTGTTGATCTCTGAAAATTGATATTTCATTTAATTTAGTAGCATCAGTAAAAAAGGTTTCTGCTAAAGGAATCGGGGATGAGGAAACAATAAATAAATAATCCAGTCATGTCAAGATAAAAAGGACAACAAGGGATCATGAGGTAAATGAAACAAAATTTGTCTTTAAAAATTGGCCAAAGCAATCTGAAGAAAATCTTTGCAAAGTTTGAAACAGGTGCGGAAACAGATGCGAAGTGAGAGGCAGATGCATAGCATCAGGATCAACACCTTTTAGCTGTATTACCTGAATTTGTCCTGAAACAATGAGAGAGGCAGTGAGTTCAAAATATGGCGTGACTTTGTGGGAGGCTGAACAGGAAGATAAATCCATTTAACAGGAGAGTTTGTTTGATATAGAAGTCCTGTGGGGCTATCAAGGAGTGTTAATGACAAGGAAAGTAAGAGGCAAACTATCATGAATGCAAAAAGTAAATTGAGATTGCAAAACACTTTCAACAAGTTGCAGTTCCTCTAAAGCCATTTTAGAGAGGCTTTGTGGGCTATGTAAAGCAGAGGGTCCTGATAATGTAGAAAATAGGTTAAGTAACTGGTAATTAGGGATGTCCAATATGGGATGAATCCAATTAATCCAATCCATCCAACAACTGCATAATACATATCCTTCTCAGCAGGTCAGTGGAGACAAAGAAGTAAAAGCAGCAAGTAAATATATGAAAAAATGTTCCACATCACTGGTCATTCGAGAGATGCAGATGAAAACAACACTAAGATTCCATCTCACACCACAAAGAACGGCTGCTATCAAGAAAGCAAACAATAACATATGTTGGTGGGGTTGTGGGGAGAAAGGAACCCTTCTCCATTGTTGGTGGGAGTGCAGACTGGTGCAACCACTATGGAAATCAATATGGAGATACGTCAAATAACTAGGACTAGAGGTTCCATTTGACCCAGCCATCCCTATGCTGGATATCTTTCCAAAAGAATTAAAAGAATCATACCACAGTGATATATGTGCACCTATGTTTATAGCGGCACAATTTGTAATAACTAAAACTTGGAAACGCCCATTTGCCCATCAGTTGGAGACTGGATAAAGCAGATGTGGTTTTTCTATAAGCGGAATACTACTTAGCCATAAAGAATGAGAAAGTAGATTCATTCAGAGGTAAATGGGTACATTTTGAGGATACACTCCTAAGTGAAATACATAAGTCACACATGTATAAATACTGAATAGTTTCGCTGCTGTGAAAAATTATATTGGTACATAAGATCCTAATGATATAATTGACAATGTAAAATAGGAAGAAAAGGGCTAAAGGTGTAGGGGAAATGGGAAGGGTAGGGGAAAGGTAATAAGGGAAAAGAAAAAAAACATGAGAAAAATGAAAAATTGGAAATAAAGTATTTGTAAATGGGGAAGGGAGGAGGGGGTGAAGGGAGGGCAGGGGTAATGAGAACCAAGACCTGTCATGTAAAGGTACAAGATCCCAATGATGAATGTAACTGTACTGTATACCTAAAATGTACCAATAACTCAATGAGAAAAAAATAGAGCACATTTTAGGCCAGCTATACCATTTTGGATATTTACCCAAAAGAGTTACAGACATATAATAGTTATAGATGCACACCAACAAACACAAAATTTGAAATAATTTCTTACATTTCTTGTCAGATCATAATGGAATAAAACTAAAAATAAGCAGCAAGAAAAACAACATGGAGATTGAACAATTCACTTTCAAAAGATTAGTGGGTCACTGAAGAAATCAGAAAGATATTTAAAAATTTCTAAAGTCCAATGAAAATGGAAACACAACACATCAGAATCTCTGCACTACTTAGATGGCAATTCTAAGATGACATGTATGAGTACATAAATAGCCTAACGGTGAATCTCAAGGTCTCAGAAAAACAAGAACAAACTAAAAGCAAACCGAGTAAAAGGGAAAATAATGACGATCAGAGATGAAATTAATGAAATAAAATCTAAAAGAACAATACACAGGATGGATGAAACAGAGTTGGTTTTTCAAAGAGATTAAAAAAATTGATGAACCTTTAGCCAAACTAACAAAAGAGAGAGAGACCCAAATCAATATAGGAACAAAAAGGGGGAATGTTACAAGAGACCACTGAAATCTAGAGGATAATTAGGAGTTATTTTTGAAACCTATATTATAATAGAAAATACAAATGGAATGAATAAATTTATAGACATATGTGCCCTACAAAAATTGAACCAAGAAAATGTAAAAAACTAGACAGATCAATAAGGAATAGTGCTGGGAAAACTGGTAATCCATTTGTAGAAGATTGAAACTAGTGTCATCTCTCTCATGCTATACTAATTTTATAAAAATGGATTAAAGTCTTAGACATAAAAACAGAAATACTAAAATTATTGGAAGATTAGGCACAATCAAGGGCTTCCTGAACAGAACTTCAGAAGCACAAGAAATATATCAGGAATCAAGAAATGGGATTACACCGAATTAAAATGCTCTGCCCAAGTTAAATGGATACACATCGAGGTAATACTCTTAAGTGAAATAAATAGGACACATATGTGTAAATACTGAATAGTTTCTCTAGTGTGAAAAACTGAGAATGTAAATAAGGACTAAAAAGTATAAGAGCTAATGTGAAATAGCAAGAAAAGGGGGAAAGGGGAAAGGAAAGAAAGGAATGGAATTATATGGAGGGAGGGAGGGCTGAAGGGAGAGCAGGGGGATGGGGAAAAATAAGAATTAAGATGAATTATGTGAAGGTGCAAATTTCCAGTGATGAATGTCATTATATTGTATACCTTAAATGTACCGATAACATTAATTTTTTTTTAAAAAGTGTTCTGCCCAGCAAAGGAAACAACAATGTGAAAAGATAACCTACAGAATGGGAAAAAAAGTTGTCAGCTACCCTTCTGACAGGTCAAATATCCAGAATATATGAAAAACTCAAAAAATTCCCCCAAACCAAAATTCAATTAAAAAATGGGCAATTGAACTGAGTAGATACTTCTCAAAAAAAAAAAGTCCAAACTGTTCAACATCTTTAGTCATTAGGGAAATCCAACTCTAAGATTCTGTCTTAGTCTGATTAGTATGGTTATCCTCGACACACATGTAACACATACAAACAAAATGCTAGCAAGGTTTTAGGGACAAAGGAGACAAAGGAATCTTTCTACATTGTTGGTGGGAATGTAAACTAGTACAAACACTGTGGAAATCAGTATGGAGATTCCTCATAAAACTGAAACTAGAAATTTCATTTGACCCAGCTGTACCATTTTGGATATTTACCCAAAAGAATTACAGACATATAATAGTGACAGGTACACACAAATGTTTATAGCGGCACAACTCACAATAGCTAAGGTCTGGAAACAGCCTAGATGCCTATAGATAGATAAATGGATAAAAATGTGGTGTATGTATACATAAAAGAACAGTTGGTTTATAAAAGCACAAAATCATGTAGTTTGTATGAAAATAGATGGAGCTTGAGACTGTAATGCTAAATGAAATATGTCAGACATGGAAAATTAAATATCACATGGTTTCTCTTATGTGAGACATGAAACATAAATAAACAAATTGGTAAAGTAAAGGAGGGATGATAGTAGACAAAATAACTCATTGGAGTTGGGAATGGGATTAGGGGCTGGGGAAGGGGAAATGGTGGGAAGAGGGTAAAGAGATAAGAAAATGATCAAAATATTCTATATACATGAACCAATTCTTCCAAATGAATATAACTATGATGTATTGCAAATATACACTAAAAAATCTGGATCATAATAAAATGCCTTCTTATTTCTGAATATAGTGAAGCCTTGTCCACATATAATATTTTTAAAAACTTTCTTCTCTGAAAAAATGGTATTGGAACAATTGGATATGTATATAGAAAAAAGGAAGAAAGAGAAAGAAATAGGCAGTTAAGAAGGCAATTTATAATTTACATCATATACAAGTCTTAACTAAAATAGATTATAGGCCTAAATGTAAAACCTAAAACTATATAATACTAGAAAGAAATCTATGAGAAAACTCTCTGGCCTTGGGCAAAGAAACGATTTCTTACATGCCTCAAAAGCTTATAATAATCTTTTCTTTTTTGCCTATAATTATTTCTTTTCCTGGATAATACTTTATACATGATCCAAATCAAATTGTACCATATCTGTTTATATTTCTCTCCTCCATTGAGTACACATCATTTCTTAATCTTTTTAATGCCCCAACAAACAATAAATGTTAATTATATGCTATCTCCAATACTGAGGTTAATCAGGGAGAAAATTTTTCCTAGGAGCCTCCCAGAATATTTTCCCTATGTCTCATTGGCTACAACTGGGTCATAGTGTCACCCCTAAACAAATCTTAAGTACAGGTTAGTGGAATTTCCATAATTCATTTGGGCCAATTCTATTACATTTTTTGTAGGTAGGCTTGCCATCCCCAAGGAGCTCTTAGTTATTAGGGACCTTAGATGCAGAGTATGCCACAGAGAATCTGACAGAAGTGTGGTAAGGGCAGAGTTGGGGACACTAACATAGCTGCTTCAGTTTACATTCTGAAGATATAATCCATAAACAATGTTAACTTATGTTTACATAAGGGAAAAACCCCCCATCAGATATCACTTATTAAAAAAACACACTATACAGCCCTGCTACAATAGGAAGAGGAAATGATTTTTCATAAGCACCAAGACTTTGCACTAAGCTTTATGTAGTTTTTTTAGACAATACATCTGTAGAAATAAGCCTGATAAGCTTTTCTGCTGAATCTTTTGCATCAACTCATTAATGAATATTCATTAATTTTCACAATAGCCATTATTTTAAAACGTTATTTTCTCAAGATTCTCCACAAATCCTAAGCTAAGTCAAACAGAAGCATATTTATTGTGTCAGGAGCAAAATTTTAAAAGTCTAGCCAGTGTTGTGGGTATTATTTGTTTATATTTTCTCTGTAGATATAGGAGCTTAGGGAAAATACAGTGCAAGAAAAAAAAAGTGTAAGTGTTGACAGTTGTTTTTGGCCTAGTAATCATAACTGGCAAGCACTTACTTCCCTGAGGATAATTAGTTTCCTTAAAGGAGAAAGTCTTATTTCTGATTTTATGTTTTTGTTTGCCTGTTTGTTTGGTTTTATTTTGTATTGCTGACAGAGTCAAAGACCTTCATAGGAACAGAGGACAAACTCCTGGATCCTTTACCTGTTAACCCATTCAAAGTGCAATTAGTGTTTTCTTCTGGGTTGATCAGAGACTTAAAAGCAATCAGGAGCATCAAATTGTTTTCTAAAATTTGTGACTTTTCACTTGGGCCTACAGATGCCCAATAGCTAACTAAGCAAAATAAAGTTTGATCTTTATTTTATATCCTTTATTAATTTAAAACTTTGGATATGGGTGTATTAATCATTTAGGAAAAGTTGGGAAAATAAGAGTTATTAGCTCTAAATTTACCTTGCCTCTCCCATCCTCTTTCAAAACTGAAGATGCCAAGATAAGAGTAATGTAAATTAATAACCAATTTTTACAATTTCTGGCTCCAGACTTCTAACCCTAGTGGTATCCTACAGTCATCTTGAATTCTAGCAGTGTCTCACATGATTGAGACTTCCTCCTAAAAGGAAGAATCATCTCTTGAAAACTGATTTACCCCTCAACTCATGAGGATTCTTCCAGGACTGAGATAATGATCCACCAGACCTAGCCCACCACTGCATCTCATAAAATTGGTCTCCACTGTTTTATGAGCAGAGAAATCAAGGTAATGTTCTTTCTCCCATCTACATGTCAAAGAGAAACCTTCCAGCTTCAAGACTGTTATCTGCTACCTACCTCCCCTCAGACAAGTCTAGAAACTTGCCCATGAATCAAAACTGCCATCACATTGATGCTACCTGATCCATGAGGTTTGATTGGCTCCTCTTGTTTTGATATGAGCAGTATCAGTAACTACAAATGCTGACCTCACAATGGGTTCTGCAAGAATCCCTGTTTCTGCAGTCCTCCCTGTTCCCAAAGTCCTGTCTTCTTGGGAATAGAGTCAGCAATAGGTGGGATCTGAAATTTTGGTTGTAACAGAGGCCGATCAATCCTTTGACTGCTTAGAAAGAAGGTCGGAGAGGGCTAAAGAAAAAAAGACAATAGAGACTTGTATAATTTCAAAGTGTATGGGGGAGCTGGGAGGTCAGTGCATCAGAGAAGACAATGAAAAAGACACTCTGAGCTTGCCACTATTTATTAGGTTGGTTCATAGGGAGTATCAGATGACTCATAGGGTGTCGATAATCCTAAATTTGCTAGGATCTTATAATCTCAAGAAGTATCAGATGTCTCAGAGGGCAGTGATAATCCTGAGTTCCCGAGGATCTTTTGCTGATGTAATCTTGCCCTTGAGCATCACAACATCATGGGAGCAGAATGGCTCCCAACAGGTTGTCTCCAAGGAGTTGGGAGAAGGTGTGATCTCAAGAAGGGACACAGTGAGAGCCTTTCCAGCTTGGCCATTTCTTTGGCTAAAGTTCCAAGTAGAACATTTGCCTTAGAAATCAATAACAAAGTAATGTTTCTGAATCTCATTCTTCTATGAACCCCACTGTCATGAGATGAATAGACTATGTGCTGGGCCCTTTATCCAGAGCAGCAGAGCTGGGCACAAGTGTTCATCTGTTATCAGTTCTGTTCATCAATTGCCCAAAATTAGGCAATAGCACATAGCCATATCATATTATCCAAGTACTTAGAGAATATCATTGTCATTGGGCTTTCCCCTTGAAGGTTGGGTTCTTGAGGATATCATACTGTAGAATTTTGGGTATTTGTGAGAAGCTGCACTAGACTTTAAATCTGTAAGGCCCTGAACAATTAAGCGAGGACAGGTATAGTTGGTTTTGATTTTAATCACTAGTGTGGATGTAACTACTATCCTAAATTCCTTGCAGTGCTAAAAGGCTCATAAAAATTACTTGCAGCATTTGCATAACCCAGATGTAAGATGAAATAGCTGTGTTGTTTCAGAAGCAAATAAAATTACACTGAGGGCCCTAGTTCACATTCTGTAAAAAGTCCAGTGTTCACGTCTATCTCACCTCAGCAAATTTCCACTATCCTGGGTTCACAAACACCTGAGAATATTGGAATTTCTGTTCTTACTCTCCTTTGAACCCAGTCACAAGTCTCTTCCTGAGATAGGCTTTTCTTGTTTTCTGCTTAAACATTTTTTAATCATCCATCATTGTGGTTAGCTAAATGTTTTTGTAGACTTCCAGTCTGCTCATCTGTGGAAAGATGAGAGAAAAACAAACCAGTCCTAAGGGGAAATCTGTTCAAAGAAAATATATGAGGTAGGGCTTTGCCTTTACTCCTCCAGCCTTCTTTTATGCATCCTATACTTTTTCTTCTTCCCTGTTCATAGGAATTGCAATGGGTGTGGTTGTGGGCAATGAGGAGGGTACCAGGTCAATGACTTGACATTAATAAATCATTCTGAGTCAATATTTCTTGCTTTCTATTCTTGCTTACCAAATTATGGAACATTTAAAAATAATCTTCAAGAGCAGAAAAACTCATTTTGTAAGCATTTGTTTGATATTATTTTTCCTTATCCATAGACTAACTCTTTTTTGAAATACTTATTACTTTGTCTTCTTCTGGAGGGGAGTCTTATTTCTAGTTGTACAAATTAAGAGTAGGAAAGGATAAGATTATATTGTTGGAATATAAGTAAAAGAATTCCAGGAGCACTCATAGACTGGGAACTACAAGCACTGAATATTTTAAAACATTATATCACTACATCAAAATGCAAAAGATTAGTTGTTCTGGTTTTTGTTTTTCACTTAAAAATAATATTGTGGTAATCTCTGTGCTAATACATTTTAAATATTTATAAATATATGATTTTAAGAGAATACAAATTCTTTTTTAAATTTAATGTATTTCATCTAAAATTTTTATCAGTACATGTTTGCAGTGCATAATTATGTTCATTGTGGGGAATTGGTATACATATATATATATATACATATATATATATATATATATGTATATCACATCTTAGCTCTTTTCCATTCCCTTCCCTTCTCATCTTTCCCCTGTCTTTCCTTCTCTCAGTCCCTTATCTTTTGCAAAATTTCAAAACTGGATTAAGTGTACTTGAGAAAGAGTTAAGGTTCTATCTCCAGAGAGGCATGGAACTTTCTGTTGGTGGGAATATAGACTGGTGCAACCACTGTGGAAATTAGCAATGAGATACCTCAAAGAACTAGGAATAGGTGTCTCATTTGACCCAGCTACTCCTCTGCTGGGTATCTTCCCCACAGAATTAAAAGAATCATACCATAGCGATATATGTGCACCCATGTTTATAGCGGCACAGTTTATAATAGCTAAAGCTTGGAAACAGCCCATTTGCCCATCAGCTGGTGACTGGATAAAGAAGTTTTTTTTTTTTTTCTAAAATAGAGTACTACTTAGCCATAAAGAATGAGAAACTAGAGACATTTATAGCTAAATGGATGCACATTGAAGCTGTACTCTTAAGTGAAATAAGTAGGACACCATGTGTAAATACTGAATAGTTTCTCTATGAGGAACTAAAAGTATAAATAAGGACCAAAATTTATAATAGACAATGTGAAATAGGGAAAAAAGGTGCAAAGGGGAAGGGGAAGTGGGAGAAGTTTTGGAAATGAAAGAAAAATGAGAAAAGGAAAAAATGGAAACAGCATCTTTGTAAATAGAGAGGGGTGGAGGGATTGAAGGGAGGGCAGGGGAATTGGGAAAATAATAACCCAGATATATTATGTAAAGGTACAAATTCCCCACGATGAATGTCAGTATATTGTATACCTAAAATGTACCAATAAAATGAATGGGTGAAAAAAAATAAAAGAATGGTAAGAAACACAGGAAAACAAAAAATAGAAAGCAACAGGTAGATGGAAGAAGAAATTTCAACAGCTGTCTGGTACTCAGAAGAAGGGCTTTCCTTTGACTCTCCTAAAATAATATATATATTCATTAAAATTAATGATAAAATGATAATCATTCAGATAATCAAAAGCTGAGTGAATTTATTGCTAGCAAATTTGTGCTACAGGAAATACTAATGGAAATTCTGGCTGAAGACAAATGATACCAGATGGAAACTCTGAACTACAGGAAAAAAATAGAAGAGTATTGGAAATTGAAGATAGATTGGTAAATATAAAATTATTTTCCATTTTTTTGCTTAATTCTTTATAAAACAATTGCTTGCTTCAAGAAAAAATAGCAATGTACTGTTGAGTTTATAATTATACAGAGGTAAAATATATGAAGACAATTATATAGTTGGAATAGAGAAATTTTATAATTTTATAAATAACAATAGTAAGCTAACAGTGCATATTATAATTGCTATAGCAACTACTAAAACATAACACCAAAAGAGGCTTAATTAAAAAGCCAATAGAAGAAATTGAATCAAAGAGTTACTATATACTTGAAGTAATGTAACTATATTAGCCAGCCTTTCCATCACTGAGACACAGTACCTACCCACACTTAATGGATAAAAGGTTTGATTTAATTTAGAGTTTCAAGAGACTCAGCACATGTTGGGCAGGTTTAAAAGCAGAAAGTTCATGGTGAAAGGGTGTGATGCAACAAAGCTTCTCAGTTTATCACAGCTAGGAAGCAGGGCAGGGGAACAATGTCAAAGAGGAATGTTTGAGGAACCATATCTAGTTCCCAAGACCATGCCTCCATGACCCACCCAGACACATCCAAGAGAATGTTTATGGATCTGCTTGGCACTTCTTAACCCAATGAAACTGACACATGAGGATTAGCAGTCACTGTCCACCTCTTGTCAAGTTCACAGCCAAACACATCTCCTTAAACAATACTTAATATACAAATAAAGACAATATCAATTTCATAATTCTGCTTAATATAATACAACTATCCCCCATACAACCAGAAAAGCAATAATGCTCTTCTCTGACATTTTTTTAATCCCTTGAACTTCTTCTTTTTTTTTTTCTTCTTTTGGTATCGGGGATCAAATTTGGGCCCTTGTGCTTGTGAGGCAGACACTGGAACCACTGAGCTAAATCTCTGGCCCTTCTCTGGCATTTTTTAAAAGTCCAAGTGCAAATATCTTCTGAGACTCAAGGTAAACTTAGTTGTGAACCTCCTTAAAAAATAAAAAGCAGGTTACATAATCCCAAAGTACAATGGTACAGGATAAAGTATTTCAAATTTACAAGGGAGAAATAGGGGAACAGAAAAGAACAGAAAAGGAAGACCAAAACCCAGCAAAGAAAACCTTAAGTCTTTCAGCTCTATATCTCATATCCAGGGCACATGATGGTGAAGGGATCCCAGCTCTTTATGATCTTGGTGGTAACCTAGATGGCTTCTCTCTCAGGCTGACTCAAGTCTCAGGCTACAGCTTTCCTTGGCAGACTTTCCACATACCTGGCATCTCCAACTTCTTGAGGTCTCTATTGCACTGTTGGTTTCATCTCCACGATTCATGCACTGACCTCTCAGGGTTCCTTGCTTGGCCTCCCAGGCTTTCCTTTGCAGTCTGAATGAAAGCTTTCCTGATCCTAGAACTCCTACATCTTGGATGCCAGTAAAACCAGCAGCACATGTAGTGGTGCTGTAACTCAAGCAATAGCTTGGACCTTTAGAATGTGGCTGTGGCAGCCTCTTAGTGCCTGGATAGCTGAGCATAGAGCATAGTGCAATTAATTCCGTGGATCATGAGCAGGGGTCCCAAGGACCCTTTTTTCTAGTGAAAAGTTGACACTTTGGCACTATTGAGCCTGAGATAGTTGGAGTCTTGCTGATTCCTGGAATACTTCCAAGGCATCTTCTTGTCCCTGTATAAAATCCTTGCTTTCTTTTTAACAGCACTACTCTTGTTAGCAGCCACACCTCCTTTGGCCCCAACTTTACACATAGTTCCTTCTGTGTAAAAATTGAAAGGTTTTTTTTTCATATTTTGTGTTCTGACTTTCACCCTTGATTTTAATTACAAATCTGGGTTTAAAAAAATCTGGGTAAAAGCAGCAGCCAGCAGTACCCATGCCACAACCTGAATGTTGGGATGCTTGAAAAATCTCATCTATCAGGTGAATTTGTCCAGACCCTTAATGTGAGTCTACTGTAAAGTTTCAGAACATGGGTGAAAGGTAGACAAATTTCCTTCCAAAGGTTAGCACACACGTCTTCTAGTCAAAATGTTAACAGGGTCCTTGTTCCAAACTGAAATTCCTTGAGCCTGGCTTTTACTGTCCACATTCTTATTAGCATTTTTTTTCTTCTGACTTCTGACCAGAATCACTCATCAAGTTCTGTTTACTGCAGTCTAAGGCTCTTCTAGTCTGCACCTACAAATCTTTCCCAGCCCCTCCAGCAACTAGTCCCAAAGTCTTCAACCAGATGTGACACACAGTCCCAGAAATGGTACTAATTTTCTGTTAGTCAAATTTTCTGTTACTGAGACTCAAAACCCAACATCCACAACTTACAGGAGGAAAGGTTTAATTTAGTTTACATTTTCAGGAGATTTGGTATATGGTGGACAGGCTCCAACCTCATGGCAGAAGGGCACAGGCAACCAAAGCTACTTAGTTCATGGTGGTTTGGAAGCAGACCAGGAGAACAGTGCCAGAAGATGGGTGAGGTACTATGTATAGTACCCAAAACCACACCTCTAGTACCCAACTAGACATACCTAGGAGCATGTTTTACTAATCTACTAGGCATCATTAATCAAATGAACTTGAAGCAGAAGGATTAATGATCACAATAACTTTATTTAATATTCTTGAATCTGCATTAATAATTTGAGAAATGAATATAAAGATCATAACTTCTATTAAAAGGAAGTTCTTACCACTTTCCATCAAAGAAATATTTTATTTCTTTTAGTAGTTCTTTAGTAGTTCTTTTAATGAAGCTTGAGGTCTATGGTCATGTGTTTTTTTGTCAAAAGAGCAAAACTAAGATGCTCTAAAATATTATTTATCTGGAAGAAATTTGTACTGCTGTGTGGACCTTACGGAACCATCGATAGCCTTCTAGTATTTTGCATGTTGGGCTCTTTTCCCTCCCGATCTGAATCTCTGTGTGCTTTCTTTTAGAATAGGAAACACTAACTACACTGAGTGGAGATTTAAAATCATCCATTATTGTCATGTAAAGGTACAAGATCCCAATAACAAATGTAACCGTACTGTATACCTAAAATGTACCAGTAAACTCAATGAGAAAAAATAAAAATACAAATAAAAAAATAAAATCATCCATTAGGATGCAGGAAAAACTATAACTTCTTTACTTTTACTGAATCTTTAAAATTTTTATGATTTTGTTTAAATTTTATTATGAACAAAATAGTACAGTACTATAAACAAAAAATTTTAAAATTTACAAATGCTCAAAATAACATTAATTGATAGCTTTATAGATATCTTGAAATCCTTCATGTAGACACCTCTAAATTTCTGTGGGTCTGACAGCCCAGCGCACAGAATGTGTCTTTCATTCTAATCCTTCTTAAAGGAAATTCTCTGCAGTTACTACCATCATCAGATCTACCCTTCTCTGCTTCCTTGCAAATGAATTCTTTTTCTCATGGGCCTTGGAGGCTATACTTTAACACCAGGAAGTTAGTTCTGTACTTATTATGTGTCAGTGCTAGGCTCTGGATGTATACAAACGATGAACAAGGTCATAGTTCCTACCCTTTTAGAACTTAGAAGCTTCCTCTTGTCACACAATGCATGTCTCTACCTAGAAAAAGATAATACATTTGCCACCACCACCACCCCCAAACACAGGGGCTTTACTCCTAAACCTACCCTTGATTCCAAGAGGAAAGAAAACCATATGGTTTGAAAACTCAGATCCATTCTGAAGCTTGATGAATCAGCAAGTAGAATTTAGAGAGGGAAAAGAGAAAACCTGGCCAGATGTCATATACACAAGGAAGACAAATAAAAACATTTCTCACAGTGCCTGGCTCCACGGCAGGGACCTGCCCTCTCCCTAGGCATAGCTGGCTGAAGGAGGCAGGTGGCAGAATGCTAAAGAGATGGAGGGACTGGTAAAATGCCATTTCTACCAGTTTCATCCTCTGCTCCCCCTATAGGAAGGTGATGCCCAGGGAGTTCATCAGGCACCTGATAATATCCACAAAATGAATATTCTCGAAGGTGAAAAGAGAACTCATGCTTGCACATAATTGGCTAAGGAAAGAAGAAAACTTGGTGTGATAAGGTGGAAGGAGTTGAAAAATGGAGGAGCAAAAGTGCCTGTTTCTGTTTTTGAAGGGTGCAAATTGTTACTGAACCACACCAGCACTTTCTTCCTCTCTGCCATACTTTTTTCCTATTGCTTGCTTTCCTTCTTTTGTTTTCAATCCAAAGCTGAAAGCTGTGCAGGGCACATAAAAGGGAAAACTTCTTATAATATCTTTTGTAGGATGCACTTGGCAAGACATAACAGAATACAGAAAAAAATTTTTATTTCATGTTCTTCCTTTATGCCAAGGGTGTGGAAACAGTAGAACAGAGGTTATATTTTAAATCACAGTATTGAAGATCTGTTAACTTTATATGATTGTATGTAAATTACAAGATAACAAAGAGAAAGAAAACACCTCATTTTGAATCTTCTAAGGAAGGGGTTAATGCATTTTGGGTTGTGCACAGAATAGTTGTACCATATTAGGTAGAAGCATGATCTGCGATTGTATTTATTTGGAGAGGAGTATGATTTAAGGAGATATGTATGGGTGCCAAGGAGTCAAAGCATTAACTTGTGATGATTAATTTTATGTGTCAACTTTGCTGGACCATAGAGTCCAGATATTTGGTCAAGCAAATTGATATTTCTATAAAGGTATTTTTTGGATAAAATTAGCATTTAAATTGGTAGACTTTGAGTAAAGCAGATTATTCCCCTTAATATAAATGGTCAGGGACAAGGGGAAAAAATGAGAACCAAGACCTGTCATATAAAGGTGCAAGATCCCAGTAATGAATGTAACTGTACTGTATACCTAGAATGTACCATAAACTCAATAAAAATAAAAAATATATAAATGGGCTTCATCCAATCAGCTGAAGGTCATAGTAGAACAAAAAATGACTTTGCCTGGTATATCACATATCACATCTTAGCTCTTTTCCATTCCCTTCCCTTCTCATCTTTCCCCTGTCTTTCCTTCTCTCAGTCCCTTATCTTTTGCAAAATTTCAAAACTGGATTAAGTGTACTTGAGAAAGAGTTTATCTCCAGATCATGTTTGCAGTGCATAATTATGTTCATTGTGGGGAATTGGTATACATATATATATATATATACATATATATATATATATATGTATATCACATCTTAGCTCTTTTCCATTCCCTTCCCTTCTCATCTTTCCCCTGTCTTTCCTTCTCTCAGTCCCTTATCTTTTGCAAAATTTCAAAACTGGATTAAGTGTACTTGAGAAAGAGTTAAGGTTCTATCTCCAGAGAGGCATGGAACTTTCTGTTGGTGGGAATATAGACTGGTGCAACCACTGTGGAAATTAGCAATGAGATACCTCAAAGAACTAGGAATAGGTGTCTCATTTGACCCAGCTACTCCTCTGCTGGGTATCTTCCCCACAGAATTAAAAGAATCATACCATAGCGATATATGTGCACCCATGTTTATAGCGGCACAGTTTATAATAGCTAAAGCTTGGAAACAGCCCATTTGCCCATCAGCTGGTGACTGGATAAAGAAGTTTTTTTTTTTTTTCTAAAATAGAGTACTACTTAGCCATAAAGAATGAGAAACTAGAGACATTTATAGCTAAATGGATGCACATTGAAGCTGTACTCTTAAGTGAAATAAGTAGGACACCATGTGTAAATACTGAATAGTTTCTCTATGAGGAACTAAAAGTATAAATAAGGACCAAAATTTATAATAGACAATGTGAAATAGGGAAAAAAGGTGCAAAGGGGAAGGGGAAGTGGGAGAAGTTTTGGAAATGAAAGAAAAATGAGAAAAGGAAAAAATGGAAACAGCATCTTTGTAAATAGAGAGGGGTGGAGGGATTGAAGGGAGGGCAGGGGAATTGGGAAAATAATAACCCAGATATATTATGTAAAGGTACAAATTCCCCACGATGAATGTCAGTATATTGTATACCTAAAATGTACCAATAAAATGAATGGGTGAAAAAAAATAAAAGAATGGTAAGAAACACAGGAAAACAAAAAATAGAAAGCAACAGGTAGATGGAAGAAGAAATTTCAACAGCTGTCTGGTACTCAGAAGAAGGGCTTTCCTTTGACTCTCCTAAAATAATATATATATTCATTAAAATTAATGATAAAATGATAATCATTCAGATAATCAAAAGCTGAGTGAATTTATTGCTAGCAAATTTGTGCTACAGGAAATACTAATGGAAATTCTGGCTGAAGACAAATGATACCAGATGGAAACTCTGAACTACAGGAAAAAAATAGAAGAGTATTGGAAATTGAAGATAGATTGGTAAATATAAAATTATTTTCCATTTTTTTGCTTAATTCTTTATAAAACAATTGCTTGCTTCAAGAAAAAATAGCAATGTACTGTTGAGTTTATAATTATACAGAGGTAAAATATATGAAGACAATTATATAGTTGGAATAGAGAAATTTTATAATTTTATAAATAACAATAGTAAGCTAACAGTGCATATTATAATTGCTATAGCAACTACTAAAACATAACACCAAAAGAGGCTTAATTAAAAAGCCAATAGAAGAAATTGAATCAAAGAGTTACTATATACTTGAAGTAATGTAACTATATTAGCCAGCCTTTCCATCACTGAGACACAGTACCTACCCACACTTAATGGATAAAAGGTTTGATTTAATTTAGAGTTTCAAGAGACTCAGCACATGTTGGGCAGGTTTAAAAGCAGAAAGTTCATGGTGAAAGGGTGTGATGCAACAAAGCTTCTCAGTTTATCACAGCTAGGAAGCAGGGCAGGGGAACAATGTCAAAGAGGAATGTTTGAGGAACCATATCTAGTTCCCAAGACCATGCCTCCATGACCCACCCAGACACATCCAAGAGAATGTTTATGGATCTGCTTGGCACTTCTTAACCCAATGAAACTGACACATGAGGATTAGCAGTCACTGTCCACCTCTTGTCAAGTTCACAGCCAAACACATCTCCTTAAACAATACTTAATATACAAATAAAGACAATATCAATTTCATAATTCTGCTTAATATAATACAACTATCCCCCATACAACCAGAAAAGCAATAATGCTCTTCTCTGACATTTTTTTAATCCCTTGAACTTCTTCTTTTTTTTTTTCTTCTTTTGGTATCGGGGATCAAATTTGGGCCCTTGTGCTTGTGAGGCAGACACTGGAACCACTGAGCTAAATCTCTGGCCCTTCTCTGGCATTTTTTAAAAGTCCAAGTGCAAATATCTTCTGAGACTCAAGGTAAACTTAGTTGTGAACCTCCTTAAAAAATAAAAAGCAGGTTACATAATCCCAAAGTACAATGGTACAGGATAAAGTATTTCAAATTTACAAGGGAGAAATAGGGGAACAGAAAAGAACAGAAAAGGAAGACCAAAACCCAGCAAAGAAAACCTTAAGTCTTTCAGCTCTATATCTCATATCCAGGGCACATGATGGTGAAGGGATCCCAGCTCTTTATGATCTTGGTGGTAACCTAGATGGCTTCTCTCTCAGGCTGACTCAAGTCTCAGGCTACAGCTTTCCTTGGCAGACTTTCCACATACCTGGCATCTCCAACTTCTTGAGGTCTCTATTGCACTGTTGGTTTCATCTCCACGATTCATGCACTGACCTCTCAGGGTTCCTTGCTTGGCCTCCCAGGCTTTCCTTTGCAGTCTGAATGAAAGCTTTCCTGATCCTAGAACTCCTACATCTTGGATGCCAGTAAAACCAGCAGCACATGTAGTGGTGCTGTAACTCAAGCAATAGCTTGGACCTTTAGAATGTGGCTGTGGCAGCCTCTTAGTGCCTGGATAGCTGAGCATAGAGCATAGTGCAATTAATTCCGTGGATCATGAGCAGGGGTCCCAAGGACCCTTTTTTCTAGTGAAAAGTTGACACTTTGGCACTATTGAGCCTGAGATAGTTGGAGTCTTGCTGATTCCTGGAATACTTCCAAGGCATCTTCTTGTCCCTGTATAAAATCCTTGCTTTCTTTTTAACAGCACTACTCTTGTTAGCAGCCACACCTCCTTTGGCCCCAACTTTACACATAGTTCCTTCTGTGTAAAAATTGAAAGGTTTTTTTTTCATATTTTGTGTTCTGACTTTCACCCTTGATTTTAATTACAAATCTGGGTTTAAAAAAATCTGGGTAAAAGCAGCAGCCAGCAGTACCCATGCCACAACCTGAATGTTGGGATGCTTGAAAAATCTCATCTATCAGGTGAATTTGTCCAGACCCTTAATGTGAGTCTACTGTAAAGTTTCAGAACATGGGTGAAAGGTAGACAAATTTCCTTCCAAAGGTTAGCACACACGTCTTCTAGTCAAAATGTTAACAGGGTCCTTGTTCCAAACTGAAATTCCTTGAGCCTGGCTTTTACTGTCCACATTCTTATTAGCATTTTTTTTTCTTCTGACTTCTGACCAGAATCACTCATCAAGTTCTGTTTACTGCAGTCTAAGGCTCTTCTAGTCTGCACCTACAAATCTTTCCCAGCCCCTCCAGCAACTAGTCCCAAAGTCTTCAACCAGATGTGACACACAGTCCCAGAAATGGTACTAATTTTCTGTTAGTCAAATTTTCTGTTACTGAGACTCAAAACCCAACATCCACAACTTACAGGAGGAAAGGTTTAATTTAGTTTACATTTTCAGGAGATTTGGTATATGGTGGACAGGCTCCAACCTCATGGCAGAAGGGCACAGGCAACCAAAGCTACTTAGTTCATGGTGGTTTGGAAGCAGACCAGGAGAACAGTGCCAGAAGATGGGTGAGGTACTATGTATAGTACCCAAAACCACACCTCTAGTACCCAACTAGACATACCTAGGAGCATGTTTTACTAATCTACTAGGCATCATTAATCAAATGAACTTGAAGCAGAAGGATTAATGATCACAATAACTTTATTTAATATTCTTGAATCTGCATTAATAATTTGAGAAATGAATATAAAGATCATAACTTCTATTAAAAGGAAGTTCTTACCACTTTCCATCAAAGAAATATTTTATTTCTTTTAGTAGTTCTTTAGTAGTTCTTTTAATGAAGCTTGAGGTCTATGGTCATGTGTTTTTTTGTCAAAAGAGCAAAACTAAGATGCTCTAAAATATTATTTATCTGGAAGAAATTTGTACTGCTGTGTGGACCTTACGGAACCATCGATAGCCTTCTAGTATTTTACATGTTGGGCTCTTTTCCCTCCCGATCTGAATCTCTGTGTGCTTTCTTTTAGAATAGGAAACACTAACTACACTGAGTGGAGATTTAAAATCATCCATTATTGTCATGTAAAGGTACAAGATCCCAATAACAAATGTAACCGTACTGTATACCTAAAATGTACCAGTAAACTCAATGAGAAAAAATAAAAATACAAATAAAAAAATAAAATCATCCATTAGGATGCAGGAAAAACTATAACTTCTTTACTTTTACTGAATCTTTAAAATTTTTATGATTTTGTTTAAATTTTATTATGAACAAAATAGTACAGTACTATAAACAAAAAATTTTAAAATTTACAAATGCTCAAAATAACATTAATTGATAGCTTTATAGATATCTTGAAATCCTTCATGTAGACACCTCTAAATTTCTGTGGGTCTGACAGCCCAGCGCACAGAATGTGTCTTTCATTCTAATCCTTCTTAAAGGAAATTCTCTGCAGTTACTACCATCATCAGATCTACCCTTCTCTGCTTCCTTGCAAATGAATTCTTTTTCTCATGGGCCTTGGAGGCTATACTTTAACACCAGGAAGTTAGTTCTGTACTTATTATGTGTCAGTGCTAGGCTCTGGATGTATACAAACGATGAACAAGGTCATAGTTCCTACCCTTTTAGAACTTAGAAGCTTCCTCTTGTCACACAATGCATGTCTCTACCTAGAAAAAGATAATACATTTGCCACCACCACCACCCCCAAACACAGGGGCTTTACTCCTAAACCTACCCTTGATTCCAAGAGGAAAGAAAACCATATGGTTTGAAAACTCAGATCCATTCTGAAGCTTGATGAATCAGCAAGTAGAATTTAGAGAGGGAAAAGAGAAAACCTGGCCAGATGTCATATACACAAGGAAGACAAATAAAAACATTTCTCACAGTGCCTGGCTCCACGGCAGGGACCTGCCCTCTCCCTAGGCATAGCTGGCTGAAGGAGGCAGGTGGCAGAATGCTAAAGAGATGGAGGGACTGGTAAAATGCCATTTCTACCAGTTTCATCCTCTGCTCCCCCTACAGGAAGGTGATGCCCAGGGAGTTCATCAGGCACCTGATAATATCCACAAAATGAATATTCTCGAAGGTGAAAAGAGAACTCATGCTTGCACATAATTGGCTAAGGAAAGAAGAAAACTTGGTGTGATAAGGTGGAAGGAGTTGAAAAATGGAGGAGCAAAAGTGCCTGTTTCTGTTTTTGAAGGGTGCAAATTGTTACTGAACCACACCAGCACTTTCTTCCTCTCTGCCATACTTTTTTCCTATTGCTTGCTTTCCTTCTTTTGTTTTCAATCCAAAGCTGAAAGCTGTGCAGGGCACATAAAAGGGAAAACTTCTTATAATATCTTTTGTAGGATGCACTTGGCAAGACATAACAGAATACAGAAAAAAATTTTTATTTCATGTTCTTCCTTTATGCCAAGGGTGTGGAAACAGTAGAACAGAGGTTATATTTTAAATCACAGTATTGAAGATCTGTTAACTTTATATGATTGTATGTAAATTACAAGATAACAAAGAGAAAGAAAACACCTCATTTTGAATCTTCTAAGGAAGGGGTTAATGCATTTTGGGTTGTGCACAGAATAGTTGTACCATATTAGGTAGAAGCATGATCTGCGATTGTATTTATTTGGAGAGGAGTATGATTTAAGGAGATATGTATGGGTGCCAAGGAGTCAAAGCATTAACTTGTGATGATTAATTTTATGTGTCAACTTTGCTGGACCATAGAGTCCAGATATTTGGTCAAGCAAATTGATATTTCTATAAAGGTATTTTTTGGATAAAATTAGCATTTAAATTGGTAGACTTTGAGTAAAGCAGATTATTCCCCTTAATATAAATGGTCAGGGACAAGGGGAAAAAATGAGAACCAAGACCTGTCATATAAAGGTGCAAGATCCCAGTAATGAATGTAACTGTACTGTATACCTAGAATGTACCATAAACTCAATAAAAATAAAAAATATATAAATGGGCTTCATCCAATCAGCTGAAGGTCATAGTAGAACAAAAAATGACTTTGCCTGGGCAAGAAGAAATTCTGCTAGGAGTCTTCCTTTGAGCTCTGACTACAACTCTTCTCTAGGTGCCCAGCCTGTCAGCCTACCCCATCCAATCCACAATCACACGAGATAGTTCCTTACAATGAACCTGTCTGTCTCTCTCTCTCCTGCTGTGTGTAGCAGAAGTTTACAAAAAGAATAATGTAAGAGCAAAAGGAGCAGAACTCTAAAGAGCAAGAGAAGGATGGAGGGGTAGAAGAAGGTGGGAAAGGGAGAGAGGGGAGATGGGAGGAGAAGAATGAGAAGAAAAAATCTCCAGAACTGAAAAGAATAACATATTGAAGATCATACCAACAAAGTACCTGGAAAAAATAACAGCAAAAGAAACTCTGAGACACAGCTTTCAATGTTTTAAACTCCAGGGAAAGATAAATTGGCACATTTCCAAGCAGAAAAAAATGTTGGTCATGTTCAAAGGAGCAAGTTTTCAAGTCTAGCTCTGTGGAAGACGGAGAGGTGGTATTGTCCTCTGAAGATTGAATGCAAATATGTAACTGAAAAGTGACACACTACAGTTTTCATTTTGTGGGTAGGTAACAGAAAGACTTTTTCAGATATTCAGTCTAACATTAAAGTGTTGGTCAGTCAACATCTTTTATGCCAAGGATGCTCAAAGAAGCACTACAAGATATTAGAAATTGTAATTGGATAAAAACACCTTAGTTCAGTCATTTTTCTTGAAAAGAATGTATAATAACTTTTCCAAGTGACTAGTTTTGCTTCTGGTTTTGGAATTAATGAGGCCTAAAAGTGAGCAAAGTAACTTTAAAAAATGAGAAAGAAGAGGAAATATTCCAGTTATTGGATTAAGAAGGGGAATAATTAAGAGAAGTGACAAATAGACCAAAGGGGCCATATTCATCATCTTCTAGGAATTACCACAAATTACTGTTAGTTAAGTAGCTATCTATAAAATGAGGAATTCTAAAATACTTCAATGTATTACATACACAGAATTTAAAAAACTTTTTTCTTCAAATGCATTAAAAGATTCAAGGGAAAGAAAGCCAGTGTCTTGCCTCTCAGTTCAGTGTGTAAGTGAGGTGGTGGCCAGGCAGTCATTATGGTGGTGGCTTCACTTTAAGTAGATAAGAGAAATGACAGATTTGCATTTTGAAATGTCAAAAGTAGACATAATTGTGCTGCTTCATTTTCATTCCCGGTCTCTCAACAAGCTAATATTAAGATTAGCATGTGTGTTGGTAGCTTGTCTCGGAGAAAGCATTTCAGCCAGGACCATGAACACCCATCAGTTTCCTTGGGAGGCAATGCTATTCTTGTCCCAAAAGATGCATCTTTAACAAGATTAGGTATTAAGATCCAGTTCCAGGGTCACCCAACAACCTTAGGATTGTAACTAACTTCTCATAGTGACTTGTCTTCAGCAAGATAGTAAACTGATGAATGGACACGACCTCATAATAAATGAATACAGTGCCATGGTTTTGTTTTTAACCAACTACTTCTATGACTCTTCAATAGCTATCTTTTAAAAGATATTTTGATACAAACCTGTAATCCCTTAGCTACTACTCTGAAAAAGAAAGAGGTTTTCTTTGTTATTGTTTTTTGCTTTTGCACTTGGCAGCAACACTTCATATGAACAGATGCAAGGCTATTTATAGTCTGTATCCTACTCATATGTTTTGCTGCAGAAATAAATGTGTTTTGCAAGGTGCCCTTTATTATATCTATTGAGATATGATGTTTGTCCTTTTTCTGTAAATATCAAGATTATATGTGATCTTTATTATATTTTAAAGTGAACTATTATGATGACTTCTTCATGAAAACTGAATTTACTTCTAACATCTAAAAAATATATTGCTGGATTTAGTTTTTTTTTTTTAAATGGAATGAGACATTATGCCCAGGGCTTTACATGATAGGCAAGCACTCTACCACTGAACTATGCCTCAATCCCTTTATACTCACTTATTTTTAAAAATTTTTTGAGACAAGTTCTTTTTTTTAGTTAAAGATTGCAAATATACATGACAACAAGAAATGAAGATACTAAATAAAAATTTCAAATATACATATATGTGACAGCAAAAAAGGATATGAAATAAACAAAAATTTATGCAACAGAGTGATAATCCAATTACATTATTAGTTTGATATGATCTTCAAACATTATATGTTCTTTCTCATTTTCTTTTCATATAATATTTTTGAAATATTGTATTTACAAATAAAACAAAGTTACATATTACAGTTGAGAAACTGTCCTCAAAATTTTATGATTTATAAACTCCTTGGTTTTATTAATTTGATAAATATCATATGCTTGTTGATTGTATCACTTACATTTTCTAACAAAACTTCCCACAGAAAAGAAATATACTTACATTTGAAATCCAAAACAACTGAGAATTCACATTTTTAAGATTTGATTTTTCTGTTTCTTTTTTATTATATCCCATACTTATTTTTATTATATTTTTAATAAGCATAATGATAGAATTTAACATCAATACATATGAAATATTCTTCCCAAACAAATGACTATGAATTAAATCAAGCATCTAATTTAGAGAAATCATAAGGTTGCCAGAGAAACTATCACTATGCCAAATGTGCAAAATCCTACCACATTCATGACCATGCACACATATTTGTAAAAACATACCCCACACACATATACACAATGCATATTTTCTACAGTACAATATATACTTTGGTATAATAAAACAGTGCAGTAATGTGTGGAATGTTTGTGATTTGTGTGATTTGAGAAAAACAAATATCATCTTTGAGGCAGGTGGAGAATTTGTAATATGTACCAGATACTAAATGATACTAATGATTCATTATCCATTTATTTAAGTGTAGTTATGATAGAAATTACTTAAAAAATAGATTCGTTATCACTAGAGACAAGTTCTTATTAAGCTTTGAGCTTTTGATCTCCCTGACTCATCCTCTCCAGAATTACAGATGTGTACCACTACACCCAGCAAGGGCAGATGTGTGTGTATGTGTGTGTGTGTGTGTGGCATTCTGTTTTGTTTTGTTTCAGACAGAATTTCACTATGTAGTGAAACTGACCTGGAACTCACTATGTAGCTCAGGCTGGTCTCAAACTTACAGCGATCCTTCTGCCTCAGCCTCCCGAGTGCTGGGATTACAGGCGTGAGCCACCATGCCTGGCTGGCATTCTGTTTTTAAAAAATACCATGGTGGGCCAAGGATGTAGCTAAGAGGTAGCACTTATCTAGTATGCAGAAGGCCCTATGCTCCATTCTCTGGGCCACAAAAAGAAAGAAAAAAATATGGAAATTATTCATGTTTTAAAAATTTTTCCCCATATGAATTTGATGGGTTGTAGGTTATCTAAATTTAAAATTTTATTATAATAGATTAATGACAATACTCTTATTATCATTTTATTCTCTGCAGGGTGAGGAGACATGATTGTTTGCATTTCAAATATGGGTTATTTGCATCTTTTCTTTTATCTTGACCAGTTGTGACATTCATTTATCCATCTTAATAGCCTTTTCAGAGAGCCAAATTCTACTTTTTTGTTCCTCTCATTGTATTTGTTTCTTATTTCATGAATCTTTTTATTAATCCTGTTCTTTCATCCCCATTAAGTTTATTTTTCTGTTATTTTTCTACTTTTTTGAAATGGATGCCAGTTCACTGACTTTTATCAGCTCTTTTTTTTTTTAATTCTTTCTCTTTCATTGAAGACTAATATAATGTCCCTTTAAAAAGCTTCATCTTTCAGGTTTTGATGTGCACCATTTTTTATTCAACTCCAAATATTTAAAATTTGCATTATGGTTTATGCTTTGACATGAGTTATATAGAAGTGTATGTCTTATTTTTAAAATATGGATTTCCTAGTTGTTACTGCTGTTGAGTTTGAGAACAATTGCACTGAAGACAGAGAGCATGTGCTCTATAATTTCGGTATTTTTAGGCTTCTTTCTAAGCTCTTCATTCTTTTTTTTTCTTCTGAACTGGGAACCAAAACGAGGGCCTTCATGCTGATGTATGTTCTCCATCCTTTTTTATTTTTAAATTTATTTTGAGATAAGTTCTTCATAAGTCATTTTCCAGGCTGGCTCCTCTTGTCTCAGCCTCCAAGAATGGTGGGATACAGGTGTGCACCACCATCCCTGCTCCAGAGCCCTTCGTTCTTGAAGTATAATTTGCTAGGTTGAAATCTACTCTCTTTCAACTCT
>NW_022900929.1:47570866-47576420 GCF_012274545.1 Fukomys damarensis
ATATATATATATATATATTGGCTTCTATTGTTTCTGGGTATAAACAATAGTTGAGAAAACTACCAAGTCTTTGGCAGCAAATGGATTACAGAACACCTCTACTCAGAATTCATCCTGAAGGTGACAGAAATGTTTCTGGTGAGGTTTACATTTCTGATTCATGACACCTGAGTCAACACCAGTGAACAAGGAATTACAGTATAGAGATTACCCATTGGTAACAAAGGGGCCAAAACACTTACCAGTAAAATTCCTCTGTCAAACCCATGCTGCCCAGCATGTATTGAGCAGTCATAAGGCAATATATCAACAGGGACCAAAACTGACACACAATAAAAGCAAATCTTTGCTGTAAGACCCATACATTCGTTCTTCCCAATGATCCCTGACTCATTTTCTCTGAAAGTTATTACATGTGGGTATCCTCCTCTAAAGCTAAAAAGCCTTCTGAGAGGTCAAAGGAAATGGCTTTTTCAAATTGCACCTTTGAACGTATAACTTTAGACACAATATATATGCTCCTAGAAAGTCTATAAGGAGCTAGATGATCCAGGAAAGGACATTTTTGAGATAGTCACATTTTTCCCTAGACCCTTTTTCCACATCCTCAAACCCTTATAAGAATCCCACCCTCTCACCCTGATGGCATGATTCCTCTCTTGGAAACTCACCTGCTGTCATTCTTGACAGTGTATTCTTTTCTCTTACACCTTGATAAATCATTTTACCAACTGCTCCATTAGCCCTGTGTACTCTATATTATATGGTATTTGGGTAGCTCATACTGGGACCCCCTCCACTCTGGTACTTGTGCGTGGTTGGAAGATCAGCCTATTTGCCTCTGAAGGACACTGGTTTGGGCGACTCCTTGTTGGGCTGTGCTCTGGGCTGTGACTCTGACTGCTATCACCCATCTGGGTATGAGCTAAAGAGTTCCTTTCTGCTTCTTTCAGAAAGATTTACTTCTCATTTGCAATCAATGGACATTTGCCAGGGCTACTCTCTGGTGGGACCTGAAGGTAGCAGAAAAAGAGGACAGGCTGCTATAGTTCACAAGGGTAAGAGACTACTTTTCTTCCTCTGCCTTACTCTTGGAACACTGTGGAATCAGCAGTGAAAGCTCATCCAGCACAAGACTGTGTATTTTGTGAGGATTCACCCTTAACTGTTTCACTGCCCTCTGCTGATCCTTCACTGTTCCTGACTTCTAGCTTTATTCTTTCTACTGAGCTTCCTGATCTGGAAGACTCACGACTGACCAACTTTTCCATATGGCCGGGATGATAGGTTTCTTCCTTCCCTTTGTGGCCATTCAGTGCATAAGATCAGTGTACGAGTTCCTCTCTGGTTTAGTCTAATCTGACAACTTTAAAAAAGTGGCCTGTGCACCACTGCTGGACATTTCACTCTTGAAAGTCAGAGATATATTTTAGGGGAATATTCCAGACAAAGGTATACCTCAAGTCCTCCAGGATGGGATGTCTGTCACACTTAAAGGACACCTTCTGGGTGGATACCAAATCACCCCAGGGCCTAACAATGAGTCCTGCACTCTGGATCCCTTTTGACTCACCCTTGGTCTATATTCTTTCAATTAAAAATGTTTTTATTAATTAAGTTTATTTGGTTCTTTTTAGGTATAAAATATGATGACTTTCATCATTGGGAATTTGTACCTTTACATGATATACCTTGGTTCTTAATTTTTCCCCATATCCCTGTCCTCCCTCCAACCCCTCCATCTCTCCCTATTTACAAAGACTTTGTTCCCATATTCTTAAGAATTGGTACAATTTAATCTTCAAGCTCTCAAGAACTAACATCTCATTCTCCTCCACAACACTTCCTGGCCTCAATGTAAACTCTTGAATCAGAAACTTCAGTCCCTCAATGGAACTCTAAATTATAACACCATATTACAATTGGACATATTTTGTCATAAAAAAGGCAAAGGCAAAGATTCTGAGGTTATATTCAGGTCTTTATTGCTCTTTCATAGGAACTGCAACTAAGAGAAAGATGCTCTGTGTGTCATTACAATTGAAGAAGAGGGAGATAAAGTAGGTGCAGTAATTGCCAGAGAGGTTACAAAGGGGGAGGTGGAAACAAAGTTGTCAGGAGGAGGATGGGAAGCTCATGGCAGAGAGGCTAGGAAGTGAGTAGGAGCTGCTCAAGAGTGCCCAAAGGATGGGTCATCAAGAATGTCATTTGGGTCTGGGTTTAAGAGTGAGGAAAAACAGAACGAAGACTTAGAAACTCTCCAGCCATTCCCAGTCCTATCCTTATACACTCTCTCCTTCACTAATGTTATATAATATATAATAATTATATATGTAATTTTGGGGATGACTAAAAGGTGCTACCACCTCTTCAGAAAACCTCCTTTCTCTCCTTGAAGTGTCCGGTAATGAACAACGCATTATCCAAGTTCATGTCCCTTTTCCCCTGTCAAACTTTTCACAGATACAATCTAAAACAGGCTCTTTTAATCAAGACCCAATCAGGCTGCTGAGATGAAAGCTTCACTGGGGCAGTCTCTGAATATCATGGGAAGACAGACGCTGGTGCTTTTGATTGTCCCTGGTCCTCACATCTCCAAAAAGAAACAAGATCTCAATAAGCTCTATGAGCTGAAGTCCAAAGCTCAGCAGATTATGAACCAATTTGGCCTCTTATCACTTACCAAGCTCTCCAATTTTTCATCCATAAAACCAGAACCAGCCAGCACCCCTCCACAGGTCTCCATGCCCAATAATACCATTGTAGTAAAGATACCAGGCACTCCTGGGACAAGACGTCATCTTAGGCCTGAGAACAATCAGGTTTTGACCAAGAAGAAGTTACAGGACTTAGTAAGAGAAGTGGATCCTAATGAACAGCTGGATGAAGGTGCGGAGGAGATGTTGCTGCAAATATCGCTGATGACTTCATCAAGAGTGTAGTGACTGCCGCCTGCCGCTTGCTCAGCATCACAAGTTTAGCACCCTGGAGGTGAAGAACGTCCAGCTGCACCTAGAGTGCCAGTGGGACACGTGGATCCCAAGATTTGGCCCTGAAAATATCTGGCCCTACAAAAGAGCTTGCACCTCAGAAGCACATAAGCAGAGAATGGCATTGATCTGGAAAACAACCAAGAAATAACACACAGAAAGGTCAGGGTATGGACCTATCCAATATATTTGGAGATACTTTAGCCGACACCTCAGCTATCTCATCCTTGGAGTTTTTTAATGCTTTACAGAGAAGTATATATATGTTTATCAACAGGGCAGCAATATCTATAATGACTGAGAGGGTCCACCAAAAGAATAAAGCCTCCTACCCAAACTTCCAGTCCCTTTTCCCTGCCATCTCAAAGAGGAGCAGTATATCTTCCAGAGAAGATTTTATTTGTGGCTTATTATACAAGTGATTGAATATGGGACAAAGCATTACGGTTTTATTGAGTGAGACAATATTAGGATTGGTAGAAGGGTTGTTTCCTCCTCCCTTCCCCTTTTCCCTGTACTTTGTAATGTTAGTGTTTATACAAATATGAATTTGATTTGCTTTTCCAGAATAAAGAAGTTATTAATTGAAAAAAAGCAAGACCCTCCAAATTTCAGGTAGGAATTTCAGGCTCTAGCAGTATCATTTGATCTCACCTGGCAAGATATTATTATAACAATCTATACAAGCAGGGAAAGATCCCATATTTGGACTTCGCCTGTGCTTAGACCAATTGGGCCTGTGTCCATAATCTTGGTGTCAATACACCCAGGACTGAAGCAGTACCAGAAACTGAGCCCGTTTGGTGCTACTGACATTGGGGATGAAAGTGGCAGAACCCAACAGGACTACATAACCTGTCTGATAGAGGGCATGAAAACTGCAGCCATGGAATGTCTTAAATACAACAAACTAGAAAATAACACAGGGTACCTGTGAAAATCTAGCTCTTTCCACCTACCAGATTGGCTGAAGCTATGTGTAAATTCACTAATGTGGATCCTAAAGGCCCAGAGGACCAAGAAATTCTGGCTGTTTACTTTATTAGCCAAGGCTTTCCAGACATCAGGCAAAAAACCATCCAGATTAGAACCAGGGCCTCAAACTCCCATCTCAATTTTATTGGATATGACCTTTAGTATTCTAGAGGATGCTAGAAACAAATGGCAAGCCTAATACATGCAGCAACCATAAACCAGTCCTTGCCTAATATAAATAATCCCAGGTATCCTCCAGGGCATTCAGGCAAAACTCCTTTGGCCTATTATCACTGTGGGAAATGTCAACATTTAAAATGAGATTGCTCCAAGCTGTCACTTATTTCTAGATCCATGGGTTATTGACTTCATCTGGAATCACGTCCACACTGTGAACAGGAGAGCCATTGGAAGCAAGACTATTCCTAATTGCCCCAGTTCCAGCCTCAATTTGACCAAAGAACAAATACCCCTAACATTACTGCTAGATTAGGAGGTCCATATGAAGAAGCAAACACAGCCCTCTGGATGGGCAACTCCTCCCTTTTGAACTGAAAGTGCCCAGGGGCTCTACAGGTTCCTACATTCTCTATCTCTGTGCAGGCGCCCCAGATAATTCAGATGTGGCAGGGACTGAGACAACATTCCTGATAGACATGAAAGCAATATTTTCAGCTCCAACTTTTCTGGTATCCCTCTTTGGTCCTCTGTTCTCCTCTGAGGTATTAATGGCAAGCCTCAAACTGCTTGATTTATGCCCTTATTGGCAAGTAGATTTGAAGACTATTTACTCATCCTTTTCCACTTTTGCCTTATTGACTTATTCCATTACTGGATGGAGACATCATGTTCAAGTTTCAGGTCCACTTACATTTGAAACCCTCGGACCTATTATGGCACTCTTTATTGGCTAAATTCCCCCATTCTCTTTGGTCCCAATTAATTCCTCTCTGGAACTCCATCTCTTTAAAAAAAATACCCTGAGGCTTGGAATACCTTCATCCCTGTATGCTCACCTCATCGCTACCCCTGTTACTATGTCTCTTAAGGACCCAAATCATTTTCCCTAGAGAACTCAAGCCCAGGAGAGCCACACCTGCTCCTGACCCAGCAGCCATACCTCAAGCGCCGGGAGGTAGGATGGGCCCCGATCCACCACAGGAAGGAGAACCACGCCTGCTACCGACCCAGCAGCCATTGCTCAAGTGCTAGGAAGGTAGCCGCGTGGATGCCCCTGAACCCCCATAAGCCCCCCCACCCCGCACTCTCAGACCTCCTGACTCTGCCAGTCTTTGGATCCACTGTGCAAAGACAGAGATAGTCATCAAGGGTATTTTTCTGAGTTCCCAACTTTGAACATCTTCAAAGAAAGGGCGTGGGAAAGCTGTAATAGAATGTTGTGGAGTTCAACCACTCAGAAGGATGGGGAGCTCAATCTGGGCCTTGCAGCCCGAGGTCAGTCAGCGTCAGGGGGTTCAGCCATCAGCTAACTGAGATCAGGGGTCTGGCATCCTTGCTCTGTCTGAGCCATTAAATGGTAAATACACTATATTGAAATTTTGTTCACTGCAGACATGTTTTGGACTGCT
>NW_022900929.1:47576970-47579013 GCF_012274545.1 Fukomys damarensis
AAAAAAATAGATGAGCTCAGGACCATGATAGAAGCCATGAAGGCTCGGCATAAGAAAGAAGTGGAAACAATAAACACCCAACATAGGAAAGAAATGGAATCCATAAAACAGATTCAAACAGATATCCAGGAGATTAAACACTCTATTGAAAGTGTACGCAACAGAATAAAAGAATGTGAAGATAGACTCTCAGATATAGAAGATAAGATTGCAGTCAGTGACCATGAAAAGAGAGGTCTCTTAAAAACAGTAAGGGATCATGAGAAATTGATCCAGCAACTCCTAGATGATGCGAAGAAGAATAACATAAGACTGATAGGAATCCATGAAGTAGCAGGAGAAAATACAAATGACTTAAAAAAGCAGTTTGCAGAATTAATGACAGAAAACTTCCCAAACAGAGGGGAAGAATTTGACATTCAGATAACTGAGGCATATAGGAACCTGACTAGGCACAATCAAAAAAAAATCTACACCTAGATATATAATAATCAAGATCCCAGAAACCCAACAGAAGAACAAAATACTACAAGAAGTAAGAGAAAAAAAACAAATCACATACAAAGGAAAGCCCATCAGAATCACAGCAGACTTTTCAACACAAACCCTTGGGGCAAGGAGAGCCTGGAATGACATATTTCAAGTACTAAAAGAAAATAACCTCCAACCTAGACTGATGTATCCAGCAAAACTCTCTTTCAAACTGGAGGGGGAAATAAGATACTTCCATGACAAAGAATACCTCAGAAACTACATGAATACCAAACCAGCACTACAAGCAATTCTAAACAAGATCCTAGAGAAAGACAATGAAGGCAACAACACCATGAGTCCCAACAGAGCAAATCAAATAGGCAAGGCAAGAAATTAAAAAGAGAAGGTGAAAAAAGTAAAAAGAGTCAACAAAAGGCCAATAACATATCAATAACAATTCAGTACATATCAGTTATAACCAGCAATGTCAATGGCCTCAACTCACCAATCAAGAGAAATAGACTGGCAAAATGGAATAAGAAGCAAAATCCAACAATATGTTGTATACAAGAAACACACCTAGTGCAAAAAGAAGCCCATAGACTGAAAGTGAAAAGATAGAAAACAATTCTCCATGTGACAGGAGCCCAGAAAAAAAACAGGGGTAGCAATCTTATTGGCAGACAAAGTAAATTTCAAACCAAAACTGAATCTAATATTATTGATGTAGGATGGTACTGTATCATACCTCTATGAATGTAAAATATGTAGTTCCTGCTTTATCATACATAGTAGGGACCATGCCTTATCAGAGCTACATTTAATGATATTACTGTAGAATGTTCTCTTTCCAGATGATGATTAGGAGGCTAATAGAAAAAATGGTGCCAGGTACCACAATAGCAACAGAACTTTGCTGTTGTCTGGATATTATTCTTTTCTTTGTTTTTTTTTAATGGAATGTGCTGAATATCTATAATTTTGTTCAGATGACTGCAGAACCTGGAAAAGCTGTTGCTGCTATCAATGCATAACATATTATTATTAGTCTTTATATATATATATAAATTGAGTTTTGGGAAACTTTAACGGTGCTGCCAACTTTGGAAAAGTCATCCCCATTTACTGTGTTGAGTTGGCATTGTACAGAAATGGACAACCATATTGGTCTAGAAATGTTAATTTATTTTTATTTTTATTTTTTATTTTTTTCCATGTGTACAGGGGTAACAAATTGTACTAAATATGTAAGCTCATATCTACGTGAGTTTGATTACAGAAACTAATAAAGTATTCTCTAAATAATGAAAAAAGAATTAGATAAGGCTATAAGAGCGAGAAGCAATTTAAATATGTTCTGGGACCATTTTCATCTCCAGAATTGAGGATTATTTTAATGTTACATCATTGCCTTTTCTCTTTTACTTTCCTTCTTAGTTTTATTTTAGGATTCCCTATTTTTAATGTTCATACAGAGATTTCTTTAACTGAAATACCAAATAGTTTCTCTGGTGTGAAAAACTATAATAGTACACAGGATCCTAATGAGATAATTAATAATGTTAAATA
>NW_022900929.1:47579149-47584932 GCF_012274545.1 Fukomys damarensis
GGGGTGGAGGGAGGGCAGGGACAAGGGGAAAAAATGAGAATTAGGACCTACTATGTAAAGGTACAGAATCCCAATGATGAATGTAATTGTATTGTATACCTAGATTGTACCAATAAACTCAATAAAAAGAAAAAAAAATGGGGAAAGAGAACTCAAGCCCAGAGAAGTCTGAAGCATGGAGAGGGTCACAGCCTGTCAATGATAAATTCCTGGACACTGGGCTACTGCATTCAAGCAACATATGTAGTACTCCAATCTTGGCAGTTCAAAAGGCGGATAGGTCATATCATATAGCTTGCTGGCCATAAGCAAGGCCATAGTCCCCATTCACTCTCCTGTCCCCAATTCCTACACTCTTTGGAGTCAAGTACCTCCTACTACCTCCTGGTTTACAGTTCCTGATCTTAAGGAAAGTTTCTTTCATATTCCTCTTCACCCAGTTTCTCGATTTCATTTTCACTTCTGAGTGGCAGGATCCTACTACTCAGTTGACCTCACAAATCCCTTGGAATATTTTTGCCTCAAGGCTTTGGAGAGAGCCTTTACATCTTTGGAGAGGCCCTAGCCAGAGACCTTCTGTTCAACTTTCCTTTAGGAGCTTACTCCTTCATTATAGATAAACTATTAATTTATAGTCCTGATAAGCCTACCTCTGATCACAACATTGTTTGGCTTGCCAAAAATTAGCTTCCTGTGGATATAAAATTTCTCCTTCTAGGGCTCAAGTTTCCTTACAAAAATTGGAGTTCCAATGGCTTGTACTAACTTCAGGAATCAGGAGCCTTTGAGGTCACTGAAAAATCTTATTGTAAACATGAGGAACCCAGCCTTAAAACAGTATCTCAGGGCTTTCCTGGGAATGGCAAGATTCTACAAAATCTGTATTCCAGAGTTTGGTTTTACAGCTAAACTCTTATATGAAGCCTTAAAAAGACCAGAAAAATCTCTAAAATGGAACTTTGGAATGACACAAATACCCAAACCTCTGCAAACTTCTGCATTGGTTCTCTCTAATCTTACAACATTTTTTCCATTGTATACACATGAAAGAAGGGGAATGGCTTTGGGTGTCCTCACTCAGTCCCTAGGGGCTTCCCAGTGCCAACTAGCATGTTTTCCCAAGTTACTGGACCTGCCGGCAGGGGGCTGGCCCATCTCAGAGCACCAGTAGTTGTGGCTCTCCTAGTGAAGAAAGCTTCCAAGTTAACCTTAGGACACCATGACAGCTAACACTCCTCAACAGGGTCCTTGATATTCTGAATTCAAAGGCTTTTCATTGGATTTCCAATAGCAGAATTAATAATCACTAAACTTCTTTCCTGTGAACCCCAGAATTCACCATAAAATCCCTTCACACCTTCAATGCAACCACTTTGTTACTGGACTTAAGCCTGAGACCCCATGACAATACTCCTATATTCAGACTCCTACATGCTTACTCACAGTGCTAGGCCAGATTTGCAAGATACTCCTCTCCCTGTTGGTACACAGTTCATAAATAAAAGCTTTATGATAGAAAAACACAGGATGTTGGGTTATGTTGTAATTGTTGTAATGGAAATATAGAGTCAGTTCTCCTTCCAGGGACCTCCACACCAGCCCAGAAACCCAAACTAACCACCATTACTAAAGCTTTCCAGTTGGATGCAGGTATATAGGCTATGTTTATATCTTCCATGTTACCTATACTCATGGGGCTAAAGAAAGAGAGAGGATTACTAATACAGCTCACAATACCATTGCTAAACACACTCGGGAAATATAGTATTAGTTTTTCTGGATACTAATGACTCCCTGCTCAGACAGCTATTTGCATTGTAAGGCTCAATAAAAGTATCAATTAGACATCTTGGGGCAACAGTCAGGTGCATCAACAGGCTAAGCGTTTAGCTTAGCATTTCTTAAAATAGAGCATCCTAATCCCCTACTCCACTATTCTCCTTTTTCCACACTTTCCTCAAGAAATTTAAGAAACTTTAAAGCAGGGCTTCAGAAAAATCTCAGAGGACAGGTTACAGAGCCCCCACAAACAAGTTATTATTGTCTGAGTCCTCCAAGTGGAAGATTACCAATAGTCTCCACTAAGCCACACATTCAGGGGCAAAATCTCTTTAAACTTTAATAGAACATCTTTTTGTAGAAACTGGAGTCTTATAGACCCTTAAAGACACTGCAAATGCCTGTCCTGCTTGTGCTCAGATTAACCCAGAGGAGTTCTCAGACATCCTTCCCTTCTACAGACTGAACAACAAGGAACTAAACCAGGGAATGATTGGCAAAGAAACTTTACTCGCATAGCCCTATGTAGAAGCCTCAAATAGTACTTATTTTTATAGATATGTTCACAGGGTGGATAGAGGGCTTTCTTGCAAAAGCTAAGAGAGGCTCTTAAGTAACCACTGTTCTCTTGGAACACATAATTCTGCTCTTTGAACTTTCCCAGATTCTACAGTCAGATTTTAGCCCCACTTTCAAGTATAACCCAAGGAGTTAGAGAGACCATAAAAATTATAATCTCCATGCAACTTGACATCCTCAATCTTCTGCAAAGGTAGAAAGGACCAACGGATCTCTCAAAAACAGTTCTTACTAAATTCTTCCTTGAAATCCAGCAGCCCTGGCCCACCATCTTAACAACAGCTCCCTTAAGATCTTGCATTCCTCTAAAATGTATCTCTCATCTCAGCCTTTCTGAGGTTCTTTGTGGCAGACCTTTCCTCCTAACTGATCTCTTATTGCCTCCCATGGCTCATTGTCTGTCTCAGTACATTATTTCATTAGAGAAAACTCTCAAGGCCACTGGTGATTATCAGGACAAATGCGGTCCCAATGCTGGTACTACCTTCACAGGACCATCCCCCCATGACAAACCGGGGGACTCAGTATGACACAAAACCCTTCAACAGAACAAAAAGCCACTTGAGGCTGTGTGGACTATCAAGTATTTACCTCCTAAGTGGCAGTCAGGCTACAAGGGCTGTCTTTGTGGGTACACTTATTCAGAATAAAGAGTGCATCCCATCCAGACAATCAGAACAACTATACCTGTGAGTCTTTCAGAGAGCTCCACTTTCTTCTCTAATGAGACCTGAAAAAATAGCCAATTCTTCCTCTTACATTTTTGTTTTATAATATAATCTCATAAGCTTGGCTTCCTAGTCATTTGACAAAATAATGTTGTGGTGGTATCACAACATCTTAACCAAGTGATCAAATTTAGCAAACCATAAAACAAGTTACTAATCCACTGTGTCTTGGCTGTAACCAATCACTATAATTTTCTGTGTCATATACCAACAGATTAGAGGTAGCTGGTAAAATATTAAGACCCGAGACAGAAATTCTTCCAAACAAGATTTATTTAATGTTCAAGTTAATGAATTAGAATGATAAAGAGAAAGATAAGTGATCAGCTTGGCTAAAATTATTATAGTAACCAGCATCACTGGTCACAAAACAGAAGGAAATATCAATATTGTAATATACTGCCATGATGGTAGGACAGGTTAGCCCACCTACAAAAATGTACAAATATATGACCAATTGTTTCAACAATTTTGTAACAGACAGCAATCCTTGAGAGATGGGAAATTCTCAAAGAAAGCCTGATGATGATCTCAGCTCTGTCCCTCGGAGCAGTGTCCCAATTCTAATCCAGCAAGCCAAATCCAGAGCAAAGCATAGTCTCACTGTTTTGAGAAAATGAAGATCAGAATTTAGAGTTGTTGAAGTGACCAGAATCTATAAGGTAAGTCATGATAAAGGAGAGGGGTGTGCATAAGAGGAAGTTCCTTAAGAGTTTGTGAGGATTCCCCATGAGCCCTAGGCTGAGGGCTGTTATGGGTGTGCACAAGGTGAAACTACATACGGCTTAGAAGATGACTACAGAAAAGAATGGAGATAGAACAGGCCAAAAAGTGTTATGAAGCACTGGAGTCTCAGCTCATCGAGCATGGAGAGATCTCACTAGAACCCTGGGCCTTCAGTGGAAACATCAGAAAGTAGTAGCATAGCTTACAAATAGAGCCAAGTTCTGATAAGGCCTACATTAGATCTGTGCCGTACAAATCCTAAAATCAAGCCTCAACAATGTCTGCAGGAAAAACAGACTATCTGCTTGGAGTTTTGTCAATTTAAAAATGGTAGGGAATTTCCTTGGGTTTTCCACAGAACCTCTCTAAAAAAATAAATCTCTACAAGTTCGAGGTGACTAGCCAGTAACAGAGCTTCCTGCCAGGACAAAGTCTAGATCCTCAGATGAAGATAGAAGATAGCAGAACCCAGAGTTTTTGTATGTTAATCCACAAGATCCAGTATAGAAAATAATTTTATTTAACATGCAAGGAAAAGAAAATATGACCCATAGACAACAAAAAGAAAAGTTCAAGGTAACCCATATAATAGAGTTAGCATAAAATATTTTAAGTATGTGTATTATCTACTATTGCATAACAGATTACCCCAAAACTTAGAGGCTTAAAAAAAATAAACATATAATCTTACAGTTTCTGTTAGGAATTTGGGAACAGTTCACCTGGTATTCTGGTTCACAGTCTATTGTGAGGTTGCAGTGAGGATCTAGACTTGACCAGGGTAGGAGGGTCAATTTCCAAGATAGCTCAGTCACTTTGCTGCAAGTTGATGCTTCTGTGGACAGAAAGCTTCATTTTGTTTTATTTTTTAATTTTTTGGCCATATGAACTACTACTCAAGGCTACTTAAGTGTCCTTATCGCATGGCATCTGGTGTCTCCCAGAGGAAGTGATCCAGGAGAGAACATGGCAGAAAGTTTAGAGCCTAGACCAGAGTTAAGGCTGAACTTGAAATTGCTTTCTGATGAGTTTGGATTTTTGTCCTGGACAGCAAAGACTATAGGGACTGGAGCCTGGAATCTTTCTTTTTTTTTTCTCATTGAGTTTATTGGTACAATTTAGGTATACAGTACACTTACATTCATCATTGAGATCTTGTACCTTTACATGACAGGTCTTGGTTCTCATTTTTTCCCCTTATCCCTGCTCTCCCTTCACACCCTCCTCCCTTCCCCATTTACAAATTGGAGCCTGGGATCTTTTTTTTCTTTTTATTCAGTTTATTGGTACAATCTAGGTATACAATACAGTTACATGCATCATTGGGATTCTGTACCTTTACATAATAGGTCTTGATTCTCATTTTATCCCCTTGTCCCTACCCTCTCTTCACCCTCTCCTCCCCTCCCCATTTACAAACACTTTATTTAAATTTTTTCAGTTTCTCATATTTTTTCCTCTCCCTTATTACCTTTCCCCCACCCTTCCCACTTTCCCTACACCTTTAGCCCTTTACTTCCTATTTCACATTATTAATTATTTCATTCGGATCCTGTGTACTATTATAGTTTTTCACACCAAAGAAACTATTTGGTATTTCAGTTAAAGAAATCTCTGTATCAACATTAAAAATAGGGAATCCTAAAATAAAACTAAAAAGGAAAGTAAAAGAGAAAAGGCAATAATGTAACATTGAAATAATCTTTAATTCTGGAGATGAAAATGGTCCCAGAACATATTTAAATTGCTTCTTGCTCTTATAGTCTTATCTTATTCTTTTTTTTTCATTATTTAGAGAATACTTTCTTAGTTTCTGTAATCAAACCCACGTAGATATGACCTTACATATTTACTACGATGTGTTACCCCTGTATACATGGAAAAAAATAAAAAAATTAACATTTCTAGACCAATATGGTTGTCCATTTCTGTACAATGCCAAGTCAACACAGTAAATTTGGATGACTTTTT
>NW_022900929.1:47585323-47620966 GCF_012274545.1 Fukomys damarensis
TCAGTTTTGGTTTGAAATTTACTTTGTTTGCAAATAAGATTGCTGCCCCTGTTTTTTTCTGGGCTCCTGTCACATGGAGAATTGTTTTCTATCTTTTCACTTTCAGTCTATGGGCTTCTTTTTGCACTAGGTGTGTTTCTTGTATACAACATATTGTTGGATTTTGCTTCTTATTCCATTTTGCCAGTCTATTTCTCTTGATTGGTGAGTTGAGGCCATTGACATTGCTGGTTATAACTGATACGTACTGACTTATTATTGACATGCTATGGGCCTTTGGTTGACTCTTTTTACTTTTTCACCTTCTCTTTTTAATTTCTTGCCTTGCCTATTTGATTTGCTCTGTTGGGCCTCATGGTGTTGTTGCCTTCATTGTCTTTCTCTAGGATCTTGTTTAGAATTGCTTGTAGTGCTGGTTTGGAATTCATGTAGTTTCTCAGGTGTTCTTTGTCATGGAAATGTCTTATTTCCCCCTTCATTTTGAAAGAGAGTTTTGCTGGATACATCAGTCTAGGTTGGAGGTTGTTCTCTTTTAGTACTTGAAATATCTCATTCCAGGCTCTCCTTGCCCCAAGGGTTTGTGTTGAAAAGTCGACTTTGATTCTGATGGGCTTTCCTTTATATGTGATTTGTTTCTTTTCTCCTACTTCTTGTAGTATTTTGTTCTTCTGTTGGGTTTCTGGGATCTTGATTATTATATGTCTAGGTGTAGATTTTTTTTTTATTGTGCCTAGTCAGGTTCCTATATGCCTCAGTTATCTGAATGTCAAATTCTTTCCCTCTGTTTGGGAAGTTTTCTGTCATTAATTCTGCAAACTGCTTTTTAAAGTCATTTGTATTTTCTCCTGCTACTTCATGGATTCCTACCAGTCTTATGTTATTCTTCTTCGCATCATCTAGGAGTTGCTGGATCGATTTCTCATGATCCCCTACTGTTTTTAAGAGACCTCTCTTTTCACAGTCGCTGACTGCAATCTTATCTTCTATATCTGAGATTCTGTCTTAGCATTCTTTTATTCTGTTGTGTACACCTTCAATGGAGTGTTTAATCTCCTGGATATCTGTTCGAATCTGTTTTATGGATTCCATTTCTTTCCTATGTTGGGCATTTATTGTTTCCATTTCTTTCTTATGCTGGGCCTTCATGGCTTCTATCATGGTTCTGAGCTCATCTATTTTTTGGTCAGTTTCTGCTCTAGAGTCTCGAATCACAACTTCCATTTTGCTCACTATCTCTATGGTTATATGGGAAATTAGTTCTGTTTTGAATTTTTCCAGAGCCTGATTGATCTGTTTTGTTACTTCCTGTGCTTTGAGTTGAGGGTGTCCTGGTGGTTCACTATCGGCCTTTTCATCCTCATTTGCCCTACTGTTTGCCATTGGTGAACTGGAAGTCTGTCCTTGTGTCTTGCTTAAGTGTTTTCTCATTTTTATTTTTGTTGTTGGACTGTTCTTGGTTTAATCTCTGGGTTATCACCCAAATCTTCCTGATATAGTTGCGCCCTAGCTTCTTTCTGTGTCTCTAACTACCCACAGATATTCTCATCTTCATAACATCAGAGAAAACAGCTCATCAAATCAACCGCAATGCTTCAACCCAACTGATACAATCAGCAACACATTAAGATCAAGCACAACTTGGACACTGACTACCTGTGGTAGTCACTAGTCTATCACCCTTAAATCATTTGAATTAAATTGAAATCAAGAAGCAGTCCAGAACATGTCTACAGTGAACAAAATTTCAATATAGTGTATTTACCATTTAATGGCTCAGACAGAGTGAGGATGCAAATCCCCTGGTGTCAGTTAGCTGATGGCTGAACCCCCTGACGCTGACTGACCTCGGGCTGCAAGGCCCAGATTGAGTTCCCCAACCGTCTGAGTGGTTGAACTCCACAACATTCTATTACAGGTTTCCCACGCCCTTTCTTTAGAGATGTTCAAAGTTGGGATCTCAGAAAAATACCCTTGATGACCACCTCTGCCTCTGCAGAGTGGGTCCAAAGACTGGCACAGTTAGGAGGTCTGAGAGTACGGGGGGGACTTATGGGGGTTCAGAGGTGCCCACGCAGCTACCTTCCCGGCGCTTGAGTGATGGCAGCTGGGTGGGGAGCATTCGTGGCTCTCCTTCCTGTGGTGGGTTGGGGCCCAAAGCCTGGAATCTTAAAAAGAGTGATCTCTCTTATCTATTTCTAATTTGTTACCTGGTCTATTCTCTTTGTATTAATGCAATATTTATAAAAATATCTTACATATAGAGTTTAGCATTATTGTTGATTTAGAGAAATGCAACAAAGAACCATTTAAATTTTTTAAAGTATTAATATTAGCCACAATGGCTTTGGGAATTAAGTGCCTAACTTCTGAAAGGTTATGTAAGTCTGCAAAAACCATACATCCTTTTAATGATCATTGAGATACATTATCCCTGAAACTATAACACTATACACATCTATCTTAGTTCCTTTCCTCATTATTGGGACAATATGTCTGTATCAGTTAGAGTCATTAGAGTAACAGACTTAAATATAAGTATTTTACAAGTTAGGCTTATAATGGCTGTCTGTAGAGTCAGGTGTGGAAGAATGCACAGGACCATCTGGGCACTGGAAAGCCGAATGATCCAGTCAATGGTGAAACATCTGGAACTCACAGAAGAGTCCCACTGGAGTCTATATTAGGAAGTTAAGGGCCAGCATTGGAAGGCTGAAGAGTTTGAGCTGAAAGACTAAAAAGTATGCTCTGGAAAGGTGAAGGAAGAGTCTATGCTGCAAGCCTAGTGTTCAAAGGTGACAGTCAAAAAAGACTGAATTTGGACAAAAAAGGTAATGTCCAAAGGTGATGGTGAAGTCTGTAACTTCTCCAAAGAAGGAGAAATGAAACATCCTTCTTTATTTTTTATTTCATTCAAGCTACAAGCCTATTGATTGGTGCCACTCATACCTAGGGTGGGTCTTCCCTTTTCAGTAAGTCCATCATTCAGTCACACTCAGAACTATGCTGAGCAAATCAGATGACACAACAGTTAATTACCCAGCACCCACAATTTAAGGAAGGAGAGGTTTATTTTGGCTCACATTTTAGTGCAGGATTGGCCAGTTCCAAGGAAGCAATAGCATGGCAGAGGGGCGTGACAGAGGACAGTCGCTGTGGCATCATGTCCAGGAAGCAGAGAGAATCAAGGTAGGAGCAGGGGAGGGAGATAAACCATTCAAGGCCTCGCCTTCAGGGACTCACCTCTTCAGATCAGACTCCATCTCCTAACAGCAAGTTAGCTATAAGCCCCCATAATAAAATTGCCTTCCAAAAGCCCTGCCTTTGAGCACATGAGCCTCTTGGGGGACATCTAGATATAAATAATAGCAACATCCTATAATATGGCTTATTGTCTGCAAGTTTGACATCATCCAGGGTTAGCTTTTCAATATTATTGATGGTTGAGAGTTATTAAAATGGTATACATTGGTATACATAGTAATGCATAATGTATTGATCTAATGTATAAAATATTAAATGCTATTGTTATCTTTCATTCTTATGTTAACTTTCTTTGTATCAATGTATTGCTCTTTTCTTGAGATTCTTAATGATTGATAGCATCTTTCCACAGTTTCTTTCCTATTTGTCATCTCTATAGCTGAACAGTAAATTTTCCTCAATAAAGTGTACAAGTGTATATTTAATTAGACTTCTATTAGGCCTTGAATACAATGTCTTTTTGTCCAAATACAGCCTTCTTCCAACAAGAAGTGCTGAATAATCAAGAAATAGGAGCTGACTGTGATTCAAAAAGTCCAGGAAGGGTCCTGAGCATCATATTCATACAACTTTCTGGATATTCCTGACATAGTCTTCTACTTGAGAGCCACCATGCAAGAGAACTTTATACTTGCTTCTTCCTGCATCTCAGCTCCATTAGCCTCTTACTACCAAGTGAACATTTCCACTGTGAGGGAGAGAACATTGCAGCTATGAAAGTAGGAAAGAGATACGCCATACTGGAGAATTTCCTTGGCTCTTGGATAAATTTCAAGGAGGATAAGAATGTCCTTTTCAATCACAAGAGTATAAATAAAACAACAATTATACTGTGGTAGCTAATTGTATTTGTCAATGCAATTCTGATCAAAATTCCAACAGTATATTTCACAGAACTAGAAAAGAGAATCCAAAAATTCATTTGAAACCAGAAGAGACCTAGAATAGCAAAAGCCATCCTAGGCAACAGAGACATGGCAGCAGGTATAACAATTCCCAATTTGAAACTGTACTACAAAGCCACTGTGATAAAAACAACATGGTACTGGCAAAGAAACAGACCTGAGGATCAGTGGAACAGATTGGAAGATACAGAAAGAACTCCAGATGTACTCAGCTACTTCATCTTTGACAAAGGAGCCAACCATCCTCAGTGGAGGAATGATAGCCTCTTTAATAAATGGTGTTGGAAAAACTGTATTTCAACCTGCCAAAGATTAAAACTGGACCCTTATCTTCCACCATGCACTAAACTAAAATCTAAGTGCATTAAAGATCTAAATATTAAAACAGAAACACTAAACTTGCTGGAAGATAAGTTAGGCAGAACTTTTGAAGACACTGGCATAGGAAAAGACTTTATGAACAAGTCCTCAGTAGCACTGGAACTAGCACAAAGAATCAACAACTGGGATCTCATCTTATTAAAAAGCTTTTGCACTGCAAAAGAAACCATCAAGAGAGCTAAAAGACAACCTAAAATTGGGAAAAAAATTTTACCAGCTGCTCCTCAGACAAAGGACTATTATCTAGAATATATAAAGAACTCAAAAATATCAGCCCCCCAAATACAAAGACCTGATTCAAAAATGAGCATCTGATGAAACCAACACTGAGATTCCACCTCACCCCACAAAGAATGGCTGCTATCAAGAAATCAACCAATAACAATTGTTGGAGGAGTTGTGGGGAGAAAGAAACCCTTCTCCATTGTTGGTGGGAGTGCAGACTGGTGCCACTATGGAAATCAATAGGGAGATACCTCAAAGAGCTGGGACTAGAGGTTCCATTTGGCCAAGCCATCCCTCTGCTGGGTATCTTCCCAAAAGAATCACATCACAGTGATATATGTGCACCTATGTTTATAGCGGCACAGTTTGTAATAACTAAAACTTGGAAACAGACTATTTGCCCATCAGTTGGAAACTGGATGAAGAAGATGTGGTTTTTCCATAAAATGGAATAGTACTCAGCCATAAACAATGAGAAATTACAGTCATTCATAGGAAAATGGGTACTTATTGAGGATATACTCCTAAGTGAAATAAATAAGTCACACCTGTGTAAATACCAAATAGTTTCTCTGGTGTGAAAAACTATAATAGTGCATAAGATCCTAATGATATAATTGACAATGTGAAATAGGAAGAAAAGGGCTAAAGGTGTAGGGAAAGTGGGAAGGGTAGGGGAAAGGTAATAAGGGAAAATAAAAAAATATGAGAAAATGAAAACATGGAAATAAAGTGTTTGTAGAGGGGGAGGAAAGGAGAGGGTAAAGGGAGGGCAGGAATAAGGGGGAAAAATGGGAACCAAGACCTGTCATGTAAAGGTACAAGATCCCAATGGTGAATGTAACTGTACTGTATACCTAAAATGTACCAATAAACTCAATGAAGAAAAAAATTAAAAAAATAAATAAATCACATCTGAAAACAGAAACACCAAACTTACTGGAAAGTAAATTAGGTAGAACTCTTGAAGACGTTGGCATAGGAGGAGACTTTATGAAAAAAATCCTCAGCAGCACTAGAGCTTCCAGAAAGAATCAACAACTGGGATCTCATTGTATTAAAAAGCTTTTGCAGTGCAAGAGACACCACCAAACGAGCTAAGAGACAACCTATAACGTGGGAAAAAAATTTTGCCAGGTACTCCTCAGACAAAGGACCATTATCTAGATTATATAAAGAACTCAAAAAAAAATCAGACCCCTGCAAATACAAATACCTGATTCAAAAATGGGCATCTGAAATGAACATATATTTCTAAGACAAAGAAGTAAATGCAGCATATAAATATATGAAAAAATGACTACATCACTGGTCATTTGAGAGATTCAGATGAAAACAACACTGAGATTCCACCTCACCCCACAAAGAAGGGCTGCTGTCAAGAAATCAACCAATAACAAATGTTGTCAGGGTTCTGGGGAAAAAGGAACCCTTCTCCTTTGTTGGTGGTAGTGCAAACTAGTGCAATCACTGTGGAAATCAATATGGAGATACCTCAAATAACTAGAATTAGAGGTTCCACTTGACCCAGCTATCCCTCTGCTGGGTATCTTTCCAAAAGAATTAAAAAATCATACCACAGTGATATATGTGCACCCATGTTTATAGTGGCAGAGTTTGTGATAGTTTGTAAACCTTGGAAACAGCCCAGTTTTCATCAGTTGGAGACTGGATAAAGAAGATGTGTTTTTTCTATAAAATGGAATACTACTCAGCCATAAAGAATGATAAACTAGAAAGATTCACAATTAAATGGATGCACATTGAGGCTATGCTGTTAAGTGAAATAAATAGGACACACTTGAGTAAATGCCATATAATTTCTCTGGTATGAAAAACTAAAAGTGTAAATAAGGTTCGAATGATATAATTGGGAGTGTGAAATAAAAAGAAAATGGCTAAAGGGGAAGTGGGAAGGGTAGTGGAAAGGAAATAAGGAAAATGAAAAACTGTGAAAAAATACAAAAATGCAAAGAAAGTTTTTGTAAATAGGGATGGCTGAAGGGGGTGAAGGAAGGGCAGGGGTATGGGGAAAAAGCAAGAACTAAGATATATCATGTAAAGTTACAAGATTCCAATGATAAATGTAACTGTATTGTTTGCTTTAAATGTACCAATAAGCTTAATGACAAAAAAAGAAATTCATAGACTGGAAATCAAAGATATAAAACAATATTCTATGAAATATTTTATTTTTAGACAAAGTGAATGTCAAGCTAAGAGTAATCAGAAGGGGAAAAAAGGTCATTACATATTGGAAGGAGCAATTCAACAAGAAGTAGGTAACAATTTTAAATATATTTGCAGTAAATAATAGTATATCTACTTAATAAAACCCTGGTGGACATAAAAGATTATATACATATCAGTACAATTATAGAGGGTGAACTGTATACCTCACTGTCAAAAATAGACAACTAGACATAAAATCAACAATAAATATTAGAGTTGAACAAGACCTTCAAACAAGTGGACTTAATAAATATCTATGGAGTGTTCCAGCCATGAATAGCAGAATACATGAAACTTTATTCAAAATAGACCACATAATTGCCCATAAATTTTCTTAAATAAAAATAAAAATTAATTCATTCATATTATCAGATCATAGTACAATAAAAATAGAAATCAATGACAAAAGAAATAATAAATTAGGCAAAAGTATGGAGATTAAAAAATGCACTCTTGAGTAATAAGATCTCAGAAAAAATTAGGAATTAACTAGTTCCTAGAATCAAATAATGCCAAAGAACTCATGAGACAAGCAATCCCAAGGGAGATTTATAGCTGTGAATGCCCACATTAGAACAGAGTGAGCCCAAATAACCAAATGATGCATCTTAAGGCCCTATAAAACAAGAAGAATATAGATCCAAAGTTAATACAAAGAAGGAAATCATAAAGATTAAAGCAGAAACTATTGAAAGTGAGACTAAAGGGGGTGAGATGTAGCAGTTATGGTGCAGTTTCAATTTGGTTGGCCTCTGAGAACTAAGCAAGTTTGCTTTGCAACACTTTTCAACCATGAAGTCTGCCTTAGGGCCAGCTGAGCAAGTTAAACCTCACCTCCTTTTTTTTTTTTTTTTTTTGGTACTGGGGATCAAACTCAGGTCCTTGCGCTTGCTAGGTAGGCAGCAGAACCACTGAGCTAAACCCCTGGCCCTCTTCTCCTTTAAATTGTGAATGTTGGGAATTATGTCTCAATGGCAAGAAAGCTGACCAATACAACCAACAATTTGATCTTTAAACAGGCTATTTCATCATTCTACTAGGCTGGCTGGTTTTGAGTGAGGGGATACATGATGATATCTATTAATTTTGTCATATTATACTTTCTTGCTGTAAAATGGGTGGCTTGGCTCAGGACAATATTGCCTGGGATACTTTACCCATGAATCTTTAACTGATCCTAATGTGCTCATATTACCTGAAGTCTTCTCTCTACCTCCTACAGGAAGCTGTTTGGCAGGATATTTGTGGTAATACAGAAGGAATCGTGAAGTGACAGCACCAGGAGCCATGTAGAACCAATATAGACTAAGTTCTTCTCTTGCATGGTATCTGTTTTGATAGAATTCTGAGAAAGTCAAGGGTGTATATTTAATTAAAACACTCAATTTCTCCAGTTTACCACTTAACAAATACATACTAAATGACTATAAATGACCAGAGTGCCTGTATTAGTCAGGGCTCTCTATATGATTTACAAGGTAAGCTTACCATGGCCACCTGCAGAGTTAGTGTAAAAAGGCAAAAGGATTGTTTGTCTGCTAGAGAGTTGAATGATCCAATCAATGCGGAAGGCCTGCAGCTCACTTCAGAGTCCCATAGCCAAAGGGTCTATGTTGGAAGGTTGAAGAGTCTGAGTTGGAAGGCTGAATGTGGATGTTGCAAGGCTATGGCAAAGAATGGAGCTTCTCTGAAGAAACAGACGCTTTCTTCTTTTGGCCCCATTTTATTCCATTTAGTCTACAAGCCTATTGGCTGGTACCACTCACACCCAGGGTGGGTCTTCTGTCTTCAGCCACACCCAGAACTAGGGTATATCAGGGGTGGATCAGGCAGGCCCCCAATCATCTGGGTGAGGGTATGATGAAGGATAAAAGAGACAGAGACAATAATTGAAAATACAAGGGGGTTGGGAGGGTAAAATCTCTCATCAGGCTAAGACTCCGACTCTCCGAACTTGTCACCTTTTATTGAGCACTCAGCTTTCCAGGGGCTGTGTAGGGACATGCAAGGAACAGTTGAGTGGGTGGCACTGATGTGAGCAAGGTCTAGAAACAAAGTGTTCTTGTATGGATATGCCACTGATAAATGGGAAACTTGTTTTTCCCTTGGGTTAATATTTACTTTTATACAATTTCTCATAAGAGTCAGAAATTCCTCAGCTGAAATATTATCTTGCCTTCTGAGGTGTCACAGTGTCACAGATCATTGAAACCACCACTGTGGCCAGTGGCATAGGCAGTTCAACTGCTGGATCATCAGGCAAGGCACATACACCTCAGAAGGACTCAGACCTTTAATACAGAGAGCCAATTTATGGATTTATAGCTCACTCAGGGTGGTCTCTATCAATGCTAAACCAAACAGTTGGGCCTGTTAACACAACAGTTAACCATAACATTGGCCTAGGTCTAGCAAGAATCAGTAATAAGCTAGTTACTATAAAAAAACAAAAAGAGTAAGAAAGGAAGATAGACTTTTTTAGATTTGAAATTCATGAGGAAAGTATAGATTATAACGTCTATGGAATTAGTTGATTATCAGTGGTTGTAACTTACCTAGTGAGGAGAGAAAATGACAACCTCAAGTGAGTAAATTACAGAGCATGGCAAGAAAGTTAAAAATTTTCTTTGGCAATTGTTTTGTCTCCAATTTTTATTTTTTATTAGTACATATTTACTGTATGTAATGATCACATTCCTCGTGGGGAGTTGGTACATATATAACACATCTCAGATTTTTTTATTCCATCCCCCTCCCTCAATTTCTTGGTTCCCCTCCCACTTGCAAAAGACCTATCTTTCTATTTCCTATTACCTATCTTTTAACTTTGCTCTTTATTTATAATTTGGGTTTCTAGAACCCTAACTCTTGCAGTTGGAGGGAGAAAATAATGAAGACCAGGAATAAGAGTGAGTTATAAAGTAGTAGATCTTTTGAGAAGGATGAATGTACAATTTCAGCACATCTGTCACATCAAAATCATAGACTAACAGGGAAGAAATATGATCCGCAAACATGGGGTAGGGTCACCTGGATGGATGTGATTGAGAACCTAGAATCTTGAACTCTTTGGACATGAGGCTGTATCCCTCATTTCTGTCTCATCCCTCTTTGCTAGTGGGTATCAAACTGATGTCAAGTGATGTAGATCCTCACACAGGCCTGTCCCTTGAGAGATGACACTTGTTTTCCTCAAAGTCTGGAACCCCCAGTGCCTCCTGACTTCTAAGTCTATATCTAGGCCATGTTTTAGCATGATCCAATTGGAAAATAGTAACCCACTGAGTAACAATATTGTCTACCCTAAAAGTTACAGTACTTGGTTAATAGTAAATCATAATGGCAGAATCTGGGAGAAAATACTGAGAATGACCATTGGAGGTGCTGAATATTTGGAATATAAGACTGAATAAAGGATTATTTGTTGATACCATGACTCAGGATTTAATATCCAGGGATGGTTACTTGGAGACAGCCCTAATGTATTGCATATGAACTCTTGAGGTTTGGAAAGAATAACAACTGGCATTAGATGTAGTAGAGTTGTAAATGTCAGTAGAGTATTGAAGATGTGGGCAGGACTCAGAGAAGTGTATTCTTCAATGGGCCTATTACATAAGACAGAACCTACTGAATCTGTACATTCCCCTGAAGAACCAAGGTGACACTTGCTATTCAAAAGCAATTAGGAACATTCTAGTGACAGAGGTGCTGGCTGGCATCACTGAGAAGCTGATTGTGGTGTGTACTTCCAGGTAAGGATTGTACGTTGAACTACTTGCCATTATATGGTGCTGCAACCTGGACAGGTGCAACACACAAACTTTATAGGCTAAGCTTGATAGAAGGAGAGATTCCTATGAAATTTGGTGTTTTGGTTTCCAAATGAGTGATAGGATTTCAGGATAGCATAACACAGTTGGTGACATTTAATTCTGAGCAATAGAGTACCATAAGGTACAGTAAAACTAGACTGTTAATTGATTTAGGAGCCTGGCTCAGATGTTTCTGTCTATTCTAAGTTTATACAAGCAAAGTTCTGTTTACAAGAGTAAAGTCTGCTCTAAGTTAACTCTCTTACTGTCTTGTCATAACATAGTTTAAAACAGATTTGATTTGTTGTGAAATTTTGTAGAAAAATCAAACTGGCCTGCTATATTATGCCATTTAAACCTACTGGATAAGAAAGTGTTAAATATGACATTTGCATGCATGTGGGAGGGTAGGCAATAACCTATAGAGAAATAAACACTACAAAGCTGGGAAGTTTTTAGGTATCCAGAAATGTAAAGCATACTTAGATATTCCTTTTGAGGGAAAACAATTTACTGCATATTCTACTTCCTACCACTATGAGAGAAAGAGCATTTGGTAGAGGTCCTAGAGTCTGGAGCTATTACATACCATTCCAGAGGATTTTTGGTGGGAAGCCTATATTAGTTCATTGTTTGTTGTGATACAAGTACTTGGTAATTTGTAAACGTCACTGAAAATGTTATATAAGTACCACATGCTAACTGATTGTGCCACTGGAGCTCCTCATCTTCACTGGAAATGTAGTGAGTTGTATCTTTCTGTTTTTTCCAGAGAATGATATGTCCTAACCCATCTGAGGTTAAAGAATGTTAATGGTTTGTGCCAATCATCTGAGGGTGGTTGGAGTCTGGTGGGTACCGGAATTCGGTTTTGAGAAAACAATAACTTTCATTCTCTGTGTTCATTAGCTTTCCATTACTGTAACAGTTTCCTGAGATAACAATTTATAAAAAGAAAAATATTTATCTTGGATCAGTTTTGAAAGTTGTAGTCCATGATTGGTGGCAAGGTAACAGATTGTAGTGGGAACATGTTGTGACACAAAACTGCTTACTTCTTGATGGCAAGCAATAGAGAGAGGGAGTCTTAGGGTCCCAGCATGCACTAGGCCATTCCTCCAGGGACCTACCGACTTCCCTCTTGGCCTCACCTCTTAAATTTTCCATCAAATCCCAATAGTGCCTCCTCAGGGACAAAGCCTTTAGCACATGGATGTTTGGGGGACTTAATAGCCAAACTATAGCATTTGGAATACTAGACAGGCACAAAATTTAGATGAGAAAGAAATAAAAATAGAAACCATTTATCAATTTGGAATATAATTTAATAACTAGAAATATGGAATTTAGGCTTTGTGGACGGGTTCAAATCTTTTGTTGCTTGCTATTTGGAGTGACTTTTGGAAGGTCAAAGTCTTAATTTTTTCCTCACGTATAAAAGTGAGGAATAAATACTATTAAGCATTCAATACATTTATCTTTATTAGTAATAATTGTGTGGAGAAACTAGGAAAGATCTTGATTATCTGTTCCTGTTAGTGGTCCCAGAATTTGCATTCAGAAGTACATTGAGAGGTGAATATTGCTTTGATGTGGGTGAGTAATGGTGGAAAAAGTTGAAACTATGTATAAAGCACTTTATATAAAACTGAGAAAATAAATTGAATCTGGGAGTTGTTATTGGTCTGATGATCAAAAGTAACTGAGAAGGAATTGAGAATGTTCAACAAAGAGAACAATAGGTCAACCTAAAATAGGTAGAGAGAATATTCCCTTTATCTGGTCTGAAGGGCCGTTGTGGAAACAGATATGACTTCCTCAGTGGTACTCAATGGTGCAAGTCCAAAGAATATGCTGTGTACCACCTCTATAGGATTATATTTTCCTTGGCTTATAGTTACTTCAGTGCCTCTTGTTTATTGTCTTCCCCTCCTTGATTACCGTGAATAGGGCCTGAAGTTAGTTATGTATCTACATTTTCATTTTCCTTCCCTACTTTTCAAATACAATGCTTACTGTAGGAAACATCAACTCTGATTTCTACTTCCTCAGCACTGTTTGTAAGTATTAATTCAGGTATTATTCTCGTTGGTTACTTAGTTTCAGCCACTGTGTGCCTCAATGAGACACTTGCATATTTTGTCTTTTATTCATATGTATGAGATGAAAATTTTTATTGCTATCTTAGTTTGCATTATCATAAAAGCAGATCATGAGACCATAATTTAGGTGTAAATAATTTTCTTTCAGATATGGAACAGGAAAGAATGAGAGAGTCAGGAATGAGATGGAGAAGGAAGGAAAGCCAACTAAAGGCAGTGTAAGAGTAAGTTTCCCCGTGGGTGAGGGCCCACTCCTGGGCCCCATCTGAGAAGTTTTGTAGAGGACACGCCAGCATTGTCCCACTAAGGAGCAAGCAGCTGGGGAACTGATCCCCCAGCCCCTGTCCCTCATTGGCTGGGGGCACTGTGAAGGCACTAACTTCTCCCATGCACCGGGCGTGCTGCTGCAGGAAGAATACAGTATGCATAGGAATTGCCTACCAGAGATGTTTGTAACTCAGGTGGCCAAAGGAATATAGGAGGGTCCTGGACAGGATTTACCATGGTCTCTGAACTTCAGACTTCAAGGGTAGATGTGCATTGAGAGATAGTAGTTATTGCTTGGGTGCACATTGCGAAAGCTGTGAGTGTAGGTAGAACAAAACTAATCTTGCAGAACAGGGAGCTGAAGGGAGAATGAGGATCCTGGAGGCTGGTGTTTCCCCTCAGGCACAATTCCATGCTGCCCTTTTACAGGCAGACTGGGGTTCAACTTGCTCAAAAATTCTATGTGCTTTTTCAGAACATTGTCCTTAAGTCACTCGAAGTCTTGGATTCCTCCACTGCAGGATTAGAGATCAAAACATGAGGTTCACAAAAATGTTTAGGAGACGATGTATGATTGCCTCCTGGCCTAATTTTAGCTCTTTCCTTTTATCTAAGACTCATAATCACACATTTTATTTTCTGTCAAAGGTGATATGTTACCTGGTTTTAATAAGTGTTTCATCCTCCAAGGCCTCTTTTTTTGTTGTCTTTTATTATTTGCATTGATGAAGGTTTTGAACCAAAGCATACACATTTACACTTGATCTTAGCCAAAAGGCCAAGAAGCGATCAAAGTGTACACATTTAGAGCACAGGCTTATCTTTAATGACATGTTGTCTACCCAGGTAGCTCCCACATGGAAAGATGAGCCCAAGTTCAGAGCTTTGGCCCCTCTGAAGGGTGGGGAAGTACCAGCCACCACAATGTTCTCTTCAGTGATGTAGCTGGCATCTGTGGAGAACAGGAAAGACGCAGCACCTGAATCCTCAGTCTGTCCCACTCTGTATAGACAGAGCATGTGGCAGTGAGTCTGGTGACAGTTTCCCCACATCCCTGGGCTCCCAAGTGACACTGAAATCAAGAGCCTGTGGCGATGAGCAAAGAGGTACAAGTGAAGACGCATGGGCTCTACAGGGAGCTGCGAAGTCATCTTAGACTTGGGAGAATTGTCAAATTCCTGGAAGGGGAATGAGTGACAGTTTCTTGATGGATGATATGTGATCTTTTATTTATTTATTTATTTTTCTCATTGAGTTTATTGGTACATTTTAGGTATACAGTACAGTTGCATTCATTATTGGGATCTTGTACCTTTACTTGACAGGTCTTGGTTCTCATTTTTTCCCCCTTGTCCCTGCCCTTCCTTCACCCCTCCTCTCCTCCCCCTTTACAAACACTGCATTTCCATTTTTCATTTTCTCATATTTTTTTCTTTTCCCTTATTAGCTTTCCCTTACCCTTCCCACTTTCCCTACACCTTTAGCCCCTTTCTTCCTATTTCACATTGGAATACTACTCAGCCATAAAGAATGAGAAATTAGATTTATTCATAGGAAAATGGATACATATTGAGGATATACTCCTAAGTGAAATAAATAAGTCACGCGTGTAAATACAGAAAAGTTTCTCTGGTGTGAATAAACTATAATAGCACATAAGATCCTAATAATATAATGGACAATGTGAGTTATGTGATCTTTTATGAATTTTCTGAAGTCATGTTAATTCAGGTTCACGAGATGTTGTGCAACCATAACCTACCTCTGTATTCCATAGATTTATTGACATTACATAAAATTTGTGTCTTCAGTGATCTAAAGGGAAGGTTAAAAGTTTAATGATGCTCTTGTAGATGGAGTCACATGGGCTGTACATCATGCAGGGTGTGCATCTGAGAAAGGATTGTTGGAGAACAAACCGATCTGTTCCTTGATGGATGACTGAGTCTGACTCTGCAGTGGATCTCAAGTGCTGTGAACCAGAACATTACAGCAAGTGCCAACAGGTCCAAGTCTGAGAATCCTGGTCTGTGGGGCAAGGCCTGCAAGCAGTAGTTACATTTCTCGGTAGGGTAGAGTCACCACCCTTGGACCTCATCACTTTGACATTTTCTATTTCTCTGATTCCTGGCATTAGGCTGTTCATTTGGATATTCTTTGTCGTGGTGAGCTGTTTTGCAACATTGTCAACTCTCAGCTTCTGTTGACAGAAAGAGAAAAATTAATAGACTAGAACTGAGGACTTCCTGACTTATGTCCAGGGAACCCATCTCTGTGATACTTGTTGACCATCAAGTCTGATGGAAAATATCCTAAAGAGATGGGAAGATGCTCCCCGCAAGTACGTTTATGTAAAAGGCAACATCTGTGACACACAGTGGTCACTTCCTCACGTGAATGGTCCAGAGGAAAGAACTGTCAAATGTTGGTTCTTTCTGTGTATCTGTTTTTCCAGGTTGAAATGGGGCAGAATTTTTTTCTTACCTAACAGAAAGCCACAGATGATCATATTTAAAGTGACCATGACCACTGAACCCTTTCTGGGAAAGTAAAGAGGGGTAGGACTAGAGGTGAACATGGCTATCTTGTGTTATTGAGAAGGAAAGTTACGTGGAAGAGAGGTGAAGATTCTGCGAGTAAAGGAGAGCAGCTTGGGCCTGCTAGGGGGATTTCTGTCCATTTTCCTTTAAGTCTTTGATGCTTGGACTTTGTTTTTATAAGAAAAAATTTGACAGTAGATTACATTTATGAACGGCCATAGGACTGCACATCTTTTCTAACTCTCCTTGTGTTAAGTTTCATAAGGAATATATTTTTTCAAAGCTTTTTTTATTTTATTACAATTTCAGTTTATATTTGCCAAGGGCTTCTATTTATCATTCCCACTCTTAGTGCTTTTTTATTGCCTTCAAGATGTCCAGTGGAGTCTTTTGTTCCTGATAAGTTTTATTTGTGCCTTCTTTTTCCTTCATCAATTCTGCCTGAAGGTGGTCAAAGCATTAGAGTTTTTAAAAAACAAATTTTTAGTTTTCTTGATTCCCTATATTGTATTTTGTTTTCCTATTTGTTTTTCAATTGGTTTCTATGTTGTATTGTGCTTCCTTTCTTCTACTTTTTCTATGTTTAATTTCTCTTGTATATTTCAATTTGGGTTTCTATTTAATATAGAAAATATTGCATCCTGAAAACCACTATACAGGAAGATATACTTTTATTTCATTGTCTTAAAGATGGACTTAATTGCTGTATTCTAAATGCAGCAGTTGAGCTGAGAACTTTTGTACAATGTGTAGTGATTTGCTTTTCTGCCTTACTTCAAACAATTTCTGGACTTCCCTATCTTTGTCCCAGAACAATAATTTTCCTAGAACTATTCTTCTCACCACCATAAACCTAGTCATCAAAAATGGAAAAAACTTGGTGATACACACCATTTTGTCTAATCTGACTAACAAACTTTTCAGGGAAGGATTGAGATAAGGTCTCGCTAAATTGCCCAGGCTGTTTCTAACCTACAAACTTCCTGCTTCAGCTCCCTGAGTTCTTCATTACAGGCATGGGCTACTATGAGAACTTCATTTGGCTAAAAATTCTAGCTGGACAATCTTTATTTTTTAACTGCAGTTAGTGATGTGTGAGGATTAACATCTAATGTTCAATTTTGTGATTTTTAGATTTTTAAATTTCCCCCAATTCTTTGTTTAGTTTCTGTGCATGCTAATTTTTGCAGGATTTTTTACTTCAACTTTCCTCTCTATTTGTTGAAAATATACTTCATACCCTATCACCATTCTTGTAGGCTTTATCCCAGAAAATAAAACAGGCCTGTTTAGCTAATCCAAGTTTTAAATATATTTTCCTACCTTGTCTTAAATAACATGAAAATCTTATAAAAGCTGCATTTATTTCTGATTTGAATATTATACCTTGTACTTTTTATTTTTAGCCTTACAAAATGTCATTATTGCTTTTTTACTAAATGTTTAGATTTGTTCATATGTTAGCTGTTTCTGTGCTTTTTACCCTTACTTTTTTCTGTTTTTGAATATTTTAGTCATTTGTTTCTTCTGGCTAAAGTATATCACTTAGAATGTCCTTTAGCAAATGTCTTCTGCTTAGCAGAACTGTTGTGAACATTAACTGACATGATAAAATATGTCAATTACTAAGAGAAGCCAGACTGCAGAGGTGCCTTGAATCAGAGCAGGGGACTAGGTGGAGAAAACATGACTAAGCACCAGGCACCCAAACCACATTTCAGACCAGGTGACTAGCTCTACTTTTGTCCGTTTTATGTATTTGGCTTTGGTAAAGTATATTCTCTGATAAGAGGTTTCTGCTGTTTAAAACTGTCTGAAAGCCATTGTATTTGGTTGAGATACATAAATTAGTGATACTTAGCCACTTTTAATCTACAACAATGGCAATTTGAAAGTATGGTCGAATCTAACACACTCTGCTCATGTTGGAACTGGAAGGGGCCTGAGTGATCATGATTCCTAGAATCTTTGGCTGTCTTCCACAGATAATCACCCAGGTTCAGAGAAGCAGCCCATCCCATAATAGGTACTCATTATGTTCCTGCTGAGCTTAGTGGCTGCTCCAGACTGTCACGTGCGAGGGGCTAAGGAAGCAATCCAGCTGGCAGAAGCATCTAAAAGCAACATCTCCAAAGCATTTAACCTATATTTAGAAAATCTCCACTGATCATTTCAGGAAGGAAAGAGGGCAATGAATGCTGGTGGGGACAGCTTGTGGCTCTGACCTCTGGAAGAGACATGGCTAAACAGGGGGAGAGGTCTGGGAGATGTATTGCGAAACATGAATGAGACTGCCCCAAAGTTGGAGGATTGGAACGGGAATGGCTACAGCACCTTCAGCAGGTGTGTTCCTTGGCTGCCCAGACAATGGAAAATTAAAATGGCAATGCTATGAGCAAGAAGGAGCAGCTGGGGACACAGGCAGACGTTTTCTTTCAGGAAAATTTATGGGCTCCTAGAGAACATCTGGAAGCATATCAAGTCACTGAGACCAGTGGGAACTCAACAAGATACAACCTTAGGCCTATCTCACAGGTGACAGCAGAGCTAGTCAGGCAGGCATCTATTGAAGGCTGAGGGGGGAAATAGGAAAGCAGACTTTCTAATTTGGAAATTGATCAGATGGGGATCAGGGAAGATGAAGAAGGACATAGAACTTGCAAGAGTTAAGGAATTTTTGAAACAAGAGTAAATGGGACTGAGAAACATGACTGCTCTGATTTCGTGCAGAGCACAGGTACCTCGGGATCACCATTCTAGACCTTGTGGCCTGAGCTCCTCTAGCTGAAGAGAGGCCACTTTCATTTTTCTGGTTCCAGAACAGCTGTGGAGAATCCAGCTCTTCTGTGCATAGAACCTTCCTTCTCCATCCTGCAGAGCCCTTGCAGTGACTGACCAGTACTGCACTACATCTATTCCCTGGGGACACTAATGGCTAGACTCCTTTAGTGCCTTATATGATCCAGAGTCATATAAGACCCAAACTGTCATCATTCTTTTTAATATTTTTATTTTTTAACTTTTTTCTATCGATACACACTTGCCATACATATTGATTACATTTATCATAGGGAATTGGCACCTATACATAATATATCTTAATTCTTTTTTCCCCTATTCCCTTCCTCTCCCTTTAACTTTAATCAACCCTTCTTCCCCTCTCCATTTACAAAAGCTGTTTCAATTTTTTCCTTACATCCCCTTTTCTTCCTTTTCTCTTCCTTCCTTTTCCCTTCTCGCTCCATTATTCTCCTTTTCACTTGAACATGTTCTTCCTACTTCCAAATATCTATCCCCCATTATGCTCCTTATTTATCCCTTGGATTTTTCATACAAAAGAAACAATACAATATTTGAGCTTGTGTTTTCCATTTATTTCACTTAATATTATGGCCTTGAGTGCATCCATTTTTCTACAATGACTCAAGTTTATCCTTCTTTATGACAGAGTAGTACTTCCTTGTATATAAATACTACATTTTCTTTATCCATAAATCTTTTGATGGGATATGGTCTGTTTCCAAGATTTAGCTATTACAAATTGTGTTGCTATAAACATGCGTATACATATATCACTGTGGTATTGATGCTCTTAATTCTCTGAAGAAGATACCTAGAAGGGGTATAGTTGGGCCAAATGGAACCTCTACTTTTGTTTTTTTGAGGAATTTCCATATTTATTTCTACAGTGATTATACCAGTTCACACTCCCACCAGCAATGGAAAAAGGTTCCTTTTTCCCCCACACCCCCACCAGCATTTGTTATCGGTTGATTCTTGATAATGACCATTCTTTCTGGAGTGAGATGGAATCTAAGTATTGTTTTGTTTTTTTAAAACTACATTTGCAGTATGACTTTAGGGAATGTGTAAATTTAAATTATACTAGAGAATTACAGTTGAATAAAGCATAATGGAAATAGCTATAAATTGGTATTTGGAAATATAAATGTAGATTTAAATTAAACATAATGTTAGTCAAAATATACACAAAACCCTACATGTTGTACATGTATATGTAACCCTCACTTGTTTATTGTGCACTCATTATTTCCAAAGTAATTGCTTAACCTCAGTAAATTCTTATTCAGTTAGGGTTTGTCACATGCTTTTTCCTAGGAGATGTACTAACCTAGATTAAAAGACATATTCAAGTTGTTAATACTACAAAGTTTGACATAATCTTGATTTGGAAATGAAAGCACTAGGATTTCATGATGTAGAATAATAATTTTAACTTTCATAGTTTATGATGTGTTCTAGAGTCCCTTATTGAATAAAACACCAATAATAATACTCAGTAGTAATGTTGTTTTAGGGAAGGTTTTTCATGTAGAAAATAGTACTTAAAAAGTAAGCAAGGTTACTTACTTCAAGGATTATTGTGTGTAGTGTTTATTTTGAATAATGTAAAGAATATGAAAATGACTATTTTGAGACAAGATCTAACAAATTATGCCTTCCTTCATTTCATAGGAAAACTAAACCATCATTGAAAAAAGAAAGTCCTAGGTAGAAAATTACTAAGGCAGACATTCATCCTTTGAGTGAAATTACAAAAAAATATATATTATATTATATATTACAAAATTATATATATTATAAATGATATTATATTATAAATTATATTACAAAATTACAAAAATATGTCTGCAGGTATGTTTGACTCTAAAATATTCATTAAGTATATAGCCTCAGAGTTTTCTATATAAAGATGATTTTTAAGTTGTAAAATAATTCTTTACTAAGAAATTCATAAAATGATACATTTGGAAGTTGCAATTTGTTTTAATGCATTCTAAGTATTTTAATTTGCATTCCTTAAATGACTGGTGATGTTAAGCATTTTTTTACATATTTATTTGCTGTTTCTACTTCATCTGAAAAGTGTCTATTCATTTCAGATGCCCACTTTTGGATTGGGTGTTTAACATTTGGGGCATCTGGGTTTTTGGTGTTGTTGTTTTAATGTATTCTAGATGTTAATTTTTTTGTCTGAGGTATAGCTGTTAAAAACATTTTTCCTGTGGGATGGGTAGGGGAAGAGTAAAAAGGGAAAAGAAAAAAATGTGAGAGAGTGAAAAGATGAAAATAAAGTGTTTGTAGATGGGGAGGGGAGGAGGGGGTGAAGGGAGGGCAGAGGTAAGGGGGAAAAATGAGAATCAAGGCTTGTCATGTAGAGGTACAAGATCCCAACAATGAATATAACTGTACTGTATCCCTAAAATGTACCAATAAACTCAATTAAAGCTGAAAAAAATAAAAAAATTTTTTTCCTACTCAGTGGGTTGTCTCTTACTATGTTGATGGTTTCTTTTGCTGTCCAGACACTTTTTGATTTTATGTGTTCCCAGTGGATGATTCTTTATATTTCCTGTGTGATCAGGGTCTTGTTCATAAAGTTTTTGCCTACATCTCTGTCTTCTAGAGTTCTACCTTTTCTAGCTTCCAGAAGAGTAACTGTTTTTATATTTAAATCTTTAATCCATTTCAGTTTTAGTTTAGTGCATGATGAGAGATATGGGCCTAGGTTCAATTTTTGGCATGTGAAAAGCTAGTTTCCCTAACATCATTTATAAATAAGGTTATCTTCCTGCCAGTAAAAAGTTGTCAAAACTAAGGCAGCTGAATGTTCTTAGAGTTGTTTCTGCATCTTCTAATCTGTTCCATTGATATTTGGATCTTTATTTTTTTGAATCATGGTTGCTTTGTATTATAATTTCATATTGGGGATTGTGATGCTCCCGCCTTGTGCTTGTTACTTAGAATTGCCTTTGCTATTCTAGGACTTTTCTCATTCCATGTGAATTTTAGGATTGTTTTATGTAATTCTGTGAGGTATGATATTTGGCATTTTGATTTGAATTGCATTAAATCTGTATAATAGTTTTGGGAGTATGGCCATTTTCACTATACTGATTCTGCTATCCAAGAACAGGGGATATATTTCCATTTTCTTATATCCTCCTATCTCCTTTTTTAGCATACTGTGGCTTTTATTGTAAAGGTCTTTTACTTCCTTTGTTAGACAGATCCCCAAGTATTTCATTTTTATTGATGCTATCATGAAAGGTGTGGTTTCTCTACCTCAGTGAGTTCATTGCTTGTGTACAGGAATGTTAACTTTTGAATATTGACTTTGTATCCTGCTACATTGCCATATTTGGTTATTACTTCTAGGAATCTTTTGGTGGAGCTTTTGGCATCTACTGTGTATGCGATCATCTTCAGCAGATGATAATTTAACTACTTTCCTTCCAATCCATATTCCTTTTATTTCTTTCTCTTATCTCATTGCTGTGGCCAATGTTTCCAGAACTACATTGAATATTGAGCAAGAGTGGTAAGAGTAAGCATCCTTGTCTTGTTTCTGATTTTAGAGTGAGAACTTCCAGTTTTTGACAATTTAGTGTGATGTTGGCTGTTGGTTTGTCACAGATGGCTTTTATCAGGTTGAGATAAAGATCTTTTATTCCAATTTTCTGTAGGGGCTTTTAAATCATGTGTGGGTGCTGCACTTTGTCAAATGCTTTTTCTGCATCTATTGAGATGATCAGGTAGCTTTTGCCTTTTTATCTTTATTGAGTTTATTGGTACATTTTAGGTATACAATATAGTTACTACATCATTGGGATCTTGTACCTTTACATGACAGACTTCGGTTTTTATTTTTCCCCATTCCCCATCCCTCTCTTCACCCCCTCCACCCTTCACTGTTTACAAAGACATTGTTTCCATGATTTTCTTTTTCACATACTTTTTCTTTTCCCTTTTTTCCTTTCCCCTACCCCTCTCACTTCCCATATTCTTTTAGACCTTTTCTTCCTGTTACACAGCATCAAATATACATTTGACCCTTATTTACACTTTTAGTTTTTCACACCAGAGAAGCTATTAAGTATTTACACATGTGACTTATTAATTTCACTTAAGAGTGTGGCTTCAATGTGTGTCCATTTAGCTATAATGTCTCTAGTTTCTCATTCTTTATGGCTGAGTAATACTCCATTTTATTTCTTAAAAACCTCACAACTTATTTATCTAGTCACCAGTTGATGGGCAAATTGGGCTGTTTCCAAGTTTTAGCTATTACAAAATGTGCCACTATAAACACTGGTGAACATAGATCACTGTGGTATGATTCTTTTAATTATTTTGGCAAGATACCCAGCAGAGGAATAGCTAGGTCAAATGGGACTTCTAATCATAGTTGTTTGAGGTATCTCCATATTGATTTCCACAGTGGTTGCACCAGTCTGCACTCCCACCAACAAAGGAGAAGGGTTCCTTTCTCCCCACACCACCACAAGCATTTGTTGTTGGTTGATTTTATGATAGCAGCCATTCTTTCAGAGGTGAGGTGGAATCTCAGTGTTGTTTTCATCTGCATCTCTTGAACATCAATGATGATGAACATTTTTTTATGTTTGTTTGCTGCTTTTACTTCTTTGTTGAGAAATATCTGTTCATTTCAGATGCCCATTTTTGAATTGAGTCTTTATGCTTGTGGGGCTGATTTTTTTTTTTTTTTTAGTTTTTCATGTATTCTAGATAATACACCTTTATCTGAGGAAAAGCTGGCAAATTTTTTTCCCACATTGTAGGTTGTTTTTTAGCTCTGCTTGTGATTCATCTGGCAGTGCAGAAGCTTTATAAAAAGATGGGATCCCAGTTGTTGATTCTTTCTGCTAGTTCCCAGGCTACTGAGGATTTGTTCATAAAGTCTTTTCCTATGCCAATGTCTTCAAGAGTTCCATCTAACTTATCTTCCAGTAAGTTTAGAGTTTCTGTTTTAATATTTAGATCTTTAATCCACTTGGATTTTAATTTAGTGCATGGTGAAAGATATGGGTCTACTTTTAATCTTTGACAAGTTTTTCTAACACCATTCATTAAAGAGGCTATGTTTCCTCCAGTGAGGATGGTTGGCTCCTTAGTCAAAGATGGGGTAGACTCAAAGATGAGTATGTCTATTGTTTCTGCATCTTCTAATCTGGTCCACTGATCCTCAGATCTGTTTCTTTGCTAGTACCATGCTGGGCTTTTTAAAAATCACAGTGGCTTTGTAGTACAGTTTCAAGTTGTGTATTATGATACTCCCTGCCATGTGTCTGTTGCCTAGAATGGTTCTTGCTGTTCTAGGTCTCTTCTTGTTCCGAATGAATTTTTGGATTGTTTTCTCTAGTTCTGTGAAATAGACTTTTGGGGTTTTAATGGAGATTGTGTTGAATCTGTATAGCAGTTTTGGAAGTATGGCCATTTTCATTATATTGGTTCTTTCTACCCAGGAACAAAGGATGGCTTTCCATTTTCTTATATCCTCTTCAGTCTCTTTTTTCAGAGTGTTGTAGTTCTCCATGTAGAAGTCTTTTATTTCCTTTGTTGCATTGATTCCTAGGTCTTTTTTTCTTTCTTTCTTTTTGATGCTATTATGAAAGGGATTACTTCCCTATTTTCACTCTCATTGAGTCTGTTATTTGTGTACGAGAAGGCTATTGATTTTTGAGTGTTGACCTTGTATCCAGCTACTTTGCTGAATCTGTCAATTAAGTCTACAAGTCTTTTGGAAGAGTTTTGTGGGTCTTCTATGGAGAGTTTCATATCATCAGCAAATAATGACAGTTTAACTTCTTCCTTTCCTGTCTTTATTGCTTTTATTTCTTTCTCTTGTCTAATTGCTGTAGCTAATGTTTCCAAAACTATAGTGAATAGAAGTGGTGACAGTGGACGTCCTTGTCTTGTTCCTGATTTTAGCTTAAAGGTTTTCAATTTTTGACCATTTAGTATGATGTTGCCTATTGGTTTTTCATAGATAGCCTTTATCAGGTTAAGATAAAGACCAACTATTCTGCCCTCGGTTTTCTTAACATGGTGTATTAAATTTATTGACTTGCATATGTTGAACCATCCTTGCATCCCTTCTATGAATCTTAATTGGTCAGAGTATATAATCTTCTTAATGATTTGCTGTGTTCTGCTTCCCCTTGTCTTTTTTAGGATTTTTCCATCTATGTTCATTAAGGAGATTGGCCTGCAGTTCTCTTCATGGTTGGATTCTTCTCTGGTTTTAGTATCAAGGTAATGCTTGCTTCCAGAAATGAGTTTGGAAATATTATTTCCCTTTTAATTTCATTAATGAGTTTGAAGAGTAATGGCATTATTTCTCTAAATTTCTTATATAAATCTTCATAAATCCATCAGGATCTGGACATTTCCTTCTTGGTACTTTTAAAAATTACTTAATTTTCATTGCCTGACATTGTGTTATTTCGAATTTTTATGTCTTTTGATTCAGGTTTGTAATTCATATATATCTAAAAATTGTCCATTTCTTTTGAGTTTTTAGAGTACAGGGTCTCAGAGTAGGTACTGATGATTTGGATTTCTGAAGGATCCATTGTGATTTTGCCCTTTTAATTCCTAATTGCATGGATTTAGGTCTTTTCTTTCCTTTATTTGATAATGTTGAATAAGGGTTTATTTCATTTACACTTACAAAAACAATTCTGCAATACATTGATCCTTTGTATTATTTTCTTAGTCTCAATTGCGTTAATATCTGCTCTAATCTCTATAATCTCCTTATTTGTACATATTTTTGGGTTAACTTGCTTTTCTCTTTCTAGAAGCTTGAGTTTTAACATTAGGTTAGTTAGTTGAACTCACTCTTTTTTTCTGATGTAGCGATTCACCACTATAAATTTCCCTCATAGGTTGGCAACCATTGTATCCTATAAGCTCTGGTATGTTATACTGCCATTATTGTTTAATTGTTGAAACTGGCTAATTTCTTCTTTCCTTTTATCTGTAACTTATGGTTACTAAAAAGGGTGTTGTGATGGTTGAATAATTGTGTGAACTTGAGAAGTTTGGCTAAGAGAAACAGCCAATCAGCAATTCTACTCCTTAGGGCATGGGTGATTCACCCCAAAACTGCTCCTCACCTGACTGTTGTAAATGGGAAATGAAGAAGGTTGAGATCTCTTCTGTTCCTTGGAGGAGCTCCAGTCTTTGCCTTTCAGCACAGACTCTTTAGCCTTCAAGTGAAGACCCATCAGGCTCCTGATACAGACCCCTACAGGACACTACAGTGAACTCCAAAACTTTGACTAAATCCTTCAGTCTGCAGTGTACAGAGAGATCTTCTGGACTCCTCATTTGACCCTGTGGGTGACTTTGTAAGCTAATCTTGTAAATTCAGACACACACACACACACACACACACACACACATATATATGAATGAAATTCACACACACACACACACATATATATATGTATATATCAACATATCTCCATATATATCTATGTTGATATATTGATAATCTATATCTGTATTTATATAGATATAGATATATTTATATAGATATAGATATATCTATCTTGCATTCTATCAGTTTCTCTAGTACATACTGACTGATACAGGTGTTATTTAATTTCCATGTGTTTTGCAGTTTCTTTTGTGGTTGATTTTCAATTTCATTGCAGTATAATCTGATAATATTCATTGAATAATTTTAGTTCTTTTGCATTTACTGAAGGATGTTCTATGAGCTATTATGTGATCTATTTTAGAGAAAGTCCCATGTGCTGCTGAGAAGAATGTGTACTCTATTGTTATTGTGTGGAACAGTCTGTAGATATCTACTAAATCCCTTTGTTCAAAGATTTGGTTCAGCGCTAATATTTCTTGATTGATTTTTTTATCTAGTTGATCTGTTTAATGGTGACAATGGGGTACTAAGGTCCTGCATTATAATTGTACTTATCTAATTTCTAATGTTCATTAATGTTCGTTTTATACATAGGGTTACTTTGATTGATGAACTCAATTCTCTGCACAATTTTGGTTGCAAACCAAACTGGATGAGAACTGAATCAAATTTCCCCATAAGGTCAACAGTGAACTTAATCATGGAATTTGATTTGGTTCTAGGGTAATTTGGTTTGCAATTCAAATTGTGGAAAGAATCAATTTTTTCATTGGTAAGTTTGTGCAGACCCCAGGGGGGAGGCCAGTGTGGACCAGAGCAGTACAGCTACAGGAGAGTCCAGCTTGAGGCCCTGCCCCAAACCTAGCTGCTTCAGCCCATGAGCCCCAACCAAAGACCCTCCTGGAAAAGAGCTGCATAAGTGCAAGGGGAGCAGCCAGAGGCCCACCCTGACACCATCAGTAAGTGCACACGGATCCTGGTGGGAGACCAGTGTGGACCAGGGTGGTATGGCTGCAGGCAGGTCTAGCCAGGGTCCCAAACCAACCCCAAACAATGGAGCACAGAGGCCCCAGCCAAAGACCCACCTGGAAAAGAGCTGCACAGCCCACAAGCAACAGCCCAAAGTGGATCCTAATATAATCATCCCCAGCCAAAGACCCACATGGAGATGGGCCGCACAGGCACACAATTAACAGCCAAATTACCACCTCAATACCAATAGTAAGTGTGTGAATACACTACACAGAAGCCTGCCCAGAAACAAGCAACTGGGGATCATAGCCCCCAGCTTAAGGCCCTCCCAGGTAAGAGCTACATAGAAGGGTAGGCCCTAACCAGAGGCACTCTTAGATACTATGCCCAGTGTACACAGGCCTCACCCAGAACACTGACTAGACAACAGGACAGCACAGGGATCCAGAAGGCAACCACTCTGAATACAAGAATCAGTGCAGTGGTGAGCAGCACAGAAAAGGCCACTCAGTGGCTTGTTGAGAATTGAAGACCACTAGGTGAGCAAAAAATTGCCTCAACAAAAGCACAGCAGGCTGCATTTGTTGAAATGAGAAGACAAAAATGAGAAGAAAAACAACTCTCAAAACCAGACTTATGGATCACTTAAGGCAACCCCAAGGGGTAACAAGATGGAACAATCTGATACTCAGCCACCTAGACTCCATGAACTGGCAACAAAATACAACCTGGAAAAAATGAAATAAAAATAATTTCTCAGATAAAAACATAGATTGTGTCCATAGTGCAAGACATGATTAATAACTCTAGAGTAGAAACAGTTAAAAAAATATAGGAGCTGAAGAATACAATGGAATCCCAGCATAGGAAACAAATGGAATCCATAAAGCAAATGAAAAGAGATTTTCAAGAGATTAAAAACTCCATTGAAAGTTTGTGCAGCACAATGAACCAATGTAAGGATGGACTTTCAGATATAGAAGAGAGGATTGCAATTAGTGACCAGGAAAATAAAAATTTCTTAAAAATAGTAAGGGACCTCAAGAAATCAATTCAGCATCTGCTAGAGTATGCAAAGAAGAATAACATAAGACTGATTGGAGTCAATGAAGAAACAGGACAGAATGCAAATGATGTAAAGACAAATGTTCATAGAACTAATGGCAAAAAACTTCCCAAGCAGGGAAAAAGAATTTGATGTACAGATAAGTGAGGCATATAGGACTCCAGCTAGCCATGATTAAAAACAAAAACAAAAACTAAAACTAAAAACTATGCCTAGGCATATAATGGTTAAGATTACAAAAGCCCAACACAAGGCCAAGAATCTACAAGCAGTTAGAGAAAAGAAACAAGTCACATACAAAGGAAAGTCCATCAGAATCACATCAGACTTCTCAACACAAATCCATAAGGCAAGAAGAGTGTAGAGTAACATATTTCAAGTCCTAAAATAAAACAGCCTCCAATCCAGATTGATGTACCCTGCAAAACTACCTCTCAAAATTGATGGAGAAATGAAATATTTTCATGACAAAAAGCACATTAGGAACTTCATGAATACCAAACCAGCACTCAAAAAATTTTTAAATAATATCGTAGGAAAAGACAATGAGGATCACAATCCAGGAGGCCTGAATCCCTCAGGCACCACAAGAAATTAAATGCAAAGGAAAGAATCCAACAAAAATCCATGTCAAGGATAAATCAATACATATCAGTTATAACCATCAATGTTAATGGTCTCAATTCACCAATCGAAAGACATAGACTGTTAGAATGGATCAAGAAGCAAGACCCAACCATGTGCTGTGTACAAGAAACACACTTAACTCAAAAAGAAACTCATAGACTGAAAGTTAAATGGTGGAAAAAATACTTCATGTGAGAGGAACCCCCCAGAAAGCAGGAGAAGCTCAACATACACAAATCAATAAATATAATATATTATATTAACAGAGTCAAAGACAAAAACCATATGATCATCTCAATAGATGCAGAAAAAGCATTTGACAAAATTTAACATCCACTCATAATAAAACCCCTACAGAACATTGGAATAGATGGTCCCTATCTCAACCTGATATTAGCCATCTATAAAAAACCAATAGACAATATCATGCTAAATGGTCAAGAACTGAAATCCTTCACACTAAAATCAGGAACATGACAAGGATGTCCACTATCATTACTCCTGTTCAATATAGCTTTGGAAACATTAGCCACAGCCATAAGACAAGAGAAAGAAATAAAAGGAATAAAGGTATGAAACAAAGAAGTCAAGTTGTCATTATTTGCAGATGACATGATACGCTCTATAGAACACCCCAAAACTCCACCAAAATTCTTCTAGACTTAATAACCTAATTCAGTAGAATAACTGGACAGAAAGTCAACACACAAAAAATCAATAGCTTTCCTGGACACAAACAACAGACTCACTGAAAAAGGAAGTGGAGAAACAACTACCTAGGAATCAATCTAATGAAACAAATCAAAGGCCTCAACTCTGAAAACTATAGCACTCTGAAAAAAAGAGATCAAAGAGGATATCAGAAAATGAAAAGACAACCCATGCTCCTTAGGTAGGAAGAATCAATTTCGTGAAAATGCTCATACTTCTAAAACTACTAAATAGATTCAGTGCAACTCCAATGGAAATCCCAATAGCATGCTTCACAGACCTTGAGAAAACAATAAAAAAATTCATTTAGAACAAGAAGAGACCTAGAACAGCAAAAAGCAATTCTAGGCAACAAAAACAAGATAGGAGGTATCACAATCCCCAACCTGAAACTATACTGCAAAGCTACTGATTAAAAACAGCATGGTACTGGGAAAGAAACAAACCCAAGGACAAGTGGAACAAATTAGAAGCTGCAGAAACAACTCTGGACACAATCAGCCACCTCATCTTTCACAAAGGAGCCAAATACCCTCCCTGGAGGAAAGATAGCCACTTTAATAAATGCTGCTGAAAAAATTGGGTTTCAACTTGCCAAGGATTAAAACTAGAGCTATATCTCTCACTGCTCGGTAAAGTAAAATAGAAGTGATTAAATATCTAAATATTAAAACAGAAACACTAAACTGGCTGGATGAGAGGTTAGCTAGAACTTCTGAAGAATTGGTGTAGGAAAAGTTTTCATAAACAAAACCTCAGTTGCCCATGAACTAGGACAAACAATCAACAAGTGGGATATTTTCTCATTAAACAGCTTCTGTACAGTGAGAGAAAGCACCAAAAGCAAGAAGAGACAACCCACAATATGGGAAAAAAATTTTACCAGCTATTTTAGTCTACTATCTAGATTACATAAAGCACTTTAAAAAAATCAAACCTCTCAAATTTAAAGACCCAATCCAAAAATGGTCATCCTAAATGAACAGACATTTTTCTCAGAGAAAGCAGTAGGAATAACACATTAACATATGAAAAAGTGTTTAGCATTCATTCAAGAGATGAAAACAATGCTGTATAAATACCAAATAGTTTCTCTGGTGTAGAAATTAAAAGTCTAAATAAGGATCAAAATGTATAATTGATAATGTGAAGTAGGAAGAAAGGGTCTAAAGGAGTAGGGGAAGTGAGAGAGGTAGGGGAAAGGAAAGAAGGGAATAGAACTAACGCTAGAAAATGAAAACAGTTTTTGTAAATAGAGAGGTGTGGAGGGGTTGAAGGGAGAGCAGGGGAATGGGGAAAAGATAAGAACTAAGTTACATCATGTAAAGGTACAGGATCCCAATGGTGAATGTAACTGTACTGTATACCTAAAATGTACCACAGAGGATCATTAATACATACTATGAGAAACTGTACTCTAATAAAATGGAAAACACAGAAGAAATGGACAGATTTCTAGATACTTATGAATTACCAAAGTTAAATGAAGAAGATTAAAACATTTTAAACACCCCAATCACAATCAGTGAAATTGAAAATGTAATTAAAAACTTACCAACAAAGAAAATCCCAGGTCCTGATGGATTCACTGCTGAATTTTACAAGACATTTAGAGAAGATCTATTGCCATTACTCTTCAGACTTTTCAACAAAATTGAAAGAGAAGCAATGCTTCCAAATTCATTCCTGGAAGCAAATATTACTTTGATTCCCAAACCAGGGAAAGATGTAACAAAAAAAGAGAACTACAGGCCAACCTCCTTAATGAATATTGATGCAAAAATCCTCAATAAGATACTAGCAAACAGAATACAGAGGATCATCAAGAAGATCATTCATCCCAACCAAGTTGGATTTATTCCAGGGATGCAAGGATGGTTCAACATATGTAAATCAATTAATGTAATACACTATATTAACAAAGTAAAGGACAAGAACCACATGATCCTCTCGATAGATGCAGAAAAAGCATTTGACAAAATTCAACACCCATTCATGATAAAAACTCTGCAAAAAATTGGAATAGATGGTCTATGTCTCAACCTAATAAAGGCTATCTATGAAAAACCAACAGCCAACATAATATTAAGTGGCCAAAAACTGAAAAAGTTCACGTTAAAATCAGGAACAAGACAAGGATGCCCACTATCACCACTTCTCTTTGATATAGTTCTGGAAACATTAGCCATAGAAATTAGACAAGAGAAAGAAATTAAAGCAATAAATATAGGAAAGGAAGAAGTTAAACTGTCATTATTTGCTGATGATATGATACTCTACATAAAAGACCCAAAAAACTCCACCAAGAGACTTCTCGACTTAGTTGACACTTTTAGCCAAAATAGCTGGATACAAGGTCAACACTAAAAAATCAATAATAGCCTTCTTGTACACAAATAACAGGCTCATTGAGAAAGAAATAAGAGATACAATTCCTTTCACAATAGCACCCAAAAAATGAAGTATCTAGGAATCAACCTAACAAAAGAAGCAAAAGATGTCTATAAAAACTACAGCACTATGAAAAAAGAGATCAAGGAGGATTTAAGAAAATGGAAAGATGTCCCCTGCTCCTGGGTAGGAAGAATCAACATAGTGAAAATGGCCATACTACCAAAAGTGCTATACTCATTCAATGCAATACCAATTGAAATCTGAACACTATACTTCAAAGAACTAGAAAGAAGAATCCAAAAATTCATTTGGAACCATAAGAGACCTAGAATAGCAAAAGCCATCCTAGACAACAGACAGAAGGCACCTAGTATAACAATTTCCAATTTGAAACTATACTACAAAACCACTGTGATAAAAACAGCATGGTACTGGCAAAGAAGCAGACCTGAGGATCAGTGGAACAGAGTAGAAGACACAAAAACAGCTCCAGATGCACTCAGCTACCTCATTTTTGAAAAGGGAGCTGCCAGTCCCCACTGGAGGAAAGATAACCTCTTTAATAAATGGTGTTGAAAAAACTGGACCTCAACCTGCAAAAGATTAAAACTAGGCCCTTATCTGTCACCATGTACTAAATTAAAATCCAAGTGGATTAAAGATCTAAACATAAAAACAATAAACTTGATGGAAGATAAGTTAGGCAGAACTCTTGAAGACACTGGCATAGGAAAAGACTTTATGAACAAATCTCAGTAGCACGGGAACTAGCAGAAAGAATCAGCAACTGGGATCTCATCTTATTAAAAAGCTTCTGCACTGCAAAAGAAACCATCAACAGAACTAAGAGACAACCTACAATGTGGGAAAAGCTTTTCACCAGCTGCTCCTCAGACAAAGGACTATTATCTAAAATATCTAAAGAACTCAAAATAACCAGCCCCCCAAATATAAAGACCCAATTCTAAAGTGGGCATCTGAAATGGGCAGACATTTCTCAGACAAAAAAATAAAAGCAGCAAGTAAATATATGAAAAAATGTTCCACATCACTGGTCATTCGAGAGATGCAGATGAATACAACACTGAGATTTCACCTCACCCCACAAAGAATGGCTGTTATCAAGAAATCACAAAATAACAAATGTTGGCAGGGTTATGGGGAGAAAGGAACCCTTCTCCATTGTTGGTGGGAGTGCAGACTGGTGCAACCACTATGGAAGTCAATATGGAGATACCTCAAAGAACTAGGATTAGAGGTTCCATTTGACCCAGCCATCCCTCTGCTGGGTATGTTTCCAGAAGAAGTGAAAGAATCATACCACAGTGATATATGCACACCCATGTTTATAGCGGCACAGTTTGTAATAGCTAAAACTTGGAAACAGCCCATCTGCCCATCAATTGTAAACTGGCTAAAGAAGATGTGGTTTTTCTATAAAATGGAATACTACTCAGCCATAAAGAATGAGGAAGTATTCATTCATAGTTAAATGGGTACATTTTGAGGATATACTTCTAAGTGAAATAAATAAGTCACACATGTGCAAATACCAACTAGTATCTCTGGTGTGAAAAACTAAAATAGTACTCAAGATCCTAATGGGACACTTAGCAAATAGGAAGAAAAGGACCACAGGTGTAGGGACAGTGAGAAGGATAGGGAAGGGGGAATAAAGGAAAAGGAAAAAAATATGAGAAAATGTAAAAATGGAATTAAAATGTTTGAAGGCGGGAGGGGGGAGGGTGAAGGGATGGTGAGGACAAGGGGAAAAAATGAGATCCAAGACTTGGCATGTAAAGGTACAAGATCCCAGTAATGAATGTAACTGTACTGTCTACCTAGAATGTACCAATAAGTTAAATTTAAAAAAAGAAAAGAAAAGAAAAGTTTGTTCAGTGCAGACATGTTTTGTACTGCTTCTCGATTTCAATTTAATTAAAATGATGATAGATTAGTGACTACCACAGGCGGTCATTTTCCAAGTTGTGCTTGATCATATTGTGTTGCATATTGTATCAGTTGAGATAAAGGATTGTGGTTGATTTCATGAGCTGTTTTCTCTGATGTTATGAAGATGAGAATTTCTGTGGGTCATTAGAGACACAGAAGCTAGGGTGCAATTATATCAGGAAGATTTGGGTGATAACCCAGAGATTAAACCAAGGACAGTCTGACAACAAAAATTAAAATGAGAAAACACTTAAGCAAGACACAAAGATAGACTTCCAGTTCACCAATGACAAACAGTAGGGCGAATGAGGATGAAAAGGCCGATAGTGAACCACCACAACACCCTGAACTCAAAGCACAGGAGGTAACAAAAGAGGTCAATCAGGCTCTAGAAAAATTCAAAACAGAAATAATTTCCCAGATAACCATAGAGATGGTGAGCAAAATGGAAGTTGTGATTCGAGACTCTAGAGCAGAAACTTACCAAAAAATAGATGAGCTCAGAACCATGATAGAAGCCATGAAGGCCCAGCATAAGAAAGAAATGGAAAAAATAAACGCCCAACATAGGAAAGAAATGGAACCCATAACACAGATTCGAACAGATATCTAGGAGATTAAACACTCCATTGAAAGTGTACAAAACAGAATAATAGAATGCGAAGATAGACTCTCAGATATAGAAAATAAGATTGCAGTCAGTGACCATGAAAAGAGAGGTCTCTTAAAAACATTAGGGGATCATGAGAAATCGATCCAGCAACTCCTAGATGATGCAAAGAAGAATAACATAAGACTGGTAGGAATCCATGAAGTAGCAGGAGAAATTACAAATGACTTTAAAAAGCTGTTCACAGAATTAATGACAGAAAACTTCCCAAACAGAGGGGAAGAATTTGACATTCAGATAACTGAGGCATATAGGACCCCAACTAGCCAAAATCAAAAAAAAAATCTACACCTAGACATATAATAATCAAGATCCCAGAAACCCAACAGAAGAACAAAATACTACAAGCATAAGAGAAAAGAAACAAATCACATACAAAGGAAAGCCCATCAGAATCACAGCAGACTTTTCAACACAAACCCTTGGCGCAAGGAGAGCCTGGAATGAGATATTTCAAGTACTAAAAGAGAACAACCTTCAACCTAGACTGATGTATCGTGCAAAACTCTCTTTCAAGTGGATGGGGAAATAAGACACTTCCATGACAAAGAACACTTGAGAAACTACATGAATACCAAACCATAATTCTAAACAAGATCCTAGAAAAAGACAATGAAGGCAACAACACCATGAGGCCCAACAGAGCAAATCAAATAGGCAAGGGAAGAAACTAATAGGAGAAGGTGAAAAAGTAAAAAAAGAGTCAACAAAAGGCCAATAACATGTCAATAATAAGTCAGTACATATCAATTATAACCATCAATTTCAATGGCCTCAACTCACCAATCAAGAGAAATAGACTGGCAGAATGGAATAAGAAGCAAAATCCAACAATATGTTGTATACAAGAAACACACCTAGTGCAAAAAGAAGCCCATAGACTGAAAGTGAAAGGATGGAAAACAATTCTCCATGTGACAGGAGCCCAGAAAAAAGCAGGGGTAGCACTCTTATTTGCAGGCAAAGCAAATTTCAAACAAAAACTCATTCTAGTATTATAGATGTAAGACAGTACTGTATCATACCTCTGTGAATGTAAAATATCTTCTACCTGCTTTATGATATATAGTAGTGACCATGCTTTATCAGAGCTATTTTTAATGATGTTACTCTAGAATTTTCTCTTTCCAGATGATGGTTAAGATGCTAATAAAAAAAATGGTGCCAGGTACCACAACAGCAACAGGACTTTGCTGTTTTCTGGGTATTATTCTTTTCTTTTTTTTTTTTTGTTTGTTTGTTTGTTTGTTTTAATGGAGTTTGCTGAATGTCTATAATTTTGTTCACATGACTGCAGAACCAGGAAAAG
>NW_022900929.1:47621186-47664085 GCF_012274545.1 Fukomys damarensis
TAAATATGTATATATATATATATATATATATAATTTGAATTTTTGGAAACTTTTACTGTGCTGTCAACTTTGGAAAAAGTTATCCCAATTTACTGTGTTAAGTTGGCATTGTACAGAAATTAAGAGCCATATTGGTCTAGAAATGTTAATTTTTTTCCATTTGTACAGGGGTAATGCACGGTATTAAATATGTAAGGTCATATCTACTTGGGTTCTATTACAGAAACTAAGAAAGTATTCTCTAAATAATGGAAAAAAAGAATAATATAAGACTACAAGAGCAAGGAGCAATTTAAATATGTTCAGGGACCATTTTCATCTTCAGAATTAAGGATTATTTTAATTGTACATCATTGCCTTTTCTCTTTTACTTTCCTTTTTAGTTTTATTTTAGGATTCCCTATTTTTAATGTTCATACAGAGATTTCTTTAACTGAAATACCAAATAGTTTCTCTGGTGTGAAAAACTATAATAGTACACAAGATCCTAATGAGATAATTAATAATATGAAATAGGAAGTAAAGGGCTAAAGGTGTAGGGAAAGTGAGAAGGGTGGGGGAAAGGTAAAAAGGGAGAGGAAAAAATATGAGAAACTGAAAAAATGGAAATAAAATGTTTGTAAATGGGGAGGGGAGGAGGGGGTGAAGGGAGGGCAGGGACAAGGGGAAAACATGAGAATCAAGGCCTTTCATGTAAAGGTACAGGATCCCAATAACGAATGTAACTATATTGTATACCTAGATTGTACCAATAAACTCAATATAAAGGAAATAAAAGAAAATGGAAAGATATCTCCTGCTCCTGGGTAGAAAGAATCAACATAGTGAAAATGGCCATACTACCAAACTGCTATACAGATTCAATGCAATGCCAATTAAAATTCCAACACTATATTTCACAGAACCAGATAAAAGAATCCAAAAATTCATTTGGAACCAGAAGAGACCTAGAATAGCAAAAGCCAGACTAGGCAACAGACACATGGCAACTGGTATAACAAACCCCAATTTGAAACTATACTACAAAGCCACTGTTATAAAAACAGCATGGTACTGGCAAAGAAACAGACCTGAGGATCAGTGGAACAGACTGGAAGATACAAAAACAACTGCAAATGTATTCAGCTACCTCATCTTTGACAAAGGAGCCAACCACCCTCCCTGGAGGCAAGATAATCTCTTTAATAAATGGTGTTGGAAAAACTGGGTCTCAACCTGCCTAAGATTAAAACTAGACCCATATCTTTCACCATTCACTAAACTAAAATTGAAGTGGATTAAAGATCTAAATATTAGAAATACTAAACTTGCTGGAAGATAAGTTAGGCAGAACTCTTGAAGACATTGGCATAGGAAAAGACTTTATGAACAAATCCTCAGTAGCATGGGAATAAGCAGAAAGAATCAACAACTGGGATTTCATCTTATTAAAAAGCTTCTGCACTGCAAAAGAAACCATCAACAGAACTAAAAGACGACCTACAATGTGGGGGAAAAATTTTACCAGCTGTTCCTCAGACAAATGACTGTTATCTAGAATATATAAAGAACTCAAAACAATTAGCACCCCCAAATATAAAGACCCAATTCAAAAATGGGCTTCTGAAATGAACAGACATTTCTCAGACAAAGAAGTAAAAGCAGCAAGTAAATATATGATAAAATATTCCATATCACTGGTCATTTGAGTGATGCAGATGAAAACAACACTGAGACTCCACCTCACCCCACAAAGAATGGCTGCTATCAAGAAATCAAACAATAACAAATGTTGCCAGGGTTGTGGGGAGAAAGGAACCCTTCTCCATTGTTGGTGGGAGTGCAGATTGGTGCAGCCACTATGGAAATCAATATAGAGATACCTCAAAGAGCTGGGACTAGGGGTTCCATTTGACTCAGCCATAGCGCTGCTGGGTATCTTTCCAAAAGAAATAAAGGAATCATACCACAGTGATATATGCACACCCATGTTTATAGCAGCACAGTTCGAAATTGCTAAATCTTGGAAACAGCCCATTTTCCCATCAGGTGGAAAACTGGATAAAGAAAATGTGGTTTTTCTATAAAATGGAATACTACTCAGCCATAAAGAATGAGAAATTAGATTCATTCATAGGAAAATGGTTACATATTGAGGATATACTCCTAAGTGAAATAAATAAGTCACACATGTGTAAATACTGAATAGTTTCTCTGGTGTGAATAAACTAAAATAGTACATAAGATCCTAGTGAGTTAATAGACAATGTGAAATAGGAAGAAAAGGGCTAAAGGTGTGGAGAAAGTGGGAAGGATGGGGAAAGGTAATAAGGGAAAAGAAAAAAATATGAGAAAATGAAAAAATGGAAATCAAATATTTGTAAATGGGGAGGGAGGAGGGGGTGAATGGAGCTCAGGGACAAGGGGAAAAAATGAGAACCAAGAACTGTCATGGAAAGGTACAAGATCCCAATAATGAATGTAACTGCGACGTATACCTAAAATGTACCAATAAACTCAATAAACATAATTGAAATTTTAAAAAATTTAAGAGTATTGCTTCAGTGTGCATCTCTTTAACTATAAATGTCTCTAATTTCCATTTTTATGGCTGAGTAATACTCCATTTAAAAAAAAAACTATTTTCTCTATCCAGTCTCCTGTTGATGGGCAATTGGGCTGCTTCCAAGTTTTAGCTATTACAAATTGTCCTGCTATGAACATTGATGCACATATATCACTATGGTATGATTCTTTTAATTCTTTTGGGAAGATACCCAGCAGGGGAATAGCTTGGTCAAATGCAACCTCTAGTCCTACATCTTTTAGCTATCTCCATATTGATTTCCACAGTGGTTGCACCAGTCTAACTCCCACAGTGGAGCAGGGTTCCTCTTTCCTCACATCCCTGCCAGCATTTGCTATTGGTTGATTTTGTGATAACAGCCATTCCTTCTGAGGTGAAGTGGAATCTCAGCAGTTTTCATTTGCATCTCTCGAATGACCAGTGATGTTGGACATTTTTTCTATGTTTATTTGTTATTTCTACTTCTTTATCTCAGAAATGTCTGTTTATTTAGGATGCCCATTTTTGGATTTGGATCTTCAAATTCATGAGGTCTGATTTTTTTTAAGTTCTTCATATATTCTAGATAGTAGACCTTTGTCTGAGGAACAACTGGTAAAAATTTTTCCCACATTGTCAGTTGTCTTTTCACCCTGTTGGTGGATTCTCTTGCAGTGCAGAAGCTTTTTAATAAGAAGAGCTCCCACTTGTTGATTGTACTAGTTCATGGGCTACTGAGATTTTGTTCATAAAATCTTTTCCTACAGCAATTCTTCAGAAGTTCTACTTAACCTCTCTTATAGCCAGTTTAGTGTTTCTGTTTCAATATTTAGATATTCCATTTTTATTTTAGTTTAGTGCATGATGAGAGATATAGGTCTAGTTTTAATCTTTAGCAAGTTGAAACCCAGTTTTTCCAGAACCATTTATTAATGAGGCTATCTCTCCTTCAGTGAGGGTGTTTGGCTCCTTAGGCATAAGTAAGGACATTCCAAACAGAACCTGAAAGGAGAAAGAAATAATACTGAGAATCAACAAATAGGATCACATTAAATTTAAAAGTTTCTGCATAAGAAAAAAAAGTAGCATAGCAGGGCTGGGGATTTAGCTCAGTGGTCCTGCCACCTGCCTCACAATTCCAAGGTCCCAAGTTTGATCTTGGTACCAAAAAATTAAAAAAACATAGGAAAGAGACAATCTACAAAATGGAAAAAATTTTGCTATCTATTTCTTAGACAGAGGACTAATATTAAGAATATATAAAGAATCCAAAAAATTCTACCTCCCCACTAAAAGACCTAATTTTTAAAAATGGGCTACCAAAATTAATAGATACTTTTCAGCAATAATAAATACATTTTGAAAGTCATCATTGCCCATCAGATAAATGCAAATTAAATTACACTGAGATACCATCTTTACCCAGAAATAATGTCTATCATTAAGGAATCTAAAAATAAAAAATTTTGGAGAGGATGAAGGATAAAAGGAACTCTACTGCATTGTTGGTGTGAACATAAACTTGTACAACTACTACAGAAATCAGTATGGAGATAAAAATTCCATGTAACCCAGCTATCTCCCTTCTAGATATCTACTCCAAAGGATTTTAAATCATAGTATTGCAGTAATACATGCATACCCATGTTTATAGCAGCAAGATTTGTAATAGCTAGATCTTGGAAACAGTATTTATGTCCATCAGCATATGAATAGATAAGGAAAGGTAGCATTTATACACAATGGAGTACTACACTGCCATAAAGAAAGAGAAACTTTAGGCATTCATAGCTAAATGGACTCAATTTAAGAGTACAACGTTAAGTGAAATAAGTCAGACACACAACCTCAAATATCACATGGTTTCTCTTATATGAGAAACACAAATGAAGAACAAAACAGAAGAGAGATAATTAGGAAATAGGGAGTTCAAATACTTCCCCAAATTATAAATTTCATTGTTTAAATACATACGTATATGTGTTAATTGGTTTTGTTTACACTACTAGTTTATCTTAGTTTGTTGAAAAGAAAAACTTGTGTTTTATCTGCTTCTTTTATGTAAAATATTTTTATGTTTTATACTCTGAGTAACTGAAGATAATGTAATGATACATGCTGTAAAAACTATTGTTATTTCTTATTATTTTATTATGAAATTTCATTTTTTGATAAAATAAAAAGAATAACTACACTTCAGAATTTCTGGTGTTACCTTTTCACAGTCATTTGGTGCTAGACAAACACAAGAGACAGTTGCCGAGAGAGAAGGACAGGGCTTAGCTCTCTCTGAGAAATTTAGCCTCTTTCTCTATTTGTTGAGAATACAGGTATGTGCTACTGCATCTGGTTAATTCATATTTTAAAACAGTACTTTGAGTCTACAAAACACATCTGGCTGATACAGTGACAGTTTGGGGAAAGGCTCTTGTGGGGAATGAAATGTGAGGGGGGAAAGGAGGTACAGGGTTTTCTAGGAGATGTCTTAGAAAAGCACTCAGAGATTTCATGTTAAAGGAAATAAGTCTCTGTTTTTCTGTCACAGTGATAAGCGGGTAAGATTGAGGGTCATCCTTCACTGCATAGTCTTATGTGCAGAAGGGTGTGAATGTTTACTTTCTATTATAATGATATTTGGAGATGACTGCATGAATTATGTTCTTAACAACCTGTACTTTCAAATATTTGGATTTATATTGGTAGTGTCAGTATTTAATTGCCAAACATCCTAGAGCCAGTCTTGACAAGAACTTGGAGTATGGGGAAGTTGAAATGATGTCCAGTGACAGTGGTCAATATCCCATATTAGAATGCATCACTGTACCATTTTCTTTTCCTTGTCAGAAAGGGATATGGCATGGGGCATATACTCACATATGCAACTCAATTGTTAGGAGCACACACTTGCCCTTTATGATACCTGATCAGGAAGGAAAGTTGCTTGGAAGTATTTAATCTTATCTTCCCATAGTGAATAGCCCATCACTTTGTCTGAGGCCTAGAGGCCTTGAGTGACAGGAGTAGCTTTCAAGGCTAGTCATATGATCAAGTGTAGACAACTGCTGCTTCTTTTTGCCTTTAAGCCAGGCCATCCATCCCTTCTTTTCCTCTAGGATGCACCCATGAGATCTCCTCTTCCTAGACTTTGCTCATTGAGTTATTAAGGCCCTATGTCTATGCCTAGGTGATTTCCATTGTGAGCGCTCCCTCTGCCAGGATTTAACCATGTCAGTGCCTAAATCACTTTTGCTGTTTTTCCAAACTCATCTTGAGCAACAGCTCTGGAGGTCATCAGTGCTGAGAGGAAGAGTTCCTTGTTAAATACAACTACTTATTTGACTCTTCAACCACCCTCTACATCTCTGACATCTAGCTCAGTACATAGTCTATGAATGGATAGATGCTTTTAAGTGTGTCTTGAGTTGGCAAACGAATACTACTCATTTCATCTTCACTGAGGATAAGATATGACGTGCTTTTGTTTTCTTAGAGAATCCAGATTTGTATTTATGGTTAGCCAATAAATCTTTTTTGAGCTGATTCTAGTGTGGTATTATGAGAAATTGTGTGTAGGACCCAGAGAGAAAAAAAAATATAAGAAGATATCTCTCATTAGGCTTAGACCCATTAGCATATTTTCTCCCTTTATTTTTATAAAATGTAAACATGAATTCAGTGTTTTGTCACATTAATTCCATTTTATAAATAAGACTGCCAAGGCTTAGAGAAGTATGATTTTTTTCCTTAGATCATATGGCTGCTATCACAGGTATGATTCTAATCCTGAATTTTAATTGTCTTTAAATGGTATGTTCTTTATGCTTATGCTATATTATTCACAGAAGTTCAATTACAAGGGGCTGAAATAGGATAAATTTAAATGAAGCCATTTTGAATCTTGAGCTCTCATACAGCTTAGAAGCATTAGGATATCTATATGCAGACAGAGGTTAAACAGGACTTAATCAAATCCTGTCCAGTCTAACCCTAAATGAGTTGCTTTTGAGACTGGTCAATTAGTGTTTGTCTTTGTGTTAATTAGCAGAGTTCCCTGTCGGGGCAGTCTTGGGGGTACACATTTTGGTGACTGGAGAGCTTTTTTTGTGCAAATTGGGAAAAGGCATCTCTGGGTGAATCTCTAAGGAGATACAGGATGTATCTAAGCTATATTCTTGGCTCCTTCTCTGTTTTGTAGGCTCCCTCTCTTTTTTCCAGTAGTTCTCGTACCTCTGTTCCTTACTCTGTCAAACCCTCTAGGGAAGGTAATCTGCATTCTCTTGAGGAATCCATGAGCCACCACTTTCCCTAATCCTTATCTTCACACAGCCCCATATACAGAGCCACTCTCTTATTATAGGCTCAGCAAACTTTGGCACCATTATAAATAATCATTTGATTTTGTGATATGAACAAGATCATTAGCATTCACACATCCTTAGGATTACCATCATACCACTTTCATAATTGCTTAAAAACATTTTAGTTCATATGAATGGAACCACTCAAACAAATAAAAAACAAGAGTTTCAGAATGATTTTTTTCCTTTCTGTGCCTTCTCACTGTCAGTCCCTACAATCATCACAATTCATATTCCTGCAGAGGCAGGGAGATGACCATTCTCTGACATGAAGAAATTTTATCTCTATCTGATGGGAAAGCAGTTTTCATCATTGCTTCTATGTCCTTCATCCACCCTTACAACCTATACTCTCCTTCCCCCCCTTTCTCTCCTCTCTCTCTCTCTCTCTCTCTTTCTCTCTCTCTCTTTCCCTTTATTTCTCTCTCCCCCCCATTTGGGCAGAAGTTGCCTTCTTGGAGCAGAAGGGACCTTGGCTATGGAATTTGAGTGGAAGTGTTGACTTATTTTGAATTCCTGTGGTGTCCTGGGCTTCCTTATGGTCAGGTGTAAATCTACTCATTCATCTACCCGTCTTTCCAGGAGAATTTATCCTGTCCTAGCTTTGACTGGAGCAAACCTCTACTTTTTTGTATTCTTCATGTACAAATTAGGATAGGCCCACTGCTGAAGATCTACCTCTTTGTGAATTCTGCCTCCAAAATCATCAGCCTCAACCTCAGGACAGAACTCTAACTTACAAGGACGGACCTAAGGTTTCAGCAGTCTCTGAAGAGCTGAGCTGTAGGGACAGGGAAGTCCTAGGATTCAGGATGGTGCTCTAGAATCTTCTCAGTTTCCTCAGAGGAACAGAATGAACTAAAGCATCTCCAAGGGAGAATCCTTAAGTGCTCCTCTCTGAGGCTGGGATTCCTGGAGTATCTCTCCTTAGGATAACCATTAATCTGAAGTCTTACTTCAGCTCACCAAGCCCCGGTTCTCATTACCTTCTTATTAATGAAGGATCAGATCATTGGAAAATAGCTTATGAACTTGAAAGACTGGTGTTTCAGGACATTCTATTTCCATAAATTTACCAACTAAAGACTAGGGATGTCACGGCAGTCTGTCAACCATTTCCTGAACTTTGTATCACATGTGTTGCAAAATTTCATTTTCAATTTATCTTGTCATTTACTAACTATATGTTAATTTTTTCATAATAAAATTGATCAATCTTTTGTGGCTTAGGAGGTTATATTTTTTGTCTTGAAAGTATTGATTAAAATGTCTAAGGTAAAGGGAGAAAAGAGAAATTAGGCAGATGCTCTTCCAGGGTTCAATGAAGAACAATAAATAAGGAGACTATATGCATATTTTGTCTATTATCTATCTATCTACCATCTATCTATCTATCATCTCTCTCTTTCTACCTATCATCATCTATCTAATCTACCTTCCTATCATCTATGCATCCAGGTATCCTTCCATCCATGGGGGTATTAATAGAATGTGCCTTGAAGATCTCCAACTGCAAAGCGTAATTAACTGGGAGCTTCAGCCACTGCACTTTGAAAGCTACCTTTGAAAGTTCATGCCCCCAAAGACCTAAGAGTGTCCCATTAGGCCCCACTTCCGTAGAGCTCCACTACCTTCCAACAGTGCCATTCTTGGTACCAAGCTCTAAGACATGAGCCTTTGGGGGAGACATTCAAGATTCTAACTATAGCAATATGAAATGAGCTCCTTGATCTAAGGCAATGTTCTATATCAGTAACTGCAGTTAAAATATAAAGATAGTTAAACCAGATTTTTTTTTGTTATGGGGGATTGGACTCAAGACCTTACACTTATGAGACAGACATGGCACCACTGAGCTAAATCCCTGGCCCTTGGGTTCTTATTTCTAAAGAAAGCATGAAAACAATACTCTGATTGGTGTTAGATTCTCATCATAATGACAGTATAGTCACAATCCTCAAATTCCATGTTGTCTTGTTCTGCTTAATTTTATGGAGAAAGGCACTAGGCAGTCAATGTTCCTGCATTACCAAGGACCAGGCACATAGGGAGCTCAGCCTACCCAGGCTCAGGCTTACTAAGCTTCAGAAGTTTTCCTTCCGTTACCAGAGACAAGAGTCATTAACAACCTTTACTCTAGACTATATTCAAAGAAGTAAACTCAGACTAGTACCCCAAGTATAACCTTCTACCCAAATTAAAAGGCAAGATGGAGGCCACAATAATTTACCACATACTGTCCCAAGCACAGGGAAAACACAACCAGGCTGGTATGCAAGGAGAGGAGGAAAAGAAGTTATTTGCCTTTATGTAAGCTAAAAATTCATGCCTCCAGATTTGATCACAATGATTCTATGTTACCTAGATTCTTCCCTCTGCATCAGTAGCTAGCTTGTAGATTAGGACGTGGCAACCCAAAGGGAAATGTTGAAGGTACAAGACCAGGACCTTAGGCATAATTAATCTCTTCTTGCTTTTGGCTGTCATTGGCTTCTAGTTAAAACTGATTTGGAAGCAGCTAAATATGTAATAATTTAAGCAATTTCAATGTTTCCCATCAGTATAATTCAGTTCAATTTACCAAGTGACTCTTTTGTGATGACCAATTTGTCACACTCAGTACTCTTGCTTAGAAAGTGCACAGTATATTTGCAAACAGGTATGGTAGACATGGCAGGGGAAGTAAGAGAAGAGTGGGTGGAGAGAAAGGCAGACCTTCAGGAACCCCTGGGGAGACACCTATAACAGCATTGCTCTCAGGTTGTAAACCTTGTGGAGGAACAAGAATGAATCAGAGACCTGCTAGAGAGCTACCATTGTGTTGATTTTGTTGTGAATCATGGACAAAAGGAATAGACAGAATCCTGGCTCCAGGGAACTCTTGGCTGCTTCTATCTGGCTGTCCTGAAAAGAGCTTTTACTCTACTTGCCCAGCTGAATTCACCTTTCTCTTCTAAATCTCCTTTCCTTCTTTTACTTGTTATACCACTATTTCTCCAGTGCTTCCAGTTAGACACCTGAAAGTGTAACAAAATGGTTCTCTGTTGCCCTGTAAGTTTATGTCTTAGATAGTTAACTAGGTATCATTTGTTTCTTTTGTCTTATTTTGTTTTTGTAATGACCTAACTGTCCTGTGGGACCATAGGCTCAGACCCTAGTCCTCTGGTGTCAACAAAAGCCATGAACTGTCAGCCATCAGGGAGTCTCCAGATCCTGCAAAGGGCTGCTGTGAAGGGCGTAGATGTGGGGAAAGGAAATTCCTGCCCCCTCCTGACCTTCCTTTCTTAAGTCTGAGCTTTGAAGAGTCTAGTTATGCTTGAGGAAACTGCTCAAGTTTCCTCAACTTGGGAAACACAACTTGGGGGAAAGACAGCTTATGCCACATGGGAATTGTGTGCGTGTCAGAGTTTTTTGTTTGTTTTTTTACCGAGTATCGATCTTGGATCCTTGCACTTGCAAGGCAGGCAGCAGAACCACTGAGCTAAATCCTTGGCCCGCGTATGCCTCAGATTCATGTTTGAGACTTCTAAGCAGTTTGACATTTGAGAAGGAAGTAGAAACTGGTTGAATTATTGAACCATGACATCTGCTTGGGCTTAATTTGCTGGAAGGATTCTGCTAATATTAGCCATAGAATTCTTTATTAATACACAATAAGTCACAGGGCTTTACTGGTATCCTGTATGCTTTCTACATTTGATGTGATGTTTGGCTTCATTTACTTTTGCCAGATTGTGTTTGTCGGCTAGGTGCCAGTCCTGTTCCTTTCTCTCTCCTGTGTTGCAGAGAGGTCTGGAACGTCATTTTCCATTGTCACTTTCCTATATGGCTCTGGGTTGGAGTTCTGCCAATTTAAGGCACTCAGGACATTTAGAAGGCACAAAAGGAGTCAGCATCCCTGTTGGCAGTTGTGAACAGCTGCTTGGACATATGATATGCATATGATTTGCTCCAGTTTCTGGGCAACCTCCTGAGAATCACCCGTTTTGGTATAGTAAGCAGATGGGATTATTGTCGGCATCTTTCCTAGAATTCAGCCCTTCCTGACTTTATAAAGGTAGAAGTAATTTTCATATTGTTCCCTCTACCATTCTGATCATTGTGTAATCTTCTAAGTCCCTTATTAAAACTTTTCCTCTCTGAATATAGAAGTACATCTGTTTTACTGAGAGAACCCTGACTGACACAACACTGCTAGAACTTCCCTTTTCCTCTCTTCTAATGATGGTCATAGTGGGGGTTTTGGGCAACCACTTGAAGTGAGAACATCTAGCACATTTACTACTATGGAGGACCAAGTAGGTTCCAGAAAAGTCCTTCAGCTCTGTGTCCAAAAATCCTGCTATTCAATGAGAGTCAGTCCTGGTGGAGCAGGCAAAAATATATATGTTTAATTTCCTCTCCTCTCATGATCTTGTGTTTGCTAGAATGTGCCCTTTACTTAAGCTAGTGGGTTAATAAATAGTCTGGCTGTCCTCTAAGACTATTGCAATAAAACCAAATAAAAGAGACATCACATCTTAGTCTCTGGGCCATAGGGAGATTACTGCTTTAAGAAAACATATGAGAATGTATATGTTACATGAGAAACTATAGTCCATCATCACAGGCTCTCGTTTCCTGTATTTCTGGTACAACAATGGATTCATATACCATTGGAGAAATAGGCTGTAAGGACCAAAGAAAACTAAGGACAATATAGGGGTAGGGAGCTCTCAGTGTACACCAGATTTATTATGTGATTAGGACCACCGTAGCCAATACTACTGAAACGATTTTTCCTTTGCAGCCAACATTTCCACAGACATCAATTTAAGGCAAATAAAAACCTGTGACTATGTGCTAGGATTCAGCTGGTCAGAGGACATTCAGCTAGAAAGTGCAATTGGCCACAAATGCCAGTGGAGGCACCAACCCATGATGAACAGGAGCAGATGGATAAATATCTTCATAAAGAAAACAGTGAGGTGGTTCTAAAAAAAAAAAAAAAGAATCGCCATACAATTATGCTTTTTGTTACATACCCCAAAGAATTAAAAACATAGTCTCAAAGGAATATTTATACACCCATGGTTATAACAGCATTATTCATAATAGCTAGAACATGGAAGTAACCCAAGTATCCACTGATGGAAGAATGAAAAAGTAAATATGGTTTATAAACACAACAGCATAATATTTAGGTTTAAAAAGGAAATAAATTCTGCCATATGATATAATATGAATGAAGCTTGAGGACATTTGCTAAGTGAAATAAGCTCATCATAAAATGACATATATTGCATAACTCCATTTATAAGCATTAGCTAGAATAATCTTCATCCATTATTGGGTACAATTATAGGACATTTCCATTTCTAAGACATATTCCATGAAAGGTACTCAGGGGCATAGTAGCTAAAGTTACCAGATTTGGCAAACAAAAAAATAGGGACCCAATAAAATTTGAATTTCAGATTAATGCTATTATTTTCTATTCTATTCCATTTTCTTAAAAACAAATGAGCAGACAGGAAAAATGAGAAGCTACACAGAACTTGGAAAGATGATTCACAGCACAGAGAAAAGAAGAAAACCATTTGGACCCTTTTCCCGGGTTGTGGGCTTACTGCTCACAGGAAGGGGAACCTGGTTCCCCAGAAGCAAAGAAGGCATCCAGGGCTGGAATATCCACAAAGAAATGGTAGTTGAGCCCATGACCATTGTGAACTGCAAAAATAGCAAGAGGTTTTTCTCCAAAATGACTCTTCAACACAGTGTGTAACAGCCAGAGAAAGACTCAAGTGCTGTTATCTGCCATGTAACCAGAGAGCGCATAATCAGGTGCCATCTCGGGAAGGAGTTGAGTATTTAAATCTGGGACTCAGAACAACTAAAAAACAACTTCACTTCAGGGCTCCTAGTGTTATTCTCCCATAGTGACTGGATGAGAGACAGAATGGGAGACAGCCACCAAAAGATAGAAAAAGATCAGCTGAGAAGCTTAAGCTCAGACCCAGGAGGACATGCCCCACCCCATTGTGAGAAACCACGCTGCCTTAAATTGTGCTCAGAAACAGCGGGGTCTGAAAGTGGCTGCTGGCATTAAGTACTTGAATCCTTCTCCTGCTGCCTACGTGCAACACAGAGGTCTGATTGCCTTCCCTACCTATCAACATTAATGAGGATGATGCCACATCCCGGGATAAACAAGGGGCCCTCTGAAATAGGAAGCACAGCTCACACACCATAGGCAGTGAGGATAGGTGAAGACCGTGACTTGCTGGATTTTAAAAGCAAAGATACTGGGCTGGGGATTTAGCTCAGTGGTTCAGGGGCCTTCCTCTCAAGCTTAAGGACCCAAGCTCAATCCCCAGTACCTAAAAAAAGTAGTGAGGATGCTAGAAGGAAATCACTCATTCAAAATTACAGAGAAAAATATTTTTATTCATTTTCTCTTTGTTGTTTCTTTCTTCTTACTCCTTTTTTTTCTTTTTTTCTTTTTTCTTTCTCATATTATTTATTTTTACCCTCTTTTGTTTAACCTTCTATTTATTTTTGGGTTTTTTTGTGTTTCCTTTATCTAATTCTATAAATATCTTTAACAGGATCTTTTGTCTCATTTTTCTCTGCACCTCGTCTCTCATTGTTTAATTTTTCAAATTTTTCTTTTTGCATTCTCCCATTCCAACCCCCAATATCTTTAATAGTATAACCATTAAGCTTTATTAATAGGTAGTTTTCTCTGTGTTACTTTTATTGAATTCTTTTCAATCATTAGTGAAGGTATAGTTAGCACATTTAGTGGACATTTGCTCTATGTTACTATTTGGCTTGTCTTAGGGTTCATACTATAATTATAGATTTCTTTTCAAAGGTTAATGGTAGAATTTTATTGGTTCTTATGGAATGTTAATATCATTTGTCTTGGACAATATTATTGTTGCTGATTTAATATTGCCAGGGCTTCATAGTTATGGCTATTAATAGCTTTCCTCTGTGCGGCAATATCTGGATTACCTCTGTGACATTAGCAATACTGTGGCCCGTTCCCAGACAACTGGGTACTGGAAAATTACACTGTACTCCTCCTCAAATTAATAAAAAAAATCAGATCTTTAGACAGAGGCAAAGGACTATAGTTAGTCATAACCTGAGTGCCTCACTAAAAAGCAGCTTAACTGCCAGATGTGGTGGCACAGGCCTGTAATCCCAGTGCTTGGGAGGATTGCTGTGAGTTCAAGATCAGCCTGGGCTACACAGTAAGTTCCAGAGCAGCCTGAACTACACAGTGAGACCCTGTCTCAAAAACCCAAAATAAATAAATAAACAAATAAATAAATATATAAATAAAAATTAAAAGCAGCTTAACTAAAGAGACCTCCACACTGGCAACACTTTTTCCACTATAAGCAATTGCATACATAGGCACAAAACAAAGTAATGAACAACAACAAAATAGAAACAGGAGAAGACAAGGAAACAAAACACCTCCCAAAACTCCCAGCTCCCCCAAAGTCGATCCATGGGATGTCAAAAAGGAGGAGAGCAAAAGTCACACACCTGAATTATTTAAAAAGGACAATAGAGAAGATTACAAAGTAAATCAACAGGTTAGCTCAGTGGTCCCACACCTGTGTTGTAAGCACAAGGTCCTAAATTCAAACCCGGTACAAAATAAAAATCAACATTGGTCAGCTAGTTCACAGAAGATAAAATTGATCCGATAATAGAGGTAATAAAATAGTCAGGGAGAAGTCAAGACACTAAAGCAGTTGAGTTAAACAAAATGATACAACAAATTAATGACCAATTCTACAAAGAATTAGAGTACATGAAAATGTTCCAAATAAAAATCCAAGAGATTAAAAATTATATTAAAAGTATGGGTAGCAGAAGTGACCAATGAGAGGACAGATAATGAGAATTAGAAGAAAAGGATGCTTTCAAAGATAAATTATTCAGATACCTTAAAAATAAAAGAACATGAAAAATAGATCCAATATCTGCTAGGTAGTGCAAAGTAAGTTAATCTAAGATTAATTGGAATAAGTAAAAACAGCAGACAGCAGAAAGGGCATTAAAAACCCTGCATACAGAAATAATAGCAAAAACATTCCAAATATTTGGAAAGGATTAAACATACAAATAGTGAGGTAATACAACATCAGATACTCACAATCAAGAGGAACTTCTCTACATTACATTATAGAAAAAAAAACAGAAATCCAACACAGGATTTTAAGATGATTTTAATATAGCATCTTAGAAGCTATTAGAGAAAAGCAATGAATCACTTACAAAGGTAAACCCATTAGAATTACAGCAGACTTCCCAAGACAAACCTTAAAGGTCAGGAGAACTTGGAGGTTTCAAGTTCTACCACGTAACAACTTCCAACACAGACTTACATATCCTGTCAAACATTCTTTCAGAATTGATGGAGAAATAAGGTATTTTCACCACAAAGAGTACCTCAAGAAATCTGTGACTACCAAGCAGCACTACAAAACTTCTCAAGGATATCCTTAAAGAAACAATGAAGCCAACAATGCCAAAAAATTCTATATAATCATGAGACCAAGCAAGATGAGGAGTTACGCAGTTGGAAAAAGAGGAAACCAGCAAAAGGAAAATAATGCCATGACTGAAATAAGTCGATACCTTTCCAGAATAATTAAATGTGAATGGTTTCAATCCCCCAATTAAAAGACAGATTGGCAGAAGGGGTCAAATCCAGGGAAGAAAGTATCCGGTACTAACAAAACTCCAATTCCAAGGCTGACTTCCAACCCATCTAGAGTTGATTGCTTAATTGTGAATGAACTTTTGGAACAAGCGAGAGTTATGACGTTACTAGGCCAAATGGAGCATCTCCGGATCTCTCCCCTTCATGCCACCATCTCTACTGCTCTTGATAGACACCTGGAGTCCAGTCACATTGTACAGATATGCAGAAAGGATGAGATTGTCAATGCTTCAAATTGGCAAAGGCAAGGAGTGACAAGATGCCAGATAACAGAGATGTTTTTGCCCTTGCTTCAGCAATTGAGGAGATGTGTGTGGCTACTCAGAAAGCACACACGACCCTGTGGTGCGCACTGCAGCTGATCTTAGCGAAGACAGTGAGCACAGCTGGCCAAGGAGATGTGGACAAAGTTTTACAAAACATAGTAAACTGACAATAAGGTCCATGAGAGCGTGAATAGCAGCAGTCCAGTGAGGCAGAGAGGTGACGCAAACATTATGGAAAGGCCGCAGAAGGAAGAATGAAAAGCTGGTAAGTAAATTTGTCAAGACATACTAACAATTTTTAAAGAACTTGTCAAACTTCAGTACATTGATTTTCTTTGCAATTTAGTTAATACTTTAATGAAGCCTAACTTCTATTTAAAAATCTATTTGAAATGAATGAGATAGTGAATTTAGAGGTAGAGTTGACTACTCTAGGGGTTCTGAGTAGTCCAACATAACACATATGTTTAAGCAAATTAAATACTTCCTAACAGCTAAAATAATACTTAAACTCATTCTTCAGCACAGGTAAATGCAAATATCAAATTCTTTATTTAGTTCTGCCTTACTAAAATGTAATTCCAAGCAATGAATCTTTTCTTTTTTTGATACTGGGGATCGAACTCAGGACCTTGTGCTTGCAGGGCAGGCACAGTGCCACTGAGCTAAATCCTCAGCCTCTGAGATAATGATTCTTAAGTGACTGTAACTCAATTATGACTATAGTCTAGTAACTAAGACAATGTTGATTCTGATTGGAAAGTGTTTTCCTTACAAAACTGGATAAACCCAAGAGATGAAGGAAAACAAATATTCATGTAAAAATTTTAAATACTACCACATTTAAAAATTTAACGTCTTAGTGTCTAAGTATATGGAGTGGTAAATGCATCTGATTCTCCTAAATTAATGATAAAATTGCCAGTGCAAAGACCATGCAAGTTACTGGATATAAAACCTGTTCAAACAATTTGTGTATATTCTTTAAAATTTATACTATAAAGTATTAATAATTAATTAATCAATTCTAATTTTAGAGTATCTAAATTGAATCAAAACATTTCCTTTATCTGGATCTTTTAGACTTGATTCACAGTCACTAAAATAATGACTACTTTTTAATACCATTAGTTGGTTGTCTTTTATGAGGGTAGTTCTAAAAGGCAATTTTTAAGGTAAATCCTTAACTAGTTTAGTTTGCATATGGTTCATTTATATTTTGTGTAGTTGTATTCATAAGTTTGCTTCTATTTTTTCAAAGAGTACTTGAAAGCTTGCTTTTTTCTCTCTCATCCCTTAATATCTGTTACAGAACCCAAGTAATTTATTAATATAAAATTTTGGTATTATGTGAGACAGAAGATCTTGCATTTTAACATTGCTAGCATGAGTTGAACTATACTATAATGTACTGATGAAATTTAATTGTATCCTTAATCAAAAACACTGATGTTTTAAATGTTGTTTTTCTTAGTTTTAGAAATCCTGGTATTTAAAAAAAAGTGTAATCACACCACATAAATTTTCTTTAGATGATGTTTGAAAGAAACTGTTTGCAAATGCAGGAGTAGCTGTAGGGAGAAACATTTTGATCACTGATAAATCATAGAACTACTCAAATGAATTGCATGGTGATAGTCAAATAAAATAGATCACCCCACCAGTCACTGAACAGAAAGTAGTTAAGTTTTAATGGGAAAATAAATAAATAAATAAATAAATAAATAAATAATTAAAAAATGGGGGGAGAAAGTGGTTAAGTATGACATGAGACATGTCAGATGTTATAAAAAATATTGTACTGAACTTAGTCTCTCAGGAAAAGAATAAATTGTTGAAAAAAAGATTTACGGAAAAGTGATGGGTCAAAATATGGCATAAAATTTATTCTCTTGTAGATACAAAGACTTATGCTTTCAATGTAGGAAAAAAAAAGGAAATTTATCCTGGAACTCAGCCATCAAGTCTTTATTCATATAGTAAAAAAACAAATGATGCTGTGAACAGACTTGTTGCTCCCATTCCCCAAACTAATCAGAATGTGACATTCAACAGTTGGTTTACTAGTTTCCAATTGATGTTACATTTGCTAACAGAGCACAAGTTGACTAGAGCAGGAACTGTACGCAGGAATTGTATATTGCAATGTTTGTATTTCAGAAAGATTTACATTGGCATATATGGCAGAGAAAAACAAACTGTTACTGCTGATGTCAACGTTGCGCCATGATGAAAATATCGATAGGGAAACCTTGACAAAATGGAAGCTTAAGATGGTAACTTTCCACAACAAAACCAAAGGTGGAGTAAATGTTGATGAGTTATGTAGCAACTATGATTTCACTCAAAACACAAAACACTGGCCAGTGGTTGTTTTACTTGATCCTAAATGTGTGTGGCATAGTTTGATAGTTTACAACAATAATATTATTATTAATAATAATGAGTGCAAAATACCATGAAGATATTTTCTTAGAGGACTGGGACTGGATCTCATCAGAGATCATTTACAGCAGAGGAAAAGCAAAATGTTTCTACCCAGGGAACTATGCAAAAAAAAAATTGTTTAGCATACTGGTGATCTGAAAGGTGAACAGACAGGCACAGCATCTCAAAGACCTACTATGACAAAGGAAAATAAAAAAGATGTCAACTATGCCCTATAAGAAAGGACAAGAAAACAAAACATATGTGCTACCAATGTGCTACTTGTGTATGGAACATTCAGTTTTTATGTGTGAAGACTGTGTTGGGTGTGACAGTTGAAGCAAGGATTATTTTTGTTGCAGCGTTCTATTGGTATTTTCATTATAGTTCACACAGGTTTTTATTTCTGATATTTTCTCTTAGGTTTTGTAAGCAAGTAAAACAGCTGATGTGAAAATGTGTTGTTTTTTTTTTCATTGAGTTTATTGGTACATTTCAGGTGTACAATACAGTTAATTCATCACTGGGATCTTGTACCTTTACATGATGTATCTTGGTTCTTATTTTTCCCCATTCCCCAGACCTCCCCTCAGCACCTCCACCCTTCCCTATTTACAAAGACATTGTTTCCATGTTTTTCCTTTTCACATATCTTTTTCTTTTCCTTTTCACCTTTCCCCTACCCCTCCCACTTCTTCTACTTCCTATTATATAATATCAATTATACATTTTGATCCTTATTTACACTTTTAGTTTTTAACACAAGAAACTATATGGCACACGTATGTGTCCTATTTATTTCAAGTAAGAGTATAGGGCTGCAGACAGGTACTTCCGGTGTTGGGGTAAGGTGGGGAGGCTTTGTTCATGGCCCTCAGCCCAGCCCACTGATGAAACTAGAAGATGATGACTGTGGACAGGGAGGCACTGGCCTCAGATGGCAGCTCAGGCAGAGGCAGCACAGTTCTGGTTACCTTCAGTGATATGGCTCTTGCCTTTACCCAGCAGGCGTGTGGACAGCTGGACTTGCCCCAGAGGACTCTGTACCAGGAGGTGATGCTGGAGACCTGCACAATTCTGGTCTCATTTTATTCCCTTTCAGGATAAAATATTTCAGAAAAGTGAGTCAGGTTAAAGAGAAGCCATTAGAAATATTGGCATGCTGAGGTGAAATAAATAAATAAGTCACACGTGTAAGTACCTAATAGTTTCTCTGGTGTGAATAAACTGTAATAGTACATAAGATTCTAATGATATAATAGACAGTGTGAAATAGGAAGAAAGGGGCTAATGGTGTAGGGAAAGTGGGAAGGGTAGGGGAAAGCTAATAAAGGGGAAAATATGAAAAAATGAAAAAATGGCAATGAAGTGTTTGTAAAGGGGGAGGGCAGGAGGGGTGAAGGGAGGGCAGGGATAAGGGGAAAAAATAAGTACCATGACCTGTCATGGAAAGGTACAAGATCCCAATGATGAATGTAACTGTACTGTATACCTAAAATGGACCAATAAACTCAATGAGGAAAAAAAAGAAATATTGGCACACTGCATGCTACATATGTCCATCACTCTGAGTTCAAATAAGAAGATGTCAATCCACAGATGACAATTCAGAGCCACCACTGTTGTCTGCAGGTCCATGCCCTCAGGGATGAAGGATGTTGCAGCAGTGAGTAGACAGCAGGCCCCTGGGTCCAGCCCTCTCTTCCTACACTGGAATAAAGATTCCTCTATACTATGAAAATACGGCTGAGATCATCTGTCTTATACTACTGATGAACAGGGATGCCATTTATTTTGAGCAGAGAGTTTTCAACCATCTCTGGGTACCAGAATTTTTCAACAATGTTGATGCCCAAACTTTATCCCATAAACGTTTGTTAAATTGCTTAGAGTTTGGAATGCAGCCTTTTCAGGAGACTCAAACTCAGGTGTTTGAGAATCAGTGACTTTGATGAATCAAAAGGCAAATCTGGATGGAGTCCTCACCTTTGCTGTGTCCCCTGACTGTTTGTGAAAGTGGTGTACAGGTGAATGGTGTTGGCTTTCAGAGATGGGGGTCAAGGCCAGTGGGGTTGTATAGACAGCGCTGCCCTCTTTAGCAGTGAATTGGCTCCTCCAGACTCACCAGGGCACAAGTTCCTAAACCAAAGTTGATCTACCTGCCAGAACACAGGCAGGAGCTGTGGAAAGTGAAGAAAGTCCTCTTGCATAGGACCTGTGCAGGTGACAGAGCACAACTTCAGACCAGATGCCAATTATCTGTCTCCCAATTAAAGCTGAGGGAACCTTGCTCCAGGGAAGGCTGACTCAGGAAGGGCTTTTGGAAAGGCAGAGAGGCTGTCCTAAGGAGACCTGTCCTGGGAGCACGTGTCCTGAAGGTGGTGGTTTGGAAAAGGATGATGGCTTGTACCCCAAGGTGTTATAGGAGCAAGCCCTTCCAGATGTTCTCTTTGTATGTCCAGATGACTCTCAGCAACCCGGGAAAGACACCTCAGGACTTGCAGGGACAAACCCATACAGAGGCAAGCAGGGTGGGAAAGGTTTTATCAGGAAGTGGCATCTTGTTCGACATCAATGGGTTCACATGGGTCTGAAGCCCTATGAGTGCAGTGCATGTAAGAAAGTCTTCAATCAGAACTCAACCCTCATTCATCACTACTTCATTCACACTGGGGAAAAGCCACACATATGTGTCGAGTGTGGGAAGGCCTTCAAACACAAGACCAGGCTGACACAGCACCATCCTGTCCACACTAGAGAGAAGCCTTATGAGTGTGCACAGTGTGGGAAGGCCTTCACCCACGGCTCTACGTTTAGTTGCCATAGTAGGACACACACTGGAGAAAAACTCTTCGAGAAAGAAAGAATGTGAGAAAGCCTTCACCAATAAAGCACACCTGATTCAACACTATCATGTCCACACTGGCAAGAAGCCCTACGAGTGCATGGACTGTGGGACAGTCTTCCAGTGCAGCTTGGAGCTAGTGTAGCACCAGCGGTTCCAACTCTGGAGAGAAGTCCTACAACTGTGTCCAGTGTGGGAAAGCCTTCCACTGCAGCATGTACCTCATCCAGCAATTGGTCATCCACATTAGGGAGATGCCCTACAAGTGCACTGAGTGTGGCAAGTGTTTCAAACTTCATTCACACTGGGGAAAAGCCATACATATGTGTCAAATGTGGAAAGACCTTCAAACACAAGGCCTAGCTGACACAGCACCATCCAGCCAGTCATGCTCCTGCAGCACTAGCAGATCCTCTCTAAAGGGAAACTTGGCCAGTGCAGTGAATAAGGGCTGTTTGTCACATACTGCTCATCTTTTGTCTTTGTTAGTGGGGTCAACATGGAAGGAAAACCTTTGGAGTGTAAGGAATGGTGGGAAGCATCACTTCTATTTCCATATTCTTTGGTCACTTCTATTAAACTTAAGAGCACTGACATTGAAGAGTCTTTGGTCACTTCCATTAAACTTATGAGCACCAACAATGAAGAGGATCCCTGTGGATATTTTAAATTGAAGGGAACCATTTGTTTCTGCTCAGTCTTAGGCATCACAGAAGGATTCAGATCAGAAATGAGGGGAGGCTTTGCACCAAGGCAGCAACCTCAGAGAACTCAGGCTGAGGAAGACACTGAACCATCTGCTTAGGACAATCCACCAAGAAGGAAAACCTTACTTTCATCCTAGAATCCCTAGTGTAGGATTTCTGCATAATTGTCGCTATGAGAAACCTTTATGACAGTGGATCACTCACTTGTCCTAGACATTGTTGGGTTGGAATCCAACTCCCTTTGAGATTTGGCCTGTGGGGTCACAGAAGGCCTGTCTACCAGTCTCTGTGATTAATGTGGAAAACTGTCTCAGCATCATTTAGAAAGACATAAGGAGAGGGAACAAAGAGTGGGAGGAAAACGTATTCCATTACACCTCATTGAGACTTCATTGCCAAGCCTTTCACAATTCTCATCAGTTTCACTTTTGGTAGGGATGTTTGAGAAATGAAGAGGGCTCGACCCTTAGTTTTTGTGTATAACCCGCAGTCCTGTGTCAGGAGAGTGGCACTGTTGCAGCCCATCATTGATCCAGACTTCTCCACACATGAGGAAGACAGTACTTCCTGAGAGATGAAGGGTTGAGTGATGAGTGCTTGAACTTAAAGGAAATTTGGGTGCCACATTAAAATATGCACCGCACAACACTGTGCAAGGGTTTGCTTTTTTTTTTTTAAAGCTTTGCTTTGGAAGACCAGATGGGAAAAATGAGACCTAATTGACCTCCTCAGTTACCACTGAGAAGAAAGCAGGCATGCAAGTGTGCTAACGTGCAGGGTAAAGTGAAAACACCTGGGGTTATTATTTACCTGGAGAAGTACCATAGAGAGTGGGAGATAGATGAGTCCCTGTGGAACTCTAATTGCTTGTGTCCATGTCTGAATGAATAAAGCCAAGATGTGCCAGACATTTGGGGCTCTGTTTTGAAGGGAGACATGAAAACCTTGGCCCCCCAGATTTTAACCTGTTTTTGTGTCTTTGTTTTTCATCCTCATCATCCTCTGGTCAGGTTAGGCTGGTTCCTATAGTTTTGTTTTGTTTTAAATAAATACACATGTTCCTGTGGTTTTATCTAGCACTCAGTTTTCAGCCTGTCCTGTCTGCCCCAGTGTCTTTCACCCCAGATCACAGTGGTCATAGCCACTGCAAATCCCTGTCACTATCTCATAGGTCCCTCAGTGCCTGGTTCTGGGTCTCCAACTAGCGCTGTATCCCTTTTCCTCTGTCTTTAAGGTTTCTGGTCCTAACTCAGTTATTGTCCTCTGAGTGATTCTCTGGTTTACACTTTCCTTACTGCCCTGATCTGAGGATAATATCTCTTGAAAATATCTTGCTTGCTGGGCTCCTGTCCATTGGAGGAGAGTTAGGACAAGTAGGACTGGGCTGTTGTTGGGGACCAGCCACGACATGTATAGATTGGTAGAGGCAAAACTACAGGCCCCAGTCATGACATAGAGGTTGACTTGGTTCAGGCCTATAGGGATGTAATCTATAATCTCTTAACTCCCAAGATCCTGAGGCAAGATAACATCTTCTGAGGATAACACAAAGGAAACAAGTACCCAGATATGGGGAAGGATCTTAACTTCTTTCTTTTGTGATACAAAACCTGTTCCTCATTCTACTACCTCATGCTTATTGCAGTTGCTGTTCCAGGAAGAGTACATTGCCCCAGCACTGTGCTTCTCCCTGGCTAATAAAAATGTGCCAGTTTAAGGGGAGGGTATAGGACCAGGGATTTAGCTTAGTGGTGCCACCTGTCTCGAAAGCACAAGGTCCTGCATTCCATCCCTGTTACAAAAAAAAAAAAAAGAAAGAAATAAAAAAAAAGACTATGGCCTCAATGTGCAACCATTTTGCTATAAATGTCTCTAGTTTCTTATTCTTTTGATGACAATTGGGCTGTTTCCAAGCTTTAGCTATTACAAAATGTGCCTCTATAAACATGGGTATGTATATATCACTGTGGTATGATTCTTTTAATTCTTTTGGGAAGATACCCAAAAGGGAATAGCTGAGTCAAATGGGACCTCTAATCCTAGTTTTTTGAGGTATCTCCATATTGATTTCCACAGTGGTTGCACCAGTCTGCACTCCCACCAACAATGGAGAAGGGTTCCTTTCTCCCCACATCTCTGCCAACATTTGTTATTGGTTGATTTCTTGATAGCAGCCATTCTTTCTGAGGTGAGGTGGAATCTCAGTGTTATTTTCATCTGCATCTCTCAAATGACCAGTGATGTTGAACATTTTTCATATGTTTATTTGCTGCTTTTACTTCTTTGTCTGAGAAATATCTGATCATTTCAGATGTCCATTTTTGAATTGGATCTTTATATTTGGGGGGGGTCTGATTTTTTAAAGTTCTACATAGTACTCCTTTGTCTGAGGAATAGCTGATGAAAATTTTCCCCATATTTTAAGTTGCTTCTTAGTTGTGTTGGTGGTTTCTCTTGCAGTGCAGAAGCTTTTCAGTAAGATGAGATCCTGGTTGTTTATTCTTTGTGCTAATTCCTGTGCTACCAAAGTTTTGTTCATAAAGTCTCTTCCTATGCCAATGTCTTCAAGAGTGAAAATGTTTGTCTAGTCTAAGCACTCATTACACATTTTTATATTCTATTCATTGATACCTTATTTTCCTGCTAAGTGCACATTATACAATATAGTAGGAAGCTCCTGACAAAACAGAAAGAAAAGAGAGGTGACAAGAATGTCTTATCACAAAGGAAAGTAAAGCTAAGCATATGTTCTGTTGGTGTAAGTGATACATGTGCATGAAACATGCAGTTATCATGTATGAAGAATGCCTTGGGTGTAACAATTGAAGCAAAGATTATTTCTGTAGCAGACTTTTGTTTGTGTTTATGTTGTAGTTCACATGGGTTTTTATTTCTGATGTTATCTTTTAGGTTTTGAAAGCAAATACACAGCTGATGTGAAAATGTTGGTATTTATTCTAAATGTACCCTACATATTAGGAATTTTATATTTTATTTTATTGATACTTTATGTTCCTGTTAACTACACACTGTATAATATAATAAGAACCTCCTGGCAAGACAGGAAGACCAGCAAGATTTCAAGTATGTCCTACAAAATTTCCAGGAAAGCAAAATGTATACACTGTAGTAGAAGCAATACATGTATATGGAACATGCTGTTTTCATGTGTGAAGACTGCTTTAGGTGTGATAATTGAAGTAGCTTATTTTTTGTAGAACTCTATTGGCATTTTTATTGTAGTTCATACAGAAATTTATTTCTGTTATTCTTTTTTAGATTTTATACACCCAAAAACACTTGATGTTGAAAATTTTAATGCTTTTTTATAAACAATAAATATTAAAAATTCAATCCTTTATTTTGTTATTTTTTTCCTGTTAAGTACTCATTGTTTAATATAATAAAATTCATAAAATTAAAATTGATAATTCATCAATAGAAATATTGTAAAGAGGGACCAGGGATTTAGCTCAGTGGTTCTGCCACCTGCCTGGCAAGCACATTGTCCTAAATTCAATCCCTGGTATGAAAGAAAGAAAGAAAGAAAGAAAAGAAGAAATATTGTAAAGAATAAATATGAGTGTGACACACCTACATTTATGCCTCTTTATGACAAAATTAGTGTTAGGCCCCGCTATAAATCAGTGGCAAAAGAAGAAACAGTAATTATGTAAACACATGGAAATTAAACAAAATCCTCTTGCATAATCAGGATCACAGAAGAAATCAAGGGGAAAATTAGGCAATTCCTAGAATCAAAAGGTAATGGCAGTTTCACATACCAGAACCTATAGTACATAGTGAAAACAGCCTATGGGGAAAGTTTATAGCTGTAAATGCCTGTATCAGAAAACCAAACAGAGAACAAATAGAATGAATCCACCAGGCAAGGCAAGCAGTTAAATAGAAGTGAAAGAAAAAGAACTAACAGCAGGAAAATAATACATTGACAAGGATAAGTCAATACCTATCAGTTATAACCATCAATGTGAATGGTCTCAATTCACCAATCAAAATACACAGATTAGATTGACAGAATGCATCAAGAAACAATATCCATTTTTTCTGTAGTAAGATGGAATCTCAGCATTGTTCTCATTTGCATCTCTCCAGTTATCAGTGATGTTGAACATTTTTTCATATATTTATCTGCCATTTGTATTTCTTCATCTGAGAAATGTGTATTCATCTCAGATGCCCATTATAGGATTGAATCTTGAACTTTGGGAGGTTTCATTTTTTCAGTGTTTCATATATTCTAGACATCAGTCTTTTGACTGAGGAAAGGCTAGAAAAAAATTTCCCCTCTGTTAGTTGTCTCTTTACTCTGTTGGTGATTTCTTTTGCTGTGCAAAAGATTTTTAATAAGATGAAATCCCAGTTGTTGATTCTTTGCAATATTTCCTGTGAGATCAGGGTTTATTCATAAAGTCTTTGCTTACATCCATGTCTCCAAGAGTTCTGCCTATTCTGGCTTCCAGAAGAGCTAGTGTTTCTGTCTTAATATTTAAATTTTGATCCATTTTGATTTGAGTCTCATGCATGGTGAGAGATATGATTGTAGTTTTAGTCTTTGGCATGTGAAAAACTAAGTTTTACAGCACCATTTATTAAAGAGGCTTTCTTCCAGTGAATGTGTTTGACCCCTTTGTCAAAGGTAAGATGGGTAAGTATGTTTGAAGCTATTTCTGCTTCTTCTATTATGTTCTATTGATACTCCAGTATGGTTTTTTTGCCAGTATCGAAGTAGCTCTGTAGTGTAATTTCAAGTCAGGGATTGTGATGCCCCTGCCTTGCCTTTGTTGTCCAGCATTGTTTTTGCTATTCTAGATCTTTTCTAGTTCCAAATAAATTTTAGAAATGTTATCTCTAGTTCTTTGAGGTTTGCTATTGGTATTTTGATTGGGTTGCATTAAATCTGTATAACAATTGTGGGAGTATAGCCATTTTTACTATGTTGATTCTTTATACCCATGAGCAAGGGATAATATTTCTATTTTCTGATATCCTCTTCAATCTCTTTTTTTCAGAACACTGTAGTTTTCAGTGTAAACATCTCTTGCTTCCTTTGTTAGATTGATTCCTAAGGTTTTTTCTTCTTTCTTGGGGGTGGTTTCTGGGTTTTTTTGGATTTTGGTTTTTGTGTGTGTTTGTATGCTATTGTGAAAGGCATGGTTTCCCTAATTTCTCTCTCAGCAAGTTTATTTGTGTACAGGAATGCTTTTGATTTTTGAGTGTTGACTTTGTATCCAACTACACAACTATTATCAAGAAATCAACCAATGCTGGAAGGGTGGGTGTGGGACAAAGAAACTCTTCTCCACTGTTGGTGGGAGTATAGACTGGTGCAATCATTGTGGAAATCAGTGTGGAGATCACTCAGAAAACTAGTATTAGAGGTTCCTTTTGACCCAGGTATCTCTCTTCTTGGTATCTTCCTGAAAGAATTAAAAGCATCATTCCACAGTGACATATACACCATGTTTATAGAAGCACAGTTTGTAATAGCTAAATTCTGGAAACAACCCAAATGCCCATAAACTGATAAATGGATAAAGAAAGTGTGGGAGTTTTATACTATGTATTTTTATGTGGTACTCAGCCATAAAGAAGGATAAACTTGAGACATTTATAGCTAAATGGATGCACAAAGAGACCATACTCCTAAGTGAAATAAATCAGACACACATGTGTAAATATTGCACTGCTTCTTTGGTGTGAGAAACAGAAAGTGTAAATAAGGATCAACATGTATAATAGATATTGAGAAATAGGAAGAAAATGTTCAAATGGGAGGGGACCCAAGGGGGGAAGGGGAAGGAAAGGAAGAAAAAAATGAGAAAAGAAAAATAAAATAGAAATAAGGCTCTTTTAAATAAGAATGGGAAGAATGGTAGAAGGGAGGGGAGGACAATGAGAAAAAATATGAATCAAGATATATCATGTACAGGTACAAATTCCATATGATTAATGTGATCATTATGTATGTCTACATTGTACCTATAAACTTAATTAATAACAAAAACAAGATCCAGCAATATGCAGCATACAAGAAACATTTAATCTAAAATATTTATTGACTGAAAATGAAAGAATGGTATACAATACTCCAGGAACCCACCAAAATACTGGCAAATACAACAGGAACCCAGCAAAAGGGAATAGCTGTCCTAATTTCAGAGAAAGTCGATTTCAAGCCAAGATTTATTAGAAGAGGCAAAGAAAGTCACTACACACTGGTTAAGAGAACAATTCAACAGGAGGAGATAGCAACCATAAATATATATGCTCCAAATACTGGCACACACAACTTCATAAAACAAACACTAATGAATATGAAAAATCAAATAATCACTAATTCATTTGTAATGGGTGACCTCAGTATATCACTTGCACAATTAGATCAACTAGGCAAAAAAATTAACCAAGTTAACATGCAAACATCAATAGCATTCCTATACACCAATAACAAACAGTTATCATTTGTGTCTAGATTATCACACCAAAGACTTACATAGTCATAGGTGGGGCTTTTCAGAGGTGGTTGGATCTGGAGTGTGTGATGCAGAAATCAAGGATATGTGATTAATAAATTGGTTCACTGATTGATTGGCATAGTTCTGCACAAGATTAAGGGTGCCCCATACTGGGTATAAGTGTTATCTGGCCTAAGGGTGGATAGGCTGGATAAAATATGAAGATATAAGGGATAAAAAGAGTGTCAGGGATCGCTTGTTGCTTACTGCTATACTGCCACTTACCTTCTGTCTGCCCTGTATTGCCATGGACTGCTTCTCCTCCTTGATGCCCCTCTGCCATGCCTCTGCCTGTCTTAGAGCCAGTCAGATATAGACTGAAACCTCTACAACAGTGAGCTGAAATAAATCTTTCCCCCTTTAACTTTAAGTGTTAGGTATTTTGTCTCACAAAAGAAACGCAACTTAGACATTCACCAAACAAGAAATTCAGGAAACAATAACTTTTACAGTAGTATCAAGAAAAATTAAATACTTAGGAATTAACCTAAACAAAGATATAAAAGATCTCTAAAATAAAAAACTATAGTATTCTGGAAAAAGAATCAAAGAGGACACCAGATATGGAAAGACACCTTTGTTCCTGGATAGGCTGAACTAGTATAATCAAAATGGCCATCCATACTTCAAAACTGAAATGCAGGTTTAATGCGATCCCAATCAAAGTATCAATAGCATTTCTCACAGAACTAGAGAAAATAATCCTAATTTATATGGAACCAGAAGCAACCTGAAATAACAAAAGCAAACCCGGACAACAAAAGCAAGGCAGAATAAATCACAAACTTCAGACTTTAAGTTATACCACAAAGCTACAGTGCAAAAAAACCCCAAAACAAAACAAAACAAAAAAACAGTGTTGGCAAAAAACAGACATGTAGACATGTAGGTAAAAGGAACAGAAGAGGATACAGAAACACTTCCAAGCACATTCAGCCACCTGATCTTTGGCAAAGGAGCCAAAAATTTACACTGGACAAAAAGGCTGTTTAGCAAATGGTGCTGGAAAAACTGGCTATCCACACACAGAACACTATGTACTAAACTAAAATTAAAATAGATCAAAGATATAAATATTAAAGCAGACAAAAACTTGCTGGAAGGCACAATAAGTAACAGCATATGTGTAAATAAGAACTTTCTAAATAGAATCCCAGTTTTTCCCACCAGAGAAACTATTCAGTATTTACACACATGTTTCTTATTTATTTCACTTAAGAGTATGGCCTCAATATGCATCCATTTTCCTATGAATGACTAGTTTCTCATTCTTTATGGCTAAGTAGTACTCCCAACAAATGGGCTCACATCAAATTTAAAAGTTCATACATAGCAAAGGAAACCATCAACAGAATGAAGACGCAACCCAGAGATTTGGAAAAATTTTTGCCATCTATTTCTTGGACAGAGGAAAAATATCTAGGATATATAAAGAACTAAAAAAATAAATAAACTCCCCCAAATAAAAGACCCAAACAAAAAAAAATACTACTTAAATGAGCAGAGAGTTCTCAAAGTAAGAAGTAGTAATAAATACATGAAAAATGTTCAATATCTCTGTGTATTGGAGAAATGCAAATTAAAGCAATACACAGATTCCATCTTACTAAAGAAAAATGACTGAGAAATCAAAGCCTTGGCAGATCGCAGTGGGCAGCTGTGTGGACCAGAGCAACACAGCTGCAGGCAGGTTCATCCAGGGCTCCACCCAGACACCAGTGGCTTGGGCACACAGGACCAAGCCAAAAGGATACCAGAAAAGAGCTGCACAGGCACACAAGCATCAGCCAGACACCCACCCCATACCATTGGTAAGTGCCTGCAGATCCCAATGAGCAGCAGTGTGGACCAAAACAGCATGGTTCCAGGCAGGTTCAGCCAGGCCCCAGCTCTGACCCCCACTGCTTGGATATACAGGCCAAAGCCAAGGGCCCACCTGGAATAGAGCTGCACAGACATACAAGCAACAGCCAAAAGCTCACTCCAATACCATCAGTAAGTTCATGGAGACCTTAGCCAGAATCCTGCTCACACACCAGGGTCTAGGGTGCACAGGCCCCAGCCAAAGGCCCTCTCAGACAGTAGCTACATAAGGGAGAAGTCACTGTCCAGAGCATGCCTAGTTGCCATCCCAGTTGTGCACAGGCACCAGCCAGAAGACTGCCCAGACAATAAGTGGACTCAGGGATCCAGAAGGCAAACATTCTGAACATAAAAATTGGAACACTAGTGAGCAACAGAGAAAAGGCCACTCAGTGGCTTGCTGAGAATTGAAGACTACTGGGTGAGCAAAAAGTTGCCTCATATGCAAATACCAAATAGCTTCTCTTGTGTGAAAAACTAAAATAGTACTCAAGATCCTAATGGGACAATTAGCAATGTGAAATAGGAAGAAAAGGACCAAAGGTGTAAGGACAGTGAGAAGGATAGGGAAAGGGGAACAAGGGAAAAGGAAAAAAATATGAGAAAAATGTAAAAATGGAATTAAAGTGTTTGAAGGTTGGAAGGGGAGGAGGGGGTGAGGGAGGGTGGGGACAAGGGGAAAAAATGAGAACCAAGACCTGGCATGTAAAGGTACAAGATCCCAGTAATGAATGTAGCTGTACTGTCTACCTAGAATGTACCAATAAATTCAATTTAAAAGAAAAAAAAAGTTGCCTCAACAAAGGCACAGCAAGCTGCATGTGTTGAAATGACAAGACACATAAAGAAGTCTCAAAACCAGACTTTTAGATTACCTAAGGCAACCCCAAAGGGAAATGAGATGGAACAATCTGATACTCAACCACCTAAACTCCCTGAACTGGCAACAAAAAACAACCTGGAAAACATGAAATAAAAAATATTTTCTTAGATAGCAACAGAGACTGTTTCCACAGTGCAAGACATGATTAATAAATCCAGAGCAGACACAGATTAAAACAAAATAGATGAGCTAAGGAACATAATGGAGTCCCAGCATAGGAAACAAATGGAATTCATAAAACAGATGCAAACAGATATCCAGGAGATTAAAAACTTCATTGAAAGTTTATACAGCAAAATGAGCCAATGTGAGGACAGAATATCAGATATAGAAGATAGGATTGCAATTAGTGACCAGGAAAACAAAAATGTCTTAAAAATAGTAAAGGATCATGAGAAAGAAATCCAGCAGCTGCTGGATAATGCAAAGAAGAATAACATAAAACTGATTGGAGTCAATGAAGAAACAGAAGACAGTGCAGATGATGTAAAAAAAAAAAAAAAACTGTTCACAGAAGTAATGGCAGAAAACTTCCCAAGTCAGGGGAAAACACTTGACATAAAGATAAGTGAAGCATATAGGACTCCAGATAGCCATGATTAAAAATAATCTCTACATAGGCATATAATAATTAAGATTTCAGAAACCCAACTGAAGAACAAAATAATACAAGCAGTGAGTGAAGAGAAACAAGTCACATACAAAGGAAAGCCCATTAGAATCACAGCAGACTTTTCAACAGAAACCCTCAAGGCAAGAAGAGTTTGCCATGACATATTTCAAGCCCTAAAGGAAAACAACCTCCAACCTAAACTTATGTACCCTGCAAAATTATCTTTCAAAATTGACGGAGAAATCAGATGCTTTCATGACAAAGAGCACCTGAGGAACTTCACGAATACCAAACCAGAACTCAAAAAAATTTTTAAGCAATATCCTAGGAAAAGACAAGGATCATTTCCAGGAAGCCCAGCAGAATTAATCTAACAGGCATGACAAGAAATTAAACAAAAAAGAGAACATCCAACAAAAAGAAAAAGTCATGACAAGGATAAGTCAATACAACTCAGTTATAACCATCAATGTCAATGGTCTCAATTCACCAATCAGAAGAAATACACTGGCAGAATGGGTCAAGAAGCAGGATCCAATAATATACTGCATACAAGAAACACTTAATCAAAAAACAAACTCAGAGAATGAAAGTTAAAGGGTAGAAAACAATACTCCATGTGTCAGGAACCCCCCCAAAAGGAGTAGCTATCCTTTGTAGATCAAATGGATTTCAAGCCGACACTGATTAAGAGAGACAAAGAAGGGCACTACATCCTTATAAAAGGAATGATCCAGGAGGAAGATATGACAATGATAAATATATGTGCACCAAATACTAGTGCACCCAACTATATAAAACAAATACTAATGGACATGGAAAATCAAATAAGTACTAATAAAATAGTACTAGGGGACCTCAACACCCCACTGCCACAAATAGATAAACTAGACCAAAAACAAAAAACAAAAAACAAAAACAAAAAAACAAGGAAATACTAGAACTCAATCAAACTTTTGAACAAATGAACTTAACATATTTACAGAGTGTTCTACCCCACAAAATCAGAATACATTTCTTTTCAGCTACACACAGGTCATTATCCAAAATAGAGCACATACTCACTCACAAAACATGTTTAAGTAAGTGCAAAGGAACTGAAATTATCCCCTGCATATTATTAAACCACGGTGTGATTAAATTGGAGATCGGTAGCAAAAGAAACCACAAAAATTTCATAAACACATGGAAATTGAACAACACACTTCTGAGATCATCAACTTTTTTGTTGTTGTTTTTGCTTTTTTTTTTTTGTACCAGGGAACAAAGTTGGGACCTTGCACTTGTGAAGCAGGTGGCAGGACCACTAAGCTAAATCCCAGGCCTGAACAACACACTTCTGAATAACCAATGAGTCACAGAGGAAATTAAAGAAGAAATCAGGCAGTTTCTTTTTCTATTTGAGTTTATTGGTACATTTTAGGTACACAGTACAGTTACATTCACTATTGGGATCTTGTACCTTTACATGACAGGTCTTGGTTCTCATTTTTTCCCCTTGTCCCTGCCCCTCCCTTCACCCCCTCCTCCCTTTCCTCATTTACTAACACTTTATTTCCATGTTTTCATTTTCTCATAGTTTTTTCTTTTCCCTTCAGGTAGTTTTTAAACTAAATGACAATGTCCATACAATATATCAAAATCTATGGGACACAATGAAAGCAGTCTTACAAGGGAAATCCATAGCAGTGAATACTCATATTAGGAAAACAGAGTGAGCTCAATTAAACAACCTGATGCTGAGCCTCAAACTTCTAAAAAAAAAAGAGCAGAACAAAACCAAAGCTCAGTCAAGGGAGGAAATTATAAAGATCAGGGCAGGAATCAATACAATTGAGACCAAGAGAAAGAAGCAATCGAGAAAATGAAGCAATCCAGATAATGAAGCAAAAAAATCAAAGAGTTGGTTCTTTGAAAGAATAGACAAAATTGACAAACCCTTAGCCAACCTTTTCAAAAAAAGGAAAGAAAAGATCCAAATCCATGCAATTAGGAATAATAAGGGTGAAATTACAATGGACCCAGCAGAAATCCAGAGGATCATTAATACCTACTTTGAGAACCTATATGCCAATCAGATGAAAAACACAGAAAAATGGACAGATTCCTAGATACATATGAATTGCCAAAGTTGAACAAAGATCTAAAAATTCTAAACAATCCAATATCAATCAACAAAATTGAAAACATAATTAAAAACTTACCAACTAAGAAAAGCCCAGGCCCTGATGGTTTCACTACTGAATTCTATGAGACATTTAGAGAAGAACTATTACCACTACTCTTTAAACTCCTCAATAAAATTGAAAGGGAAGCAATACTCCCAAATTCATCCCTGGAAGCAAGCATCACCTTGATCCCAAAAGAAGGGAAAGGCCCAACCAAAGAAAAAAGTACTATAGGCCAATCTAATTAATGAACATAGATGCAAAAATCCTCAATAAGATACTGGCAAATAGAATGCAGAAGGTTGTCATGAGGATTATACACCCTGTCCAAGTGGGATTTACCCCAAGGATGCAGGGAAGGTTCAACATACATGTCAATAAATGTAATACACTGTATTAATAGAGCCAAGGATGAAAACCATCTCAGTAGATGCAAAAAGTACTCAACAAAATCCAACACACATTCATGATAGAAAAAAACCTACAAAAACTGAAACAGTCTCTACCTCAATCTGATAAAAGCCATCGCTGAAAAGCCACCAGCCAATATCATACTAAATGGTCAAAAACTCAAATCTTTCACACTAAAATCAGGAACAAGACAAGGATGTCCATTCTCACCACTCCTGTTCAATATAGTTTTGGAAATATTAGCCACAGCAATTAGACAAAAGAAAGAAATAAAAGGAATAATGATAGGAAATGAAGAAGTCAAGTTTTGTCATTATTTGCAGGAGACATAATACTCTATATAGAAGACCCCAGGAACCCCACGAAATATCTTCCAGACTTAATCAAATTCAGTACAGTAGCTGAATGCAATGTCAATACACAAAAATCAATATATTTCCTGTACACAAACAACACATTCACTGAGAGAGAAATGAGGCAAAAATTCCTTTCACAATAGCATCCAAAAAATTGAAATATCTAGGAATCAACATAATGAAAGAAATCAAAAAACTCTGAAAACTATAGCATTCTGAAAAAAGAGATCAAAGATGATATCAGAAAATGGAAATACTATTTGGTATTTACATGTATATGTCCTATTGTGAGAAACTGAGAGTATAAATAAGAACTAAAAGATACAATAGATAACGTGAAATAGGAAGAAAAGGTGCAAAGGGGAATGGGAAATGGGAGGGGTACGGTAAAAGAAAGAAGAGAGTAGAAAACTACAGCACTCTGAAAAAAGAGCTCAAGGAGGATATAAGAAAATGGAAAGATATCCGCTGCTCCTGGGTAGGAAGAATCAACGTAGTGAAAAAGGCCATACTACCAAAACTGCTATACAGATTCAATGCAATGCCAATTGAAATTCCAACACTATGTTTAACAGAACTAGAAAAAAAGAATCCAAAAATTCATTTGGAACCATAAGAGGCCTAGAATAGCAAAAGCCATCTAAGGCAACAGAGACATGGCAACAGGTATAACAATTCCCAATTTAAAACTGTACTACAAAGCCACTGTGATAAAAACAGCATGGTACTGGCAAGGAAACAGACCTGAGGATCAGTGGAACAGACTGGAAGACACAAAAACAACTCCAGATGTACTCAGCTATCTCATCTTTGACAAAGGAGCTGACCATCCCCACTGGAGGAAAGATAACCCTTTAATAAATGGTGTTGAACAAACTGGATCTCAACCTGCAAAAGATTAAAACTAGACTCTTATCTTTCACCATGCACTAAAGTAAAATCCAAGTGCATTAAAGATCTAAATATTAAAACAGAAACACTAAACTTGATGGAAGATAAGTTAGGCAGAACTCTTGAAGACACTGGCATAGGAAAAGACTTTATGAACAAATCCTCAGTAGCACAGGAACTAGCAGAAAGAATCAACAACTGGGATCTCTTCTTATTAAAAAGCTTCTGCACTGCAAAAGAAACCATTAACAGAACTAAGGGACAACCTACAATGAGGGAAAAAAATTTTACCAGCTGCTCCTCAGACAAAGGACTACTATCTAGAATATATAAAGAACACAAAACAATCAGCACCTCCCCAAATATAAAGACCCAGTTCTAAAGTGGGCATCTGAAATGAACAGACATTTCTCAGGCAAAGAAGTAAAAGCAGCAAGTAAATATATGAAAAAATGTTCCACATCACTGTTCATTCGAGAGATGCAGATGAAAACAATACTGAGATTCCACCTCACCCCACAAAGAATGGCTGCTATCAAGAAATCAAACAATAACAAATGTTGCCAGGGTTGTGGGGAGAAAGGAACCCTGCTCCATTGTTGGTGGGAGTGCAGACTGGTGCAACCACTATGGAAATCAATATGGAGATACCTCAAAGAGCTGGGACTAGGGGTTCCATTTGACTCAGCCATAGTGCTGCTGGGTATCTTTCCAAAAGAAATAAAGGAATCATACCACAGTGATATATGCACACCCATGTTTATAGCAGCACAGTTCAAAATAGCTAAATCTTGGAAACAGCCCATTTGCCCATCAGTTGGAAATTGGATAAAGAAGATGTTGTTTTTCTATAAAATGGAATACTACCCAGCCATAAAGAATGAGAAATCAGATTCATTCATAGGAAAATGGATACATATTGAGGATGTACTCCTAAATGAAATAAGTCACACGTGTAAATACCGAATAGTTTCTATGGTGTGAAAAGCTATAATAGTACATAAGATTCTAATGAGAAAATTGACCATGTTAAATAGGAAGAAAAGGGCTGAAGGTGTAGGGAAAATGGGAAGGGTAGGGAAAGGTAATAAGGGAAAAGAAAAAAATATGAGAAGATGAAAACAATGGAAATAAAGTGTTTGTAAATGGGAAGGGGAGGAGGGGGTGAAGGGAGGGCATGGACAAGGGGAAAAAAATGAGAACCAAGACCTGTCATGAAAGGTACAAGATACCAGTAATGAAGGTAATTGTACTGTATACCTAAAATGTACCAATAAACTCAATAAAAGAAAAAAAATTTTTAAAAAGAAGGGAATGGTATTAACATGAGAAAAATAAAAAATGTAAACAAAGTTTTTGTATATAGGTAGGAGTGCAGGGGTTGAAGAGAGGGCAGGAGAATTGGGAAAAAATGAGAACCAAGGGCTGGGGATTTAGCTTAGTGGTTTGGCGCCTGCCTCGCGTGAACGGGAGTTCGATCCCTGGTGCAAGAAAAAAAAAAAAAGAGAGAGAGAACCAAGATGGATTATATAAAGGTACAAATTTCTAATGATGAATGTCATTACACTGTGTACCTTAAATGTGCCAATAAAATTCATTAATTTTTTTAATGGAAAGACATACCTTGTTCCTGGGTAAGAAGAATCAACATAGTGAAAATGGTCATACTTCCAAAACTGCTGTGTAGAATCAATGCCATCCCAATTGAAATTTCTGCAACATAATTTACAGACCTTGAGAAAACAATCCAAAAACTCATTTGGAACAAGAAGAGACCTAGAATAACAAAAGCAATTCTAGGCAATAAAGACAAGGTAGGGGTTATCACAATCCCCAACTTGAAACTATACTACAAAGCTACTGCGATAAAAAAAAAAACAAAACAGCATGATACTGGCAACGAAACAGACCTGAGGATCAGTGGAAGAGGTTAGAAGATGCAGAAACAACTCTACAACACTCAGCCACCCCATCTTCAACAAAGGAGCCAAACACCCTCACTGGAGAAAAGATAGCCTCTTTAATAAAAGGTGCTGATATGATTAAAACTAGATCTTTGTCTCTCACAGTTCACTAAACTAACATCAAAATGGATTGAACATCTAAATATTAAAACAGAAACATTAAACTGGCTGAAAGAGAGGTTAGGTAGGACTCTTGAAGACATTGGCATAGAAAAAGATTTTATGAACAAAACCTCAGTTGCCTGTGACCTAGCACAATCAACAAGTGGGATCTCTTCTTATTAAAAAGCATCTGTCCAGCAAGTGAAACCACCAACACTGAAGAGACAACCCACAATGTGGGAAAAAATTTTCACCAGGTGTCCTCAGACAAAGATCTGAGGTGGGCCTGAGATTTAGCTCAGTGGTTCTATCTCCTGCCTCACAAGTGCAATGTCCTGAGTTTGATCCAGGTACCAAAAAAAAGAAAAGAAGAAACAAAGGTCTGAGAAAATCAGACTTCCTAAATTTAAAGACAAAATCCAAAAATGGGCATCTGAAATGAATAGACATTTCTTAGACAAAGATGTAGAAATAGCAAATAAACATATGAAAAATGTTCATCATTACTGGTCATTCAAGAGTTGCAAATGAAAACAATGCTGAGATTCCACCTCACCCCAAAAAGAATAGCTGCTATCAAAAATTCAACCAATAACAAATGCTGGCAGGGCTATGGGGAAAAAAGAATGCTTCTCCACTGTTGGTGGGAGTGTAGACTGCTGCAACTACTCTGAAATCAGTGTGGAAATTCCTCAAAAAACTAGGATTGGAAGTTCCATTTGACCCAGCTATTCCTCTGCTCTATATCTTCCCAAAAGAATTAAAGACTCATACCATACTGATATATGTGCACTCATGTTCATAGCAGCACAATTTGTAATAGCTAAAGCTTGAAAACAGCCCAATTGCCCATCACTTGGAGCCTGGATAAGAAAATGTGCTTTTTTAATAAAATGGAGTATTAGTCAGCCATAAAGAATGAGAAACTATAGACATTTATAGCTAAATGGATGCACATTGAGGAAATACTCTTAAGTGAAATAAATAGGACACATGTGTAAATACCATATAGTTTCTCTGCTGTGAGAAACTGAAAGTGTAAATAAGGATCAAAATGTATAACAGATAATGTGAAATAGGAAGACAAGGTGCAAAGGGGAAGGGGAAGTGTGAGAGGTTAGGGAAAAGAAAGGAATAAATATGAGAAAAGGAAAAACTGGAAACAAAGTTTTTGTAAATAGGGAGGAGGAAGGAGTTGAAGGAAATGGGGGGGAATAGGGAAACAATAAGAACCAAGATAAATTATGTTAAGTTATAAATTCTCATATAATATGTCAGCATATTACATACCTAAAATGTGCCAATGAAATTAATGAAAATTTTTAAAAAGCTATACTGATAAAAGCAGCATAGCACTAGGACAGAAACAAACATGTGGATCAATGGAACAGAGGGAAGATACAGGAAATAGCCCTAGGCACATGCAGCCATGTAATCTTTGACAAAAAAGCTAAAAACATACACTGCAGGAAAAACAGCCTCTTTATCAAATGGTGCTGGGAAAACTGGCTAGTTTCATGTAGAAGGTTGAATCTAGATCCCTATCTCTCACCATGCACTAAACTAAAATCAAACTAGATCAAAGTTCTAAATTTCAAAACAGAAACAATCTGCTGAAAGATACAATAAGTTAAGTTCTTGAAGTCATAGGCATAGGCAAGAACTTGCTGAACAAAACTGCATATGTACAAGAAATAGTACAAGAATCAAGGAACGGGATTATATGAAATTAAGAAACTTATGCACAACTAGGGAACAACCAGCAGAGTGAAGAGACAACCTGCAGAATATGAAAAGAAATGCCAGATATTCCTCAAAGGACTAATATATAGAATATATAAGGAATTCAAAAATTTAGACTCCCAAAAATAGAAGACCCAATTAAAGAATGAGAACATGAAATGAACAGATACTTCTCAGAAGAGGTGCGAGTCACCAATAAATACATGAAGAAATGTTCAACATCTCTGGCTGTTGAGAAATGTAAATTATAACACTGACATTCCATGTTACTCCAGAAAGAATGGCTATCATCAAGAAACAAAGGAATAACAAATGCTGGCAAGACTATTGGGAAAAAAGAGCCCTTCTGTGTTTTTAATGGGAAAATAAGCTAGTATAACCACAATGGAAATCAGTATGGAGATTCCTCAGAAAAACAAAATTAAGAATTCCATTCAACCCAGCTATTCCCCCTCTTATATATCTTTTAGAAGGAGATAAAAATGTCACGTTACAGTGATACATGAATATCCCATGTTTGAAGCATAACCCATACAGCTAAATTTTGAAAGTAGCCTATATGTACATCAACAGCTGAACAGATAAAGAAAATATGCCATTTATATACAATAGAGTACTACTCTTCCATAAAGAAGTATATCTTTGAGTCATTTGTAGAGAAATGGGTATACTTTAAAACAATAAGGTCAAATGAAACAAATCAGAAACAGTAGTTTAAATACTACTGTTTGGTTTCTCCTATATGAGAATTCAAAGTACAATTTGTTTTTATTTTTGTTTGTGTTTTTGAGGTAAGGCCTCACTAGGTATCCCAGGCTGGCCTTGACCTCATGTCAATCCATACCCAGAAAAGTATAAATAATTTAAAGAGCAAAATAAAAGATAGAATGAAAAGATGAAAATAAAGTGTTTGTAGATGGGGAGGGGAGGAGGGGGTGAAGGGAGGGCAGAGGTAAGAGGAAAAAATGAGAATCAAGACTTGTCATGTAGAGGTACAAAATCCCAACAATGAATGTAACTGTACTGTATCCCTAAAATGTACCAATAAACTCAATTAAAGCTGAAAAAACAAATCAATGAAGATAGGGCTGGGGATTTAGCTCAGCGGTTTGGTGGCCTGCCTTGCAAGCGCAAAGACCTGAATTCAATCCCCGGTACCAAACAAACAGATAATCAAATAAACAAATAAACAAACAAACAAAAAATATAGATGATAGGAAACAGAAAGGTGAGCTTTGTAGAGATGGAAAGGGGATTAAGGACTGAAGGGAAGTAGGAGGGAGGGAAGAGAATAAAAAGTAAAAAGGATTAAGACATGACATGTTAACGAGCCAGTTACAGCACAACAAAAGGTACTCAGGAGACAGAACCTCCAGAATTGCTTCAAAGAGGCAAGGATAGTCTACGTATGTTCAAAGCTAAGGGGAGTATTGTGAGGTAGATTAATGTCAATGTGTCTTTCATTGTTATTGTTTTCATTTAAACACACTGTATTTTTTTATCACATCTCTTGTCTTTAGCCACTGTTGTGGCTGTGTTAATGTCCTGAATCAATTCAAAATGTTACATTTCATGGTCATTTAGCATTGGTAAGAACCAGCAGTTGCACAGTACCAAGTCCAGTAACAGGGTGATAAGGACACACTTTCAAGAATTTATGGGCCTTCCTACCTGTTGGGAGCAGCAGGATTCACCAACATTTTTATCAGACCTCATAAAGACATGAAAAATAGATTCCAGAACTGCTTCAGACAATGGCAAGAGTGGTGGGATAAGAGTGTTTAATTAGGGCTGGGGATTTAGCTCAGTGGTCCCGCTGCCTGCCTCACAAGCGCAAGGTCCCAAAGAGGAGTGTTTGAAGTTAAGCAGAGTATTATGAAGGAGAATAATGGCAAGGCGTCTTTCATTATGACATTTTTAAAAAATTTAAACATTCGCTATATTTCCTGATCATGCCTCATAAGCTTTCTGTTGAAAATTAGGGCAAAACTGTTCTTTCATAGGGCAAGAAAAGTGAGTTTTACCTTCAAGAACTGAGTCATAGTACTATTTGTTCTAAAAACAGTGTTCAAAAGGTAAATATTTGTATGATTAGGTTACAGTGCCAAGTACCTTGCCAAGGATCCAAACCACTTTTCCTCTGAAGGGACTTTTAGCTTGGAAGACGTACCTGGGGAAGATACTGCTTGGTGCATTAGAATGTTTTCATACATTTCAGTCTGACTCCACAGCTGGCAATGAAGCTGGGTGTTGTGGTACACACGGGTAATCCTAGCATACTGGTAGGCTGGGTCAGGAGGTTGCAAGTTCAAGCCCTGCCTGGGCAATTTAGTGGTTTAGCAAGAAGAGGTCTCAATATTTTAATAAATAAAATATAAAACCTTAGCAATATGAAACATTTATCTTGCTTGCAAGTATTAGATGTGTAATATTTTTAAAAAGAGCAAGTTTATCCTTTATCAAGAACTTCAGAACTGAAACCAAGGAATTACTCCTTTATCATAAAAGCCAGTGAGAAGCCATTGTTGAATCATAGCAATAAGATGAAGTTAGCCACTTTCACCTTGGAAGGATCACTTCAGCTTGGTCTTAGAAGTAGGAGTAAAAAAAAAACACTACACTGTAGGCAAGACCCAAGCCCACTTAAAAAAAAAAAACAAAAAACAGCAAGAGCATAATGGGGAGAAGATCAACTAAAAGGCAACAGAGATAATGTTGGCAGGACTGGTGATAAATGGATGTGGAATAAGAGAGAAGGATCTTTGCTGGCTCTGAGATTTCTGGCATGGACAACTGAATAGATAGTGTTCCCATGTATAACAGAAAATAAGACAGGCATGGTGGCCCACACCTGTAATCCCAGCACTCTGGAGGCTGAGGCAGGAGGATTGCTCTGAGTTCAAAGCCTGCCTGGGTTACATAGTGAGTTCAAGGCCAGCCTGGACTACATAGCAAGGCCCTGCCTCAAATAAATATATGAATGGATGAATGAATGAATGAATGAATGAATCAATCAATCAATCAATGAAACATGAGTCCTGGGAGCTTATGAGTATAGTGTGTTGGGAAAGACCATTTTATGTCCCCAGTCTTTCCACTCCCTTTTGGGACAGAAGGACAGGTCTTGAGCTGTTAACTGGGAATTAACACTTCAGCCCCCCTATAGTGTGAGCATCACATGTCACCTAACCAGCCCCATTGCTGTATTTTCCCTCTCCCTGCATGGAGAGTTGATACTGTCCTTCTGCAGCATAAGAAGGGTACCGGTGACCAACTGCCTTCTCTTGACTGCCTAGTGGACCTGTGTATGGGAACAGATTCACAGCACTGAAGCTGATCCAACTGTGTATGGGGGACTGATACACACTACTGAATTTGATCTTCCTCCTCCTCCTCCTGCTCCTCTTCCTCTTCCTCTTCCTCTTCTTCTTCCCCTTCCTCTTCCCCCTTCTCTTCCTCCTCCTCCCCTTCCTCCTCCTCCCCCTCCCCC
>NW_022900929.1:47664126-47664927 GCF_012274545.1 Fukomys damarensis
CTCCTCCTCCTCCTCCTCCTCCTCTTCTTCTTCTTCTTCTTCTTCTTCTTCTTCTGAAATTGAACCCAGGCTCTACCCAATGACCTACATTCTCAACCCTTTCTTATATTTTATTTTTTTTATTTTGAGCCAGGGCCTCACTAAGTTGCTGAATTACTCACACTGGGCTCACACTTGCCATCCTCATGCCTCACCCTTCCAGTGGATGGGGTTACAGATGTGCACCACTATGCCTGGCTTGAAGCTGATCTTGCTCTATCTCTTCGTGGAAGTAAAATGTCATTCCATCCAGTCCTTCACAATGTTATCTTTCCACTAGTGACTCTGATACTCAGTTGAAAGGGGCGGAAGAGTTTAGAGTCCTCCCCAAGAATTGTTAACACATGCATAGTATTCTGCCTCCTTAGGATTGATAACTGATATACACTATTCTGCTCGACAATTCTGCTTAACCCAGTGCTATCAAAATTCAGGATACACACTATACACTGTGGAAATAAGCAAAGATACAAAGGAGGCCTTTTTGATAGAAGAATGTGATTGGAGTTTTTAAAATTTTTGATTGACAAAATAATTGCCCATAGGCTTAGGCACAATGTGATGCTTCGACAATACATGTACACATTGCACAATGACAAAATCAATGTAAATATCACAGCTATCACCTTAAATATTTATCATTTCCTTATCTTGAGAACGTTCAAAGTCCTTTCTTCTAACAATTTGGAAAATATGATGCTTTTTGGGTATGATAATGCCACAGGACAATGTATATGCAAAGGTTTTTCAAGAGGTAAGTAG
>NW_022900929.1:47670441-47738403 GCF_012274545.1 Fukomys damarensis
CTCTATACTGTATCCCTAAATGTACCAATAAACTCAATAAAAAAAAAAAAAATTCCAGCCAAAATACATAGGAGTAAGACATCTCTTGGGGTAAGAGACAGAAATAACGGTTAACTATAAAGGGTATGAGGGATCTTATTGCAGAAATAAAGTTCTAAGACAATGTGATGTTGTACCACTTGGCAGAGCATCAAAAAACATCACTGGCTTTTACTCCTAAATTCTGTATCATGTAAAATAGACTTTGATAAATTGTTTTCTTTAAAAAAAACCCAACTCCTCACAATGTTATCATTATGTACTGAAATATGTACAAATAAAAAAATTTTAAATTATAAGTCAAATTTAACTGGAACTACAAAGTGATCATTTAAAAGACTTTAAAATATTCCAGGTGTGGTGGCACAATCCTATAAATCACAGCATTCAGGAGGCTAAGGCAGAAGGATTTGAGGCCAGCCTGGGCTATACAGTAAGCTCAAAAAGAAAAAAAAAGCAAGGAAGGAAAGAAAGAAAGAAAGAAAGGAAGGAAGGAAGGAAGGAAGGAAGGAAGGAAGGAAGAAAGCAAGCCAGCAAGCAAGCAAGAAAGAAAGAAAGAAAGAAAGAAAGAAAGAAAGAAAGAAAGGAAGAAAGGAAGGAAGGAAGGAAGGAAGGAAGGAAGGAAGGAAGGAAGGAAGAAAGCAAGCCAGCAAGCAAGAAAGAAAGAAAGAAAGAAAGAAAGAAAGAAAGAAAGGAAGAAAGGAAGGAAGGAAGGAAGGAAGGAAGAAAGAAAGAAATATGTGTGTGTGTGTGTGTGTGTGTGTGTGCTTAAGCAAAAATACTGAACTTACAAGTGTTCAACGTGCATATGTAGTCTATCCTAAAGATGTTTCTGCCTAAGAAACACTAGCATTCAAATGTCTGTAAAATTTCCTCACCCATCTCCTTTTTTGTTAGTTAAGCTCAAAAAGGAAGAAAGTCACAGTTTTCTTCCTTGTTTTTACTGTGGGGTGTTGACATAGAACATCCCAGTTGGTTACTGATATGCCTTAACAACTCATGTCTCAGGACTTCTCATCTTTATCACAATTTGGTAGAAAGTGGAGCCTGGTATTAGAAATTAAGTATTTTCACTTGCCTTAAAATGTTCTAAATTTGGATATATTGTGTAATGGAGCAGTAAATGCACTGATAGTTTTTATTGAAGGGCTCAATCTTTCCACAACTCAACTCTGAGGTGTAGAAGAGTAAAGTGATGGTAGCACTGACACAAAATATGCAATGCTAAAAGTAGCTGTCTTAGGAACCTAAATGTATGCAGGTTTTTTTCAGCTCTTTCCAGCACTTATATAGGTTATTATTAGTCAAGGGGGAAGTCACCTTTGAACAAATGAAGCCAAATTGTTCAGTAACACTGGTGTAAGGACACTGACAAATTTTTCAAGATATATTGGATAAAAGTTATAAATAGAAATTTCACTTGACTTCAGATTCAGTATGAGTTGAACAGGAAGGTGGTACAAATCTATTTTACCAAGTCATATCATGTGGTCCATAATTGAGCTCCATTACCACCCACCCTATGGGGTCCTTGATGCTGCCCAGCTTCATGCTCTGTGGCAATTACTCCCCCACTCTCTTGACACTGATTCTCTCTTATCAACTTCCAGTTGCGCACTCTCAGCTTGTGGCCTCATCTCCTACTTGGCAGACTCTTCAGTGATTGAGGTCTTGGGGATTCTCATCTTTACCTTAACCTTGTTAAGACCGGAGCCCAGTATTAGAAATTAAGTGTATTCACTTGTGATGAGATGTTCTGAATTCTGACATATTGAGAATCTATGAGATGATAGTTGGAGGTAAGGCATTAAGGAGGCAATTAGGTCATGGTGGTAGAGCCCCCCAGTCTATGGTACTTTGTTATAGCAGGCCAACCAAACCAATATAGTACCTTATTAACTGTCCAGCATGAGTCACAGCCCAGCACTGGACATTTAGAAGCAGCTTCACAGATAAGCCTTAGTGAAAAAAAGCAAATTCTTAAGTCTTTGCCTTACCCTTCTCACTCCAACCAAGGCTCCTCCATTCCTAGGTCCATCCTGAAAATACTGAGGAAGTTTAAGACAGAGGCTAGCTGGCTCTATGGGCCAAGTCATCCGATCCACTTATTTGTTTAGTATCTTCTCTGTAGTGACTACTTTGTGATTAATATACAATGTATTGATACATATAATTTATGTTCCCCCTATTAGTCCATCCACATATCTCTTCCCAAAACCTTCTTGTCTCTGATTTCCTAATGTTGCACTCCTTCCCAGCCCCAATCAATAAGCCAAACCATGTTCTACTGACCAGAAGTCCACTGATATCTATGGTATTATTAAAAGGATACATTTAGTTTTTATACAGTTTGTGCCACAGTGCCCCTAGAATCTCTTAAGAGGTATGAGTGTCTCCCATATGTGAATGCTATACTAACTGATACCTTGGAGTCCTAGATAGTTACAGGATATTCACTAAAAAGACCAAGTCAAGCTTAGAGGGTTGGAACTTACAGGTTTACCTTTCAATCTACGTTATCATTATGTACCAAAATATGTACAAATAAAAAAATGTTTTAATTATAAGTCAAATTTAACTGGAACTGCAAAGTGATCATTTAAAAGACTTTAAAATATGCCAGGTGTGGTGGCACAATCCTATAAATCCATGTACCGATGGCCTATCATGTAATTAAGCATGCCTATGAAATAAACCCCCAAGCAAAAAGGGATTAGGGAACTTCTAGATTGGTGAACATCTCAAAGTACTAAGAGTATTATGGATAGAGATCATAAAATCTCCATGTCCCACTTCCCCACTACCTTGCCTACACACACCTCCCATTTGGTTGTTCCTAAGTTTTATAATTTAAAGTGATTTTCTGAGTTCTGTGAGTCATTTTAGCAGATTATGAAACCTGAAGTGAAAATAATGGGAAGCCCCATTTTATAGCCAGTTAGTCAGAAGGATGGGTGGCCCAGGACTTGTGATTGGTGTCCAAAGTACAGGCAATCTTATGGATCTGGTCTCCTAATTTATAGGGTCTGCATAAGCTCCAAATGTTTAATCTCATAACTAAATTCCATTATAGGACACACCCATCTGTGGTCGGAGAATTGGAAAACTGGTTTCTGGTGTTAAACACAACAGGTCACTTTCTCCACAGAGCAGCTAACTGTTAGGGAATTGATCATGTTTAAGTATGCTGTGGTGCTGCCATCACAGGCTGCATTCTCCTGGTACCTCTTGGCTCCTAAAATGACCTCATGCCCTTATCTCTGGTTTCCCTCCCCGCAAGGCCACAGTGGTCTGTATAAGTTGAAACCTGTGTCTGCAGGACTGGAGCCATAAAAAGCAACCTGGCCCCTGATAGGTTAAAAGTAGCTCACTCCTCATAAATAAGCAATAGCCCAGCCCAAAACTGATAAAAGGACCTTCCTTTCTTTGTTCTTCTCTCCTGCTTCTTCTTCCTCTTTCTCGCTCTCTGCTCTGCTCTTTCTCTCTGCTGTCTCTCTCTCTCCTCCCACCCATTGAATAAAATCTCCAGTCGGACATGTCAGTGTGTGTGTGTGTGTGTGTGTGGCCTAGTTGTTGAGCATCACTATTCCCTTTCACTAACAATGGTCTATTTCTCAAATTTCTGCTAATCAGAAGGAATTGTCCTTGTCATTGTCTTTTAGGGCCAGTCCTCAGTCAGTGTGTAACCATCAGCAGTTATTTAATGCCTGCATCAATATGTCATATCTGTTTATCTAAAACAAGTTTCCTTCCTCCTTTGTCATCTGGCTTTGGGGGACACTGCCCTAAGGTTTGAGGATAATCTGAGGGAGAGGCATCAGTACAATAGAGCGAGCGACAGGACAGTCTGCCCTACCTGCTTGTGTAACTTACTCTGGACCTTCTTAGGCCTGATCTCTGTTGCACCACTTCCTGATTGCTCCTGGGTCCTGTTAACTTTATGGTTCACAGAAGTGAATTAATCTAATCACACTATATATGATATGATGGGCTGGGCTGCTTTAGTATGCTATCCTTTCATACTGTATGGTGACTTAGTCTCTACCACAGAACTAGGACTAATTTCTGAAATATTATTCTTTGCTGCATTTAGCATAATCTTGCTCCAGAATTCTAAAATTCTGCACTAAGACCCTCTGAGGGACTTACCAAAGATTCTACACAGATCTTCATTAGCTCACATATGTATGATTCCATGCAATCTTCCAGGTCCTGTGGCTCAAGAGGCAGGCTGCTGATATCACATCTTAACTTGCTGAACAGCCATCTTTTATTCTGGGTTCCATTCGGTACTTCCTTCACAATCACCTAGTAAGTGGGTTAGAGTAGAATTTCCAAGTACTATATAGTCCATGCTGTCCCCCAAATCTGAGAACTACTACATGTTTTTTTCAGATTTTTTTTTTTTGTATCAGGAATAGAACTGCTCTTGCGAGGCAGGCAGCAGAACCACGGAGCCAAACCCTCAGCCCAAGAACTACTATATTTTGAGTGAATGTTTTAACATGTACAGACCACTAGAGTCCTAAAAGCCAATTGTGTGATAGATGGCTGGATCTTTGGCTTTAAAGTTTGCATTAAAAGCATTTATCTGCTTTGATATTTGCTTTAACATTTCCTTAAAATCAAAGTGCTATAATAAGGGAAGTAAGTGCATAGTTATCCATTCTTAGAGATTTGAGAAGATCTTAAATTACATACCAGGAAATCGCAAGTTTACATTGTACACCTCACACCACCCAGGGAGGGAGCATTTAAAGACAAGAATGGCTACTTTATAATAAATGTTTTATGACCAGAGCTGAACTGACACAACTGAGAGATTGGGGAAAGAGTCTGATTTGCTGGAACTAATGAATTTGACCCATGGACCTAGTGAGGACATGAGGAAACCATTATATCACTGCCACAATATTCTCATATATTTATTCATTCATTCAACAAATACCAATAAGCAATAAGGACAACCTTGTAGAAAGTGTGAGTCCAACATGGTCCCTAAGAATTAGTGAGATAAATGTTACAAGAGAAGTAAGAATGGGGCCACTATGTCACATGGAGGAGACAATAAATCCAAAAACTTTGTGAGGGAACAAAGGATTCCCCTCACGTGCTGAAAACAAAGATGAAACTAGAAGGAGAAGAGGCTAGAGGGGGAAAGCAGCCAGTGCAGAACATTGTAAGCAGGGCATGGGGTGTGTCCCAAGGCTAGAGGGGAGAAACCCACAGGATTAAAGGATAAACCTTATCACCCTTTGGCAGCCACAAAGTAACTTGCATGAAGGCAGATTACAGGTTGCAAAGTCCTTTTACACCTGACTCTTAATTTATTTGGTCCTCTCACAACAAACCTGTGAATTATCCATTCATTTTCTAGAGGGTCTCAGTGAATAAAGTTATTGAACCTCTATGTGTATATGCTATGATTGACTCCAGATAATAAAAACCATATTAGCTAGTTTAAAAGGAGAGTTTAATATAAGAAATTCTGTGTTCATCAGAGTTTTCATCAGAGGGGCTCAAGATGCAGGCACTGAGTTTTCAGTGAGTTCTGGACCATTCCAGCTCTATCATACACAAAGGAGATGCCATTTCGCCTCTGCACTTGCAGCAACTGCTGTTGGAGTTGTTTGCCATTGTAAGGCCTCACTCCCAGGACTGAGCTCACCAAGAGGAAGAGCAAACAGAAACCTCCATGTTTCGACCTCTGACCCTGAAGAGTCTCATGCCTCTGGCACCTCCACGCCTCATGAGAAGCACCAGCAGTGGGACCAATAATGGGCTCAAACTGGCCAACAAAATCGCAGTGGTCACAGGATCCATGCTTGGGTGAGAGCAACTCTTTGGTAATTCTGAAACTGTGACAGTCTCTTGATTTTTGTTGACCACATTGGCTTAGCCTGGTCCCCACAGAGCAAAGCCTTCAAAGCTGAAGCCCCAGTAGCTGATACAAAGCACCAGAGAATGAGATGCTGAGGGGGAAAAGGGACAGGAGAAGAAACAGGAAAACCAGATCCAGCCAGTGCAGAATGTATTACCAAGACGGCCCCACAACAGGCCCTCTGGTGATGGTCCACAGTTCCAGGAAGAATCCTGAACTGAATTTTAGAGGCAACCAACAGGGAAAGGGAGAAGGAATCCAGCCATTGCTTCATAACTCATTGGTCAATAATTATACTACATAAGGTCATTGTAGCATCTTGCGGTGATCTGAGGAGCTAGGGGTCTCCTGTGAAAAGACCCTCCATTTTCAGATTCAGAATGAAGGAGTAGGGCAGTGCTGCCTCAAGTGAAACCCTTTGGCTGAAAATAAGGAGGTCAGGTCCATGAAGAATGAGGAAGTCAGAAATGTATGCAGTGCCAAGAGAGGTTTATTTATAATATCGCAATGGTAAGGACAAAGCTGCCAAGCGGCAAGCTGCATGGCAGAAAGAACTCAAAAGGAGCTTCTCAAAGGCTACTGTACTCATAAGGGAAAGCTGATCCCTAAAACTTAACTGTTTCACTGATTGGTTTACTCTGGGCCAATCAGGGTCTTAGCCTTGGTTGCTGGGGTGCACTGTTGCTGGGATGAGCTAACGGTCATGGGGTCTAGGGGCACACAGTAAATTATGCAAGCTGACCCCTAAAAATAACTGTCCCACACCTGCAAGGGTTTCATAAAAGTAAGCAAGTGGTCATTTCTAAAACCATCTGCCACATCAGCCATTCCTACATTGCTGCCTGTCTTCCCCTCTGTTGCTACATAAAAACCCCATCCTTCTAAGCTGCATGCCTATGAGCACTCAGCACTGAGACAAGAAGCTCTAAGATCATAGCTGCAAACCAGATCAAAGTTTTGAGGATCTGGGAATAAATTGTCACCATAGTAGTTTCAGTAGGAGGTGAGGCCAAGCTTTGTTATAGTACACAGAGGGTCCAATACACCCAGGGCTGATGTATCCCCTCTTTATATCTTCTGTTCATCTTACCACCCATAAGCAGGGCATGATGTTAGCTCACCTGGGTTAGGGGAGAAAATTCATTTGGGAACTTGGGTGAGAAATATAGCAAGCAAGAAAGAAGTCATTTGTTGATGACAATGTAAATTAGCACCATGGAAGTCAGTGTGGAGATTCCTCAAAAAAATTAAAAATAGAAATTCCATTTGACCCAGCTATTGCCCTTCTAGATATCTTCCTGAAAGAGTTGAAGACATATTACAGATACACGCATACCCATTTTATAGCAGCACAATTTGAATAGCTAAATTTTGGAAACAGCCTACATGTCTATCGCCAGATGAATGGATAAGGAAAATATAGTATAAATACATAATGGAGAGCTACTCTGTCATAGAGATAAACTTGAGGCATTCATAGATAAATGGATGCAACTCAAGATCATAGTGTTAAGTGAAATAAGTCAGACACACAAGATTAAATATAGAATGATTTTCTTATAAGAGAAATTCAAAACTATAGTTACAAAAGAGCAAAACAGAAGACAAGAAAATAGGAAGTAGAGAAAAATTTATTGTTTTTACTCAAATGGCTAGGGGAACAAGAGATGAAGAGAGGAAAGAGCAAGGCAAAGGAAAGGGAGTGAGAAAAAAAATAATTCAAAGGAAAAATGATAAAAATGGGGCTTTTGCAAATGGAAAGAAGACCAAGAGTTTAAAGGAGCAGGGAGAGGAGAGATAATAAAAGAAAAAAGAAAAAGAGATGTACTATATGCATGTACCAACTCCCCACCATAAATGTAATCATTGTGTACTTCAAACGTACTTTTAAAAAGTAGGACTCAGCCCAAGCCTGAAATGTCACATCCTCCCGGTCTCTTTACCCACAGGATTGGCTTCGCCGTCGCCCGGTGTCTGGCCCAGGGCGGAGCCCATGTGGTCATCAGCAGCCGGAAGCAGCAGAATGTGGACCACGCAGTGGCCACGCTGAAGGGGGAGGGGCTCAGCGTGACGGGCACCGTGTGCCACGTGGGGAAGGCCGAGGACCGGGATTGGCTGGTGACCATGGTGAAGGACATAGAAGGAGTTATAGCCAGGGATGTGGGGAGTCTGCTTGTATGACCACACTAGGAAAAGAAGCTAATGCCTCCATCACATGAATCAAGTCAACTGCTTGTCCATCAGCTTCTGAGTAGTTAGCTCACAGACTCCTCTAACAGACCTAGTCAAAGAAAAACCACAGAGGGAGCAAGATGTTGGGGTGGAGAAGAACGTTCGTCTCCTGCTGAGTATCAGCCAGGCAGGCCCTCCTGGAAGATTCCAGAGAGGGGACTGAGTAGGACAGGGATGTTGTTACAGGGAATTTCGGTTTTCAGTCAGAGCTAGGTGTTCAGGAAAATGGGGATGTGGTGTGACACTCCAAGAAACAGAGTAGAGGAGAGATGTGTTAAGAAACTGGTAGCCAAGAGTGCCTAGGATTAAAAGGAAACACAGTAAAAGAAACATGGGTGAAATTTCACCCTTTATTGTTCACAGACTCAGGACCCAGCTCTTAAGAGAGAATGGTTCTCCATCCTCTCTTGGAGTTGTTCCTCTCCCAGATTTGACCCAGACATAGCCCACAGATATCAAACGGGAATCACCTCTCACTGCCACACAAACCTTTCCGTCCTTGACTGTGGTCCTCTTCTCACCTACAGGCTCTGAAACGCTGTGGGAGCGTGGACTTTCTGGTGTGCTCAGCAGGGGTCAACCCCTTGGTGGGAAGTACCCTGGGGGGCAGTGAGGAGACCTGGGACAAGGTGAGAACTGGGGGAGGCGCAGGGAGGTGGCGAGATTAACTCTCCCCTTCGCGTAACTCTCCAGCTCCACTGACACACCCAGAGCTGCTCTTCATCTCCCACCTATCCAATCCACTCCCCTTCCCTGCCCATCACAGACTCATTAGCACAGAGCAAGGTCAGGGGCCCAGACTCCATGAACCTCAATTCCCGGTGTGTGAGGTGGAGGATATCTGCCCTCTTCAGGAGCTCCCAGTCTGCAGGCCGTGTCCAATATACATAAAACCAGTCATGAAACATGGAGCTCAGGAAAGGAAAGAATTCTTTTCCTTGTTTGTTTCCCTTGGCGGAGGCATCAGCCCTCCATTCTCACCTGGTTCATTTCCTGACCCAGTGACAACACTGGACTGACTGTGGTCTAACCTTCGCCTCTCTTTTGCTTTAATTTCAAATCATGGACGTCAATGTGAAGGCACCAGCCCCCCTTCTGAGATAGCTGCTGCCCTACATGGAGAAGAGGGGGAGAGGGTGAGGGTTAAGGAAGGGGAATAGAGAGGGAGATGCTTCCTATCAAGCAGGAAGCTGGGAAGCAAGAGTAAGAAGGTCCAGTTTTGAGTTAGACATTCCCACTGCGAAGCAAGCTTAGTTGGCAGTGATGCAAGAATGGTGACAGCTTGGCTTTCAGACTATGGGTCACCTAAAGAAATCACAGAATTCAATCCATTAGTATGCCTAAGAAATAGATCGAGTATGAAAGACTGGGAAGTCCCTGCAAGGCCTCAGCAGGAAGGAAGATGAGGGCTGCACAGAAAGAGAGACTGGAGTTCCCACAGCTGTCCTAGAATCGGAGAAATGGAAGCGGCCTGTCTTGGGCTGTAGAAGCATGAGCCATAAGGATCCAGGATGATGACCCTAACGTACTGTGGCCTGTGTGCCTGCAGCAGAGCTAGATACCCAGCTGGAATGTGGACTGGGTCCCTGGTGTTCAGCTATGTTTGCTCCGCCTAGGCCCCTGTTCTGATTCAGGGCACCTCTGCAGTCTGGCTTCTCTTAGTAATTGACATATTTTATCATGTCAGTTAATGTTCACAACAGTTCTGCTAAGCAGAAGACATTTGCTAAAGGACATTCTAAGTGATGTATGTATTTCAGGCAGAAAGAACAAAAGACCCCATGTGGAAAATCTGACATAAAAGTAAGATGAAACACACAGAAAATACTAACATATGAATAAATTTAAATACCTAATGTAAAAAGCAATAATGATTTTTGTAGGGTTAAAAACGCTAAGTGTGCAAAGAATAATATTCAAATCAGGAAGACAGAAATGGAGCTGTTATAAGATTTTCGTGTTATTGAGCTAGGGTTTGAAAATTAATTATAAACTTTGATTAGCTAAACAAGCCTGTTTTGTTTTCTGGAATAACAGCTACAAGAATGGCAACAGAGTATGCAGTGTACGTAACAAAGTACCTGGGGAAGAAGTTAAAATAGAAAAAATAATATGGAATAAAGAATTCACAAGGAAAAAAAACTGGTGCAATAAAAATATCACAGAATTGAATGTTAGATGTTAATCCCAATACATTAGTAACTGCAGTTAAAATATAAAGATAGTTAAACCAGAATGTTTAATCAAATTAAAATTATTTACCTGGGCATGGTAGTACCTGTCTGTAATCGCAGCACTCAGGAAGCTGAGGCAGGAAGATTTCGAATTTGAGGCTGTCCTGGCAAATTAGCAAGACCTTACCTCAACACACACACACACACACACACACACACACACACACATGCACAAGCACATGTGCGCACTCACGCGCGCGCACACACACACACATAAAGGTTTTTAATCTAATTAGACAACAATGACATGTTTCACTAAATTCTTCATTTTTGTTGACTGAGTTTATAGTGCTAGGAAGAATATTAGTATGATGGTTATAGTTCTGGGGAAAGCTGGGAATCAAAATATTGTTTGAAGTAGGACAGATAAACCAGAGCATACTGCACACAGGTGCTCATCTCAACGGCTCGACTTGGAGTACACATCTTAAATCCCTCTTAAAGACAATGAAGTAAAACTATATCTTTTCAAGATTATAAACAATAGTGGTTAGCAGAATATAATACTGTCTATATTAAATGAAATGTTCTGGGGGAAAGTTAAATTTCCAGTGGTAGAAGAAAGGAAATAATACAGACAGAACCCAATAGAAAAGGAAACAAAATACAATGCAAGGGTCAAGAGAACCAAAAATTTATTTAAGCAAAAACTAATAACTATTATCAGGAATAAAGACAAAAGGCACCACTAGACATCCCAAAGGCAATAAAAAGAGAATGTTAAACAGAAACTAACCAAAAACAAACTGAAATCATTGTAAAATAAACATTTTTTAAAAAATTATACCCCTTACCAAAACTATCTCAAGAAGAGACAGAAAATGTGACTGGCCAGTGCTATTTCCATTCAATAAATGTAACCTACTTTCAATTTTTTTCTTAAAAAAACCAAGTCCACACAGAGATAGCTTCTCTAGCAATATAATTTGAGAGAGATAGTTGAAAGCTTAAAGGAAAATGAAGATAAATCCCTCTACGAGGCCCCAGCTATTCTCATTCTCAGTCACATGAGGTAACCTTCTTCAGCTCCCATCCTACCCGCTTTTCATTTTCCCAGGCAAGGTTCAGTGGTCCTGGTCTCCTCCATTGCTGCCTATTTCCCAGTTACTGTAAGTAGGACTATCTGTGGCTCCCCATTGGGTAAGAAAAACTCCCCCTCCTTTCATCTGGAAAATCAGTTTCACAGTTGCTCCCTCAGGACTATTTGTGTACGAAAGTGATCACCGTGGTCTCAGACTTTGTCTTTTATATAAATTTATTTAATGGGAGCATCTTGCCCTCTCTTTGGGGCATTATCTCTCAGACTTAATGAACAATCAGGAAGTGTACATGGATGATTGCCTGGTCAGAACTTAGGAAATTAAACTGACTCTTCCTTGTCTTCATTCCAGCCTGCTAATCTATTTCCCTTTGGATCCACAGAAGCTGGGAGTCTGCAGTGTCAGTAAAACAGCCCTACTGGGCCTCACCAAGACTCTGGCAGTGGAACTGGCACCAAAGAACATCCGGGTGAACGGCCTAGTACCAGGAATCATAGAAACGGCGTTCAGCAAAGTGGTAAGGTCTAAGGCCAGCAACACTTCCAACCCCACTGTGCAGCAGCGTAACTACTGCTGGAAGGCCTCACCCCATCGACCAAGACTTTCAAACTTAGACCTGTTGGCTCTTGCTCTGGTGTTCTGGTCCAAGCTTTTGTGATCCACTGCAGATGAAGACTCAGTCCTCTGTCAAGGGCCACGTCATAGTGTCTCCCAGTAGCCCTTTAGACACACAGCCTGAATAATGTACAGCCCATGTGATCCATCTGCAAAAGCACCACTAACCTTTTGACCTTTTCTTTAGCTCACTGAAGACAAGGCCTTAATAGACCATCTCAACCATTTTTTCGGTTTACAGAGGTAGGTTATGGCAAGGCAGAGTCCCCTGTGGCTGAATTAACATGACCACAGAAGGTTTTTGAAGTATGAAAATCACAGAGCAACTTCTGCAGATTTCTACCCCCAGATCTGATGATGCCCCCTGGGATGGCCTCTGCAGTTCCTCGTAGACCTCACAGGATTTCACTTGCACCTCTTCCTCATCTCTGCAGGACCTCGATTTCAGTGTCACATGGGAGCCCAGGGGCTGTGGGGAATCTGTCACCAAGACTCACTCCCCTCTCCTCTCTCCATACAGACTGGGACAGCCTGAGGACCATGCCGGACTTGTGTCCTTCCTGTGCTCCCCAGACTCCGGCTTCATCACTGGTGAGAACATCGCAGTGGCCGGCTTGTCCCCCCATGTCTGAGGGGCTTCTCCATGCAGGAGCCCCATGTGCCTGTGCTCCAAGTGTGTACACTTTAATTGAAACCCTTCCCTGACAGAAATAATAAAGAACGTAGCAAAAGAGGCCTGATAGTGTGAAACTATCATTAAAACCAGCTAACGACAATGTCAGCTTTGCTAGAAAACAAAATGTGTGCCTAAGAGTCTTGGACAAAAGCAAAAAGCTAAAATTAGGCTGTAAGATAACGTGCGTTGCCTTCTAAACATTCCTATAAACCTGATGTTTCGATCCCTAATTCTACAGTTGAGAAAGCCAAGACAGAGTGACTTAAGGACGATGTGCTGAGAACACAGATAGGGGATCTAAGCAAGTTGAACTTCCGTCTGCTTGTAAAAGGAGAGGGATTAGCATGGAATTGTATCTAAGGGGAAAGAATAGCCTCCAGGGTCTTCATTTTCCCTTTGGATTCCTATCCTATAAGACCAGATCTGGTCTACTTGCACTCACACAGGTCAACCTTCCACAAATATATGCTCAAGCAGTAACAAGTGTCTCTCACACGATGCACGCTGACCACTGGAGCCTGAAATGCAGGGACAATGGCAAGCCCCATGAGGGTCTTTCCGTATTTCCTTGGCCCTCTCTGGGTTCACAAATATTTCTGGTGGGCAATCCCTGTGCACACTCCCACAGCAACATGCCCTGTGCATGGGAGGAGTTACTGCCGGCATAGCACACACAACCTGTGAAGGGTGGGACCTGGGAAATAAGTACCTGCGCTGCTTGCTTGCACACAACGTCTCAAAAGGGGCCCAGGGGTGAGCACTCACCCACACACCCGCAGGGGCACCTGACACCTCTCTTACCATTCTTTGACTTTCCGCCTGCCACCTCTCTTCTTTCCCTCCCTTCCTCCATTTCTCCTTCCCTCTCACTTTCTCCCTCGTTTCATCTCCACAGGAAGTCATTTTTGGTCTCAGGATCTGCTTTGGTAGTAATCAAAACTCATACAAAAACCAAACTTTTCATTGAACATTTATAAGTAAATGACTAAAAATCTAAAGTTCTCAATGAGCCAACACAGAGGCTGAAACTTACTCACCCTAGAAAATAATTCAGTTATTTACAATAAGCACATGTTGCTAGAAACACTCTAAGGAAATAAACATCAGAGTTGGTGTTTCCTAAAGTGGGTATCATACTTGAAAAGAAGTGAAAATTTTAAATGTAGATAAATAATTTCATGCTACCCAAAATTATTAGGCAAGAAGACAGACAGTCTTCTAGCACTGAAGATGGCACTGAAGTAATTAAAAGCTGAAAGAGAAATAAATGACCCTATAGATGTGGTACAGACCAGGAGCCCTTGAACTTGCACCATTGGGTACCATTGAGAAAGTCAGTTCTCTCTTCCCTATGTCCTTCCTTCAAACGTGAAAGGCATGGTGCTCTCCCTGCCTGTTCTGGGTTGCTGAACATTCTTTACTGAGCATTCTCAGGTCCCTCTCTATCATTGTTAGACATCAGGTGAGTAACATCTCCCAAATTTAATTTTCTAAATTTTATGCAAAGTGCCTTACAATACACTTCCACGCCTCTCCCCCATGACTCCCACACATCAAAAGCAGTGTGCATCTCCCAGCCTGCTCCTGGATCAAACTGACTAAGGACAGATCAAGAGCTCTCCTAGGTTTTTCATATAACTACTTTGAATAAAAGTTAACTTATTAGGCTGGGGTTTTAGCTCAGTGGTTCTGGAGCCTGACTTATAAGCATAAGGACCCGAGTTCGATCCCCAGTACCACACACACAAAAAAAAGATAAAAGTTAACTTATTGAATGCTTACTATGTGCCACACACAGTATAGTATTTAAACTTGACTTTTACAGAAAAAGAAAAAGTTAAGACTTTAACTTTCCCAGAGTCACTCAGGCAACAGGAAGAAGATTTGAACCTATTCCACTGAGCCCAAAGTCTATGTTCTTAATTATTAAACTATGCTCCAAGTCAGGTGTGGTGCTGCATGCCTGTAATCCCAGCAGCACTCAGGAGGCTGAGACAGGAGGATGGCTGTGAGTTCAAGACCAGCCTGGGCCACATAGTGAGTTCCAGGTCAGTCTGAACTACATAGTGAGACCCTGTCTCAAAAAAAATTTTTTTAAATAAACTATACTCCAACTTGATGAATGACTCCTGTTATTTTTTTTTTCCTGTTTCTCATCTAAATTTGTATACTTTCAGTATTCAGAAGGCCATAGTTTGGATGGTAAGTGTTCCCAAATGTCCTTGTACAAAAGTCTGGTCCCAGGTAAAGCACTATTGGAAAGTGGTGGGAACTATTTTTTTTTAATCTAACAAATATTTTTAATTATGATTATTTTTTTCTTTTATGGTACATGTTTGCAATTAATGTAATTTACAGTCATCTTGGGGAGTTATTACATGTACATATAACAGCTTCTTTGGTTTTTTTTTTTTGTGTGTGTGTGTGTGTGTTTTGTTTTTGTTGTTGTTTTTTTATACTGGGGATGGAACTCGGGACCTTGAACTTTTGAGACAGGCAGCGGCACCACTGAGCTAAATCCCCAGCCCAACAGCTTCTTCTTTTTTTTTTTTTTAATCTTCCAGTTCCTCTATCCCCTTTTTCGTTCGTGTTGATGTTATTTGTCTTAGCTCATGTTATGGTATATGGTGTTTACAGTAATTGAGGTTATTAGGTTCCTGTACATGGCATATATTTATTCTACTTATTTCCCTTTTTCCTCCTCCCCACCCCTTGCCCTTGGACCATTTACTTATTAAAAGAGATTCATCCCCTTGTCCCTTTCTATCCATTTTTATCATTTTCTGTTGTTTGTATTTTGCCTTTCTCAAATAAGAGATACCATATGATATTTAAGCTTGTGTGTCTGATTTATTTTCCAGGTCCATCCGTTTTCTTACAAATGTCTTAAATGTGTCATTCTTCATAGCTGAGTAGTATTCCATTACATATAGATACCATGTTTTCTTTATTCAATTGTCTGTTGATGGGTATAAAGGCTTTTTCCAGGATTCAGCTATTATGAATTGTTCTGCTATAAACATTGGAATGCATGCATCACCATAGTTTGATGATTCAAGCTCTGTGGAGAAGATATGTAACAGGGGGATAGCTGGATCATATGGAATTTCTAATTTCAGTTCTTTGAGAAATCTCCACACTGATTTCTACGATGGTTGCACTAATTTACTTTCCCACCAACAATGAAGGAGGGTACCTTTTCACCATAGCCATGCCAACATTTAGTATTCTTTGATTTACTCCATTCTTTCTGGAGTAAGATGGAGTCTTAGGGTTCTTTTAATTTGCATTTCTGTAATGGCCAGAGACAATGAACCCTTTTTCATATATTTGTTGACTGTATTTCTTCCTCTGTGATGTGTCTGTTAATTTCTCTTGCCCATTTCTTGACTGGGTCTTAAATTTCAGAAGATTTACTTTTTTTTTTTAAGTTCTTTGTATATTCTACATATTGTTCATGTCAGAAGAGTAGCTAGCAAAACTTTTTCCCTTTCTGTAGGTTGTCTCTTCACTCTACTGATTGATTATTTTGCCGTACAGAAGCTTTTTAGTCTGATATAATCATATTTTTTGATTTTTGTTGCTATTTCTTGTGCAATTGAGAATCTATTTAGAAATCCTTTCCTATACCTATGTGTTCAAGTGTTTTACCTATTTTATGTTCCAGAGGGTTTAATGTTTCTGATTTAATGTTTAGATGCTTGATTCATTTTTATTTTAATTTAGTATACGGTGAGAGATAAGAATCCATCTTCAATGTTCTACAAACAGATACCAGTTTTCCAGCACACCTGTTGAATACGCTGTCTTTCCTCCACCATACCCTTTTGACCCCTTTGTCAAAGATTCAATGGTCAAATGTGTCTGGAGAGGTTTCTGTGTTCTCATTTGTGTTCCATTGATTCACACATCTGTTTTTGTTCCAAAACCATGCCATCTTTACCACTATAACTTTGTAGTATAGCTTGAGGTCAGCTATTGCTATGCTGTCTGCACTGTTCTTATTGCCCAAAATTATTTTTGTTATTCTGGGTCTCTTCTGGTTCCATATGCATTTTGGTATTGTTCCCTCTAGTGTGTGGTGGTGGAAACTTTAAGAGCTAGATCCAAGGGGGAGGTCTGTGGGTCATGCTCTTAAAGGAGAAGCTGGGACTCCAGGTTCTCTCGCTCCCTCTTTTTGCTTACTAGTCATGAGATAAGTGGTTTTGCTCCACCACACACTTGCACCATATTGCAGCACAGCCACTCATGGACTAGAATCTCCACAACTATGATCCAAATAAATACTTTATCTTTCTAAGCTTATTGTCTCAGGTATTTGTTACAGTGGTGGAAAGCTAACCAGCACACAGATTGGCAGTTCATGATTTTTGTTTCAAAGCCCAGTTTCAAGGAGGGCAGGGACAGGGGGAAAAAATGAGAACCAAGACCTGTCATATAGAGGTGCAACATCCCAACAATGAATGTAACTGTACTGTGTACCTAAAAGGTACCAATAAACTCAATTAAAGCTGAAAAAAAAAACAAGTTTCAGAGTCCACCAGATTCCAACCACTTTCAGATGTTTGATGAGAAGAATTAACATCCTCCAACCTCAGCTGAGCCAGGTAGCATCATACTCTGGAGGGAGCAGAAAGATATAATAAATGCATTTCCAAAGAGGTTGGTTATAATCTCTGTAAAGAAATATAAACAGTAAGAAAATATAAAAGGTAATAGGTGAGAGGAGCGGAATGGGAAACAAAGAGGCAATTTAAACCTCAGAATAAGAGTGTGTGGAGATCACACCTGAATGAAAACACAAATTGCAAACTCAGACTACATCTCTGAAAACACCTACCCCACATACTGAACCACTGAATGGGAATGCTAGAATGAATTCATTTAAAGGTGCAGAGAATCTGTAAGGTGATGATGATTTCTGGGATGGATCATGAGAAAGAAGAAAATCCACTAGTAAAAGGAGACTGACATTGTTGCGGGGAGAAAGGAACCCTCCTCCATTGTTGGTGGGAGTGCAGACTAGTGCAACCACTATGGAAATCAATATGGAGATACCTCAAAGAGCTTGGACTGGAGGTTCCATTTGACCCAGCCATCCCTCTGTTGGGTATCTTTCCAAGAGAACTGAAAGAATCATATCACAGAGAAGTATGTGCACCCATGTTTATAGCGGCACAGTTTGTAATAGCTAAATCTTGGAAACAACCTATTTGCCCATCCGTTGGAAACTGGATAAAGAAGTTGTGGTTTTTCTATAAAATGGAATATTACTCAGCCATAAAGAGCGAGAGAATAGATTCATTCATAGGAAAATGGATACATATTGAAGATATACTCCTAAGTGAAATAAATAAGTCCCACATGTGTAAATACCGAATAGTTTCCCTGGTGTGAATATTCTGCAACAATGCATAAGATTCTAATAAGATTACTGACATTTAGAAATGGGAGGAAAGGAGCTAAAGATGTAGGGAAGGTGTGATACGTAGGGGAAGAACAAAAAGGGAAAAGAAAAAAATGTGAGAGAATGAAAAGATGAAAATAAAGTGTTTGTAGATGGGGAGGGGAGGAGGGGGTGAAGGGAGGGCAGAGGTAAGGGGAAAAAAATGAGAATCAAGACTTGCCATGTAAAGGTACATGATCCCAACAATGAATGTAACTGTACTGTATCCCTAAATGTACCAATAAACTCAATAAAAAAAAACAAAAAAACAAAAAAAAAAAGAGACTTTGTAGGAAAACGATGATTGGGGAGGCATCTACAGAACTGGTATCTCTCTGATCTGTACAATAATAATCTAAATAGCAAAGACTGGTCACTTGTAATTACTCAACTATAATGGTAACAAAAAATTTCTGAGCCATAAAGACCACAGCAAGGGGAAATAGACAACAGGGTCAGAAGAAGCTGAAAATAAAGGTGATGTCAGTAATGACAATGAAAAACTACATGCATCTGGCTCATACCCTACCCCAGACCTAGAATCAGAAACATCTCTGAGAAGAACTGGCCTCTTTTAGTGGGAAATAATATTCAAAGACCACAATTTGGATGCTGAGGATGCAACCACTTTGATCATTATTTCTAGGCTCTTTTTTTATTATATCTAGGCTTTTTCTAACATACATGTAAGAAAACTAGATATATATGTATAATTTTACTCTATATAGTAAAACCTTGGATGGTGAGTAACTTGTTCTACAAGTATTCTACAAGGTGAGCAAACATTTCTTTTTTCTTTTTTCTTTTTTTTTACTGGGGATTGAATTTGGGTCCTTGAGCTTATGAGGCAGGTGGCAGAACCACTGAGCTAAATCCCCAGCCCATGAGTAAACATTTCTAATAAATTTTAACTTGATAAATGAGTAATGGGGCCGGTGATTTAGCTCAGTGGTTCCGCCTCCTGCCTCCCAAGTGCAAGGACCCGAGTTCTATCCCTGGTACCAAAAAAAAAATAAAAACAAAAACAAACAATCCCAAGCACTGGGGAAAATAATGATAAAAGATAAATACGTAATGTCTTGCAATATGACTAGTAGTGACACCAAAACATCACATGATCACAACTGAGCCAGTGGTTGTCTTCCCCTCCCCCTTCCCTTCCCCTTCTTTCCCTGGTATTGTGGATGATCATCTCCCAACAGCAAGACGTTGTGGAAGAGCTCTCATCTTCAGAGAAGGAGGAAATAAAGGCCAAGTAATCCCACTTCAAACGAGATGTGTAAAAGTGAAAAATTTTGTAGAAAAGCTCCACTTGAATAAGGCTGTAGCAGTGCAAGTGATGAATCTGTTTTACAGCAATGCAATGACACATTTCTATGAAATCCTCAAAAGGAGGAAAAATCAAGTGTATTTGGGTAAGTTCCTTATCAAAGTTGCATAAAAAAGATTCCATTGACGCAATAGATAGCAGTGATTCCAATAGTGAAAGTTGTCCTGCACAATAACCCTCTTCTCACTTGTCTCAGTCAAACCAGCCACAAAGCATTTCAAAAGTAAGTGCAGGTTAATTTATTTATTTATCTTTATATTTTGTATTTTCTTTATTATTTTGTATTATGTTACAGTATTGTAATTATTTTATATGAACATTTTTGGGATGTGGAACAAGTCATCTGAGTTTCCATTATTTCTTATGGGGAAATTCACTTTGATATACAAGTGCTTTGGATTACAAGCATGTTTCCAGAATGAATTATGCTCACAAACCAAAGTTTCACCAGACATATTCCATATACATACACGATATGTAGCATATAATTATATGTCATACACATATGTAAATTCCATATAGTTTAATACTTTCAAGCCAAATTTAGAATCACACAATGCTTTGAGAAATACAATAGTACTACTCTACCACCAATAATTTTTAAAGCAACATAAATCTTTTCAAATGCTATCTCTAACCTTGCCTTCATTTTTATGGTTGTACTGTAGCTACATTATCCTATCTTATAGCCTTCAGATAGCCTTCACACTATACTCCCTCCCTTATAACCCGTTTAGTTTTCATTTTATAAGTAACCATATTTATAGGACTTTTTATGTATTTGTGCCATCCACACATCATCAGAGCAGAACGCTGTGACGTATTATAGTTCCCTCCTGTTAACTTCGTTTAGTTTTAGCCCCACAAGGAATTATGTTTAATGTTCACCATCAGTCTTTATGTCAGTGTCCTTCTGGTTACTTTGGTCATCAGAAACTTGTTCTTCAGGGAATTTCTCAAGAAGGGCTACAAGTGATGGTCTCAAGCTCTTCTGTGGTATGTCTGTACTTGCTCTTTTGTACTTCAAAGTCAGTATCCCTAGATATAAAGTTCCTGGTTTACATTTTCTTTCCTTGCTTATATTAAATATCATTGTGTTTTCTTCTCACAGTAGGGAAGTTGTTCTGCTTCATAGGTTTTTCACTTGTAATCTTATACTGAATTTTGGGGGGGGTTCTACTTTGGATGCAAACTTTGTTTCCCTGAAATTTAAGAAGAAAACATGGTTAATATACTCTTTATAAATTCGAAGTGCTCCCTCTTGTCTGAGCCCATGGGCATTGGCCTGGTGCAAGCAGGCATGGACACCCTGCAAAAGCGGCCGGGGACCCACAGCTTGAGTCCCACCTGGTACAGCAGATGAGGCTCAGGGTGAGGAAATGCCTGTCTAGGGAGTATCTACCGGCTTGGGGGGCGGGCAGTGCGCCTGCCCACAGCACAGTGCATCCCATCACGCACAATAATGAGGTGTTTTTGTGAGAGCAGAGCCCCTCTGTATGGCTTTATTGTATTATTTAGGATTAATTTTTTGAGAGGGTCTCCTTATGTAATTTAGTGACTCTGATACACTCTATAGCCTGGCCTCAAACTTGTGGCAATCCTCTTGCCTCAGCCTCCCAAGTGCCAGAATTATAGGCATGCACTGCCATGCCTAGCATCCTCTGCATGCAACTTTAGAAGCACCTAGGCCAAGTAAAAGGAACTGTTTCTCCCCAGTCCCTGTGTGAGGGAAAACCTGGTTGGCCCCAACTCCAAGATACCTGTAATCTGTTTACGTATGAGTAACATTTCTATATCTGACCATTGTTCATAGAGGCTAATGATGTACCTCAGTTATTTTTAGCTTATTCTAGTCTTACTGCTGTTCTCCTTTTTTGAAACTGTGCTTCTTCTAGCCAGTTAAAAAAACCTGGCTGGGTGTGGTGGCTCATGCCTGTAATTCCAGCACTTGGGAAGCTGAGGCAAGAGCATCGCCTTGAGTTCCAGGGCCAGTCTGGACTACACAGCGAGACCCTGTCTCAAAAAACAAAGTAAAGCTTGGGGAAATGATTCACTTGCTCTATCCATTGTCTCTGTTCACCTCCCCAACTTTTCTCCTCTAGGATGATTCCAGTGCTCCGCACAAAATCCATGAAGTTCTCAAGTCCTGCCTGAAAGAGGAGGAGCCCTTTAATATCCAGAAGTCCATGTCGCCCAAGGTGGAGGGTGGCAAAGGGGACCAGGAGGCGGTGGACATGAACTGTCTGCAGAATAACTTAACCTAAAGTGAGCAGGAAGAAGCAGTGGGGGCGGGAAGATGCATTCTGTCCTCTTGTACAGAGTCTACTTCTTGTAACCATGAGTTAAAGTCTTTTCCTTTTCTGATCTCATGGCATGCTTTGATGTATTTTGTAAAGGAGGGAAAAATAAACAAAATAAGCAAAGAAACCGAACAGAATTGCATATGTCTGGTTGTTTGTGCTGTCTGTATGTTGCTTCTGCAGCTGTGATTTCTAAACCTATGCTGTTATTCAACTGACTGCTTTTTTGTTTTGTTTTGTTTTGTTTGTTTGTTTTTGTACTTTGACCCACCTTTTTTTGGAATACAAGTAAAAATAAGTTTTTGAAATAAATCTTTTTAAAAAGCAAAAAAAAAAAAAAGTGCTCCCTAATCCATGGTTTTATGCGTTGTTTTAAAGTATCTAAAATCTGGTTCCTTCTCATTGCTCCTCTCTTACCTGGCCCTCTTTTCATGCATCTCTGTTGCTCCTGCCTAACCCAGTTTTGTTTCCACTCGCAGCACTTTCTCATCCCTATGGGACCCTTCTCTATAGACAAGCCCTGGAAGGTCCATTTATTTGATTTGTAGGACTTCGGTTTATCACTCCAACCCCTGGGAACCCTACTGCGGACACCTGGAAGTGGACAAAACTCCTGCCAGTTTCAGCTGCTACTCCGAAGGGGTCTGCTGTGCTTTCCGGTGAATTATTTTTGGCTCTTTTGGGTTCTCTCTATTCTCAGATCCTTCAGACTCTTTATGAGTTAGATGTCATTTCTCCCCAAATAGATTTATAAATTCAATAAAATTCCAAAGAAAAATCCTGTCTGGGTTTTTCTAGAAATTCACAGACTGATTCTTAAAATTTTTAAGGAAATTCATTCAAATGACCTACACCTAGACTTTCTAAAAACCACTTTGGGTAAGAACAAAGTAGAGAACCAACAATACGTGGTTTAAAAATATATTATAAAACTTAAATCATCAAGACAGTGTCATGCTGCTCCACAGACTTAGAACTGAAATATATTCCAACCATATGATCCAGACATTCATCCTGAAGGCATTTATCTAAGCTGTTCCTGAGGTCATATGAGAAGCCAGCTAGGAATTAAAGCTGACTCTCTACACAGATGACTTATATGCTGTGGACTATAGCAGCACATCTTTTCTGATTTCTAAAATTTTCTAAATCTTGGTGGATCTTCACTTGGACGCAAAGAAATGGAAAATAGCTAGGAATATCTCTGATCTGTACAATTTAACACAATGATGGGACTGTTAATATGCTGAGACTAAACCCTGTTAAGCTTTTAAAAGAACATCTCAATATTGTAAATATTTCCTTTCTACTTTGACAAGTTTGATTCCAAGAACATTTTGTTCCCAGAGGAATATTTAAATTAATTATCACTGCACCAAATTCAACTAAAGCAGGAACAATTTGTTTTTGACAAAACAGATTGTCATAAGTAAGTCTGGTCAAAAATATAGGAATTCATATTCTTCTGATATAATTTGGCTTGGAAAGCATTATCAGTCTCAACTTATCACTAAGAATTTAATCACCGGGTTTTCTCTCTGACCTAAACCTATAAGAGTTCTCCTGGTTTTCCTTCAGTTCACTTTTATTTTCATCAAACACAAACACAGGAAGGGCTGGGGATTTAGCTCAGTGGTGCCGCTGCCTGCCGGCAAGCGCAAGGTCCAGAGTTTGAACCCCGGTACCAAAACACACACACACGCAAGAATCATCATATTTCTTGGTTGGAATTATCATCTTCTTTAATTCCCATTTGGATATTCAAATTCCCTCCACAATATCCTTGCAAAAATGATTTTCCAAACTCCTTGAATAACTAGCGTTAAGGAAGTCACTACTTCTTTAGCAGTGTATTTTTTCTATAGATAGATTTGAGCACTTCAGGTTTTTTTCTTAATTTGAGCTGAAAAATTCATCCTCATGGAGAATGAATACAGCCCAAGAACAGGCCCCATTGACTGACCACACTCAGCAGGCAAGACAGGGCAGGATCTAACAGTCATACACACAAAAAAGTTAGTGTGAAAAACAGAATAGGTCTTAGCAGTGACTCTCTCTCTCATTCCCCACCCTCTCTGCCTTTACTAATATAACCATTAAAACTTATTAATCTTTAGATAGTTAACTCCATGCTATTACTATTGATTATCAGTGGATGTGTAGTTGTTGCATTTAGTAGATATTTACTGTATGTCAGTATTTAGTTTGCCTTAGAATTTATACAATAATTATAGCTCTCTTTTCTACGATTAAGGATAGTACATTATTGGTTCTTATGTATGTCAGTATCCAATTTGTCATTAATGATTCTATCATTGATGATTTGGCTGCTATTTCCAGGGTGGAACAGTTTTTGCTATTTTTTACATGACTGATAATATCCAGATTGTCTTTGTGTCATAAACTATACCACAATCCATTCCCTGAGAACTGAGTGGTGAGTCGGTTATGCCATAACTTCCTCTCCCAAATAAACGGAGGTGGTCAGATATTGTGACAAAGGCAAAGGTCTATAGTTAGCCACACCAGAGTCCACAGCTAAAAGTAGATGTGAACTGAAGAGATCTCCATACTAGCAACAAAATTCTCTACTTCAAGTAGAAAAGATAAAATCACAATGAACTCTACTGAAATCCAGAAAATTATTAGTAACTATTTTGAAAACCTGTACTCTAATAAATTGGAGAATCCAGAAGAAACGGGTAGATTTCTAGAATATATGAATTACCAAATGTACAAAATAATAAATGCAAGACATCACAAAAATAGATGCAAAGACAAAAATCATATGATCATCTCAACAGATGCAGGAAAAAGCATTTGACAAAATCCAACATCCATTCATGTTAAAAACCCTGAAGGAAGTAGGTATAGAAGGGCCTTATCTCTATCTGATAAAAGCCATTTATGAAAAACATGCTGCCAGGATGGGTAGGGAAGAGGGGAATGGAATTAATATGAGAAGAAGAAGAAATGGAAACAAAGTCTTTATAGATAGGGAAGGGTGGAGGGGTTGAAGGGAGAACAGGGGAATGGGGAAAAAATAAGAACCCAGATGGATTATGTAAAGGTGCGAATTTCCAATTATGATTATCATTGTATTGTATACCTTAAATGTACCCCAAAATTAATTAATTAATTAATTTTTTAAAAAACAGTGCCATAATTACATTAAATGGTGAAAAACTGAAATTTTTCCACTAAAATCAGGAAAAGGACAAGAGTGTCCATTATCACTTGAATTCAGTATAGTTATTTAAACTTTATCCAGATAAAGAAGATGTGGGTTTTCTATAAAATGAAATACTACTCAGCCATAAAGAATGAGAAATCAGATTCATTCATAGGAAAATGGATACATATTGAGGATATACTCCTAAGTGAAATAAATAAGTCACACATGTGTAAATACAGAATAATTTCTCTGTGTGAAAAACTATAATAGTACACAAGATCCTAATGAGATAATTGACAATGTGAAATAGGAAGAAAATGGATAAAGGTGTAGGGAAAGTGGGAAGGGTAGGGGAAAGGTAATGAGGGAAAAGAAAAAAATATGAGAAAATGAAAAAATGGAAATGAAGTGTTTGTAAATGGGGAGGAGAAGTGGGGGTGAAGGGAGGGCAGGGACAAGGGGAAAAAATGAAAACCAAGACCTGTCATGTAAAGGTACAAGATCCCAGTCATGAATGTAACTGTACTGTATACCTAAAATGTACCAATAAACTTAATGAGGAAAAAAAAAGGAAATAAACTTTATCCAGAGAAATCAAGCAAGGGAAGGAAATAAAAGGGATATACCCAGTGTAGTGGCACATGCCTGATTTAATGCAATCCCCAGAAAAATACCAACAGCATTTCTCACAGAAATAGAAAAAAATATCAAAATTCATATGGAACCAGAAGAGACCCAGAATAGCAAAAGCAATCTTGGGTAACTAAAGCAAAACTGAAGGCGCCAGCTGGACATGGTGGTACACACCTGTAATCCCAGCACTTGGGAGACTGAGGTAGGAGAATCACTGTATGAGGCCAGCCTCAGTTACATAGTGAGTTCAAGGCCACCATAAACTGTCTTAGAAGACCCTGTCTTAGAAAAAAATAAAAAGCATCACAATCTCAGATTTCAAGTTATATTACAAAGCTACAATGATTTTTTAAAAAAGAAAAACAGCATGGTATTGGCACAAAGAAAAAACATATGGATCAATGGAGCAGAATAGAGGATGCAGAAACTACCCAAAGACATTCAGCCATCTGATCTATATTAAAGGGGCCAAAACATAGCCTGGAGAAAAAATAACCTCTTTGCAGAATGTTTCTGCAGTTTGAACTACAGTTTTCTTTCTTTTATTAATTTTACTGGTACATTTTAGGTATACAATATAAGGGCATTCATTATTAGAAATTTGTACCTTTATATATCTTGGTTCTTATTTTTCTCCATTCCCGTGCCCTCCCTTCAACCCTTCCACCCCTTCCTATTTACAAAGACTTTGTTTCCATTTTTTCATTTTCTCATATGATACAGGAAAAACTAGCTACACACAGGCAGAAGATTGATTCAAGACCCTTATCTGTGAACATGTATAAAACTAAAATCAAAATGATCAAAGGTCTAAAAATTAAAGTAGAAACAATAAATCTGCTGGAAAAAGAGACAACCTACCAAATGGAAAAAAATTGCCAGCTACTCCTCAAAGGACTAATATTTAAAATATGTAAGAATTTCAAAAAATTACACCCCTCCAAATAAAAGTTCCTATCAAAAAATGGGCAAGAGAAATGAATAAACATTTACAGATGAAGAATTACAAATGACCAGTAACTACATGAAGAAATATTTGACCCTCCTTGCCATTAGAGAAAAGCAAATTAAAACAACACTGAGGGCCATCTTACTCCAGAAAAAATAGCTATCATCAAGAAATCCAATAACAAATGCTCGTGAGGTTTGGAGGAGAAAGAAACTCTTCTATGTTGCTGGTGAGAATATCAACTAGTACAACCACTATAAAAATCAGGATGGAGGCTCCTCAAAAAAATTAAAACTAGAAATTCCTTCAACCATAGGTATCTTTGCAAATGAGTTAAAGACATCATATGATAGTGATTCATGCATAACTATATTTATGGCAGCACACCTTACAATAGCTACATCTTGGAAGTGGCTTATATGCCCATCAACAGGAAATAAAGAAAATGTGGTATTCACACACCATGGGAGGCTATTCTTCCACAAAGAAGGATAAACTTGAGTTTAGAAAAATTAATACACCTTGGGACCATAATAATAAGTGAAATAAATCAGACACACAAACTTAAATATTGCATGGTTTCTCTTATATAGGACACCCAAAATATACATAAATTAAAGAGCCAAATAGAAGATAGATAATAGAGACCAAGTAGCTAAATCTTTTGCATATGGGAGGGGGATCAAGAGATGGAGTAAGGAGAACTTAAAAGGGGAGGTGGGTAGGGTAAGGGGGTGTAAAAAAATTGATTTGTTATGTACAAGTACAAACTCCCTATGATGAATGTACTCTATGTACTGCAAACATACTGATAAAAATGAAAACAACAACAGCAACAAAAAAACCTTCCCAAAGATTTTCCCATTGATCTTCTAGCTATGAAGGTATATTATCACACCAATGACAGCCCTTCAAATGATAACATGGCTCTTTTATCTCACCTATCCAACTTTGATCTTCTCTTTTCCCTGATGAAAATCCCAAGTTCTCATTCAAGCAACTTTGATCATCAGACAAATGACATTAACTAGCATCACTTCTCACCATGGATATATTGATTCTTCTAGAACTCAAAGCACAGGAGCATTATCAAAACTCTTCCTTCAGTTCACACATTTTTCCATGATTAAACTGCTTGTGGAGCTATCTAAATCTCCATTTGTTTTTGGTTCGGTTGGTTTGGTTTGGGTTTGGGGTTTTCGTTTTTGTGGTGTTTTGTTTTGTTTTGTTTTGGTACCAGGGATCGATCCATTTGTTTTAAAAGGCACTCAAGCACCATCACGCTTCAGATCGTGCAGGCTGGAGCTCACAGACAGAAGAGTAAGAAGATAAGAGTCCCAGATGCCCTTGGCATCACTGAATATATACACATTTCTATGTATTTTGGAATTGTGCTCCAGCAAAAGAACCCTTGGTTCTTTCAAAGGAGCCGGGGGAAGGAAAGCATGAGGAAAAAGAAGAGGAGAGTTGCCGTCCCACTGGACAAGCATCATAATCATCCACCCTCAGTCTTCATCTAAAGATGCCATCCAAACACAATGTCAATCCCCAATAGGTTGACCCAAAGTTATATCCTGTGGTATTTTTCTTGATACGGCCTCTTTCCCTTCCTAGTCTCACTTTCTATTACCCCTCACCCCTCCCATGGAAGCACTTTCTAGTAAGTCCTTTTCACATAAATTGTTGTCTCTGAACCAACTTTGGGGAGTTTACTTCAATCATTATCCTCACTTACCATTGATGAGGTTCTTGATATTAGCCAGTGTTACAGAATCCCATCCTAAAGTTTCGCCAACTAGGGACACTCCTGGTACCATTTGTCTTAGTTCCATTCCCTTGAAAGCAGATCCCAAGACAAATACCTGGGTACAGATGGCTTACTTGTGATCCAAGAAAGCAAGAGTAGAGGAACACGGTCTTTAGCAGAATCCTCTAGTGTTCTTGGTCTAAAAGCATCTAACTGATTTAATAATAAAGTCCAGCAATTATGTAAGAATGGAAAAAGGTAAATCCCACATGCCAGTCACTGGAAGTAACCAAGACCACTCTCAATTTCACTCCTTAATTCCCAATTCTATGTGCTATGCCTATCAAAATTACAGCACTGGGCCAGGGATAGAGCTCAGCTGCACCACACCTGCCTGGCAAATGCAAGATCCTGAGTTTGATTTCTGGGACCTGAAAAAAAAAAGACAAAGACAAAATTACAACATTGTGTGATGACCATTACTTCAAAGTATAATGCTTATCTTGAAGGACAATACTATGACCAGAATGAGTATCATTCCTCAGTCCCTCATCCCAATGAACTATCAGGCAGAGAATTTCCAACAGTGAAATTAAAACACCAATAATGATCATGACCATATGCTCTTATCACACTCTAAAGTGCAATGTTTAATTTAGGGAAATGTTATATGAATCCCACAAAAATACACAAGACATTCTTGACTAGTGGGACTGGTCAAGCACTACAGGTCAAGAAGGCAAATCCACACCCAAAATATGTATTAGTCCCTGTAAAGGTGAATAGCTACCCTTTCTAAGGTGAAAGAATTTCCAGGTATTCAACCTGGCACTGCCTGATCAGTGTCATTTTAAGGATCCATGTCAGTCTCTATCACCAAAAAATCAGTTATTCAGTGGACACCAAGTCTGTATCAGCCCTGATTCAAGACTGAGCACCGGAATGGGGGCCACAAAGGAAATATGAAACTAGGGCTCGCCATTAAATCAGTTACTATCTAACCCACTAAATGGTTAGGATGCTACCATCATTCAAACACAGTTTGTCTTCTCTGAAACTCATGCTGAAATCGGCTTCCTGTCGTGGTGCTGCTGCAAGATGACACTAAGGTGTGATCGGGTCATGAGGAGAGATGAACGTCTTTCCCACGGGAGTAGGCTCCTTCTCCTGATGGGCGGTTGTTATAAAGTGAAGATGCTCTTGTGCTCTGCCTGTCCCACATACACCTGCTGGCATCTGTGCTTCCCACCACAAGGTGAAACACAGAACTCTAGCTGCCACCGTGCTGTTAGACCTCTAGTCCCCAGAACCACTTACCTAAATAAATCTCTTTCCTTTTTAAGTCTGAGGTATTTTATTGTAGAAAGAGAAAATGAAATATGAGAAAATGAAAAAATAGGAAGAAAAGGGCTAAAGGTATAGGGGAAGTGGGAAGGATAGGGGAAAGGTAATAAGGGAAAAGAAAAAAATATGAGAAAATGGACTAAGACAGGCTTTTTCTCAACAAAAATCGCCTAGTATGGCATGCATAGGTCCAAATTCTAGGCCCCCTACTAAATGCTTTTACCTTTTTTTTTTTTTTAGTGGTAAGAAGTAGAAGAGGCAATAATGGAATGTCTAAGTATGACTCAGATTTCTGGATATCTAAAAACTCTCCCAATCTTACAGCCCTCTTATTGTTAGTGGGGTTTACTGCTCCCCCTCTGACATACATGCAAATGTCATATCTAACACTTTCTGTTCCACTAAGTCTGAATAGCTTAATATAATCAATATATTAGGCCAGCTTAATTTTCTGCAAAATGTCACAACTGCAAAATGTCACAACGAATAAAATCTGTTTAGACCTTATTGTGACAAACAGCGAAAGAGTTACTTTACAGCAGACTTTACTTCTGCAAACTTTGATATGTCTGAGTCCCACACCTAATTGGCCTATTTTACTCTATATTATGGTAATTATTTTTACTTTTTGCCTCTTACAAATAAATATCGCCAACTGTGTGCTGCATCCTTGGAGTCCTATCATCCATGCTGTTACAAGAAAGTCAGGTTTCTGAGCAATCTCTCCTACCACACGGCTTGGCCTGCAAAGACTGTGTATTGCATGTCCAGGGTTACACCATCATACATTGGCAAGTGGTTCAAAGCGTAATCCTGATCTTGAAGTACAACAGTCCAATCAATTTCTCAGGGATGGCAGCCACCACCCCAGGCAGTAGCATTTTTCTCATTGCTTTTGAATAGCAAGTGTCATCTAGGTTTTTCAGTGGACCATAACCATTCTGTAGGTTCTGTATTATGTAATAAGCTCATTGTGTAATACCTATTTCTCTGATTTTTTTATCACATCTTTAATACTCTGCTGACATTTACAAGCACTCCACTTTATTAACTGCTAGACATTATTGTTTTTAAGCTTTAAGCAGTCACCTATATAACCTAGTAGGACTGTCTCTAAGTGACTGAAAGAAAATGAGCTGAAACAAGGTTTTAGTGGGAGAAAGAGTTGCCGGGCTGCCTTGAACAATGGCGACAGAGGGTGAGACTAACTCGGGTGAAGTTTTATAGGGCAGTGCCGTGGGGAGAGTATCATGAGAGTTGAGAATCGGTTGAGTTGTTGGGTAGGCAACAGGCAACAGGTTGCCAAGTGATTGCAAGGGGAAGATTACGTGGGTAGCAGGGTAGAGCAACAAGTTAGGTTTTGCTTCTCCAGTGGAGGTAGGTTTCACTCCCCACCACTGCCAAGTGGCTCATTTCCATAAATGGAAGCCATTTTAGAATGTAGGACCATTGGGGCCATTTTGTCTGGTAGAGAACTCTATCAGTGACCATCTGTGGATATTAAATCCTGAGTCATATCAATGAACTTTTTTATTCAGCCTTGTATTCCAACAGATCAGCACTGTCATACTTACTCCCAGTTTCCGATATTAATATTTATTATTAACCAACCACTGTAACTTTTATGGTAAATGATATTTATACTATTCCTCAAATGGATCATGCTGAAACATGCCCCAGTTATAGCTACAACTCAATTTCTGACTATATTGAATATGTGAAACTTCTCAAATAGTCAAAATATGCACTTATTTAAGTATGTGATAATATTGTTAAATTATCTTTCCAAAGGTTGCAACAGTGTAAAAATTTCAATGGGCATGGTGGGCACACCTGTAATCCCAGCACTGGGGAGGCTAAGCAAGAGGATCACTGTGAGTTCTAGGCCAGCCTGAGCTACATAGTGAATCCAAGGCTGTCCCAAACTACATAGCAAGATCCTGTCTCAAGGGCCGAGGGTTTATCTCAGTGGCACCACACCTGCCTTGCAAGCACAAGGTCCTGAGTTTGATTCCCGGTACCATAAAAAAAAAAAATCCTGTCTCAAAAAAATTAAAAAATAAAATAAATCTCATCAAAAACATCTGAAAGTACTGTTTCTCCATATTGTTGCCAATTGTGTATATTGTAAAGATACACACAAAAAGATTGTATCATGCTGATGCTTTGCTCTTCATATTTTTAAATATGAATGAGACTGAGTATATTTCTATAATTTTACAGATCATTTATATTCTTCTTGTAAACTGTCTGATAACTTGACTATTTTCTTTTGAGTTGTATTACTTCCTCATTCATTTGTATAAGAATTATTTTGCAAATTAGGGCAATTAGCCACTTTATCATATGTTCTACAATTGTATTTTCCCAATCTGTCTTGACTTTTGCCAAACAGAAGTTTTAAATTTTTACAGTCAAATTTATCAATCTGTTTCTTTATGTTTGCTGGGGAACACATATTTTAAATTTAACTTTGTGGCTTGAAAGTTTAAGTGATTTTCTGAGGGGATTGAGTAGAATATCTGAGGTGTAGAAGGAAGAAGGAGTAACCGAGACGATGGCACCTTCCAGGTGCAATGAAGAATTTAAATGAAGAAGTCACAGGAGTGCTGGGGGCAGTAGCCCAGCTGAGGCCAATCCAGGCAGCAGCACTAGGGAAAGGTCTGCTGTGTCTCCACTTTGAGGAAGCTCTTAGCTACCCCAAAGCTTCTCGTTTCAGCTGGTCCTGAAATATGAGGCAAGATACCTGGCACCTTCTGGTCACAGCACAGAAGGAAACTTCCAAATATAAGTGGGCATTATGATTAACTGGGCTGGGTTTTCTTGTGATACAGGGTCTCACTGAGTTCCTCAAGTGAGCCTCAAATTTGTGATCCTCTTGCCTGAGCCTCCCAAGTAGCTAGGATTACAAGCATGTGTTGCCATGCCCAGGTTTAACTAGGCTTTTGATGGTATTTCAAAATAGAGTGTCTGTATCAGTTATAGTTTGCTAGAGGAACAGATAAAATAGATGATATGATGATACGATACAATACGATATGATATATGATACGATATGATACAATAAGATACGATATGATGATATGATACAATATGGTTGATACGATACGATATGACACGATATGATACAATACGATATGCTATATGTAAAAGATTACTAAGTAGGCTTACAATGGCTGCCTGAAGAGTCAGGGTGGAAGAGTGCAAATGGGGCCATCTTCATGCTCTACAGTCAGTGGATCCAGTCAAGAATGAAAGCCTAGAGCTCACTGAAGAGTCTGACGCTAGTCCAGAGGATCTGCATTGCAAAGCTGAAGAGTCTGCACTAGAAGCCTGAAGGAACTGGAGATGAATACCCAACAGCAATGGCAAAGACTGGCCCTCCCCTAAAGCAGCAAAAGGGAAGACTTCCTTCTTTTCTTTCTTCTCCTTTCACCCAAGCTACAAGTCTATTGTATGATCCACCCACATCCAGGATGCGTCCTTTCTCAGTTTGAGGCCTTCCTGTCAAACATGTCTGGAACTGTGCTCCACTAATACACTAGGCATCTCTTAACCCATTCAAGTGGACACATCACAATTAACTATCACAATCCACACCTTGTCAACTTGACAACCAAACATATTTCCTTAAACCATGCATACTTAGTCTCCAAATAGCAAACTCAAAACTCTGCCTAACATGATACAACTATCCTGTGTACAAATAGAAACACACTAATTCCCTCCCCAGAACAGAAGGCAAAGTTTTTCTTTGAGTGAGCTTACTCTTCTCCTAATATCTCATAATATAAAGATTATAATATAAACCAGGCATGATAATAATCCCAGCACTGAGGAGGCTGAGGCAAGAGGATTGCTGTGACTTCAAGGACAGCCGGAGCCACACAGTGAGCTCAAATCTACCCTGAACTATATAGTGAAACTTATCTCAAACAAACAAACAAAAGACAATTCTGGCCAACATAGTGGTACAGGCTTGTCCCAGCATTTGAGAGGCTGAGGCAGGAGGATTGCTTTGAGTTTGAGGCCAGCCTGGGCTACATAGTGAGTTTGAGGCCAGCCTGAACTACATAGTGAAACTCTATCTCAAAACAAACAAAAAAATTTTCATAAGGTAGGTGCTGAGAACTATAATTTTCTTAGTCACTGCACTAGTACAAAAAATAAGGCTATGAACTAAACTTGTGTCCCGCAAAAATTCTATACTAGGTCACTGATTGCCATTGTGATGGTATTTGGAAGTAAGACCTTTGGAGAGTAAGTCATTAGGCTGGGACTCTTGTGAATGGGGTTTGTGCCTTGTAAAAAGATACCCCAGAGAACTGATCGCTGTTTCTCTCTACCACCGGAGGATACCAGAAGAAAGTATCCCTACAGAAACCAGGAAGGCCACTTCAACAGATGAATGGATAAAGAAAATGTGGTATTTATATGCAATAGAGTACTGCTGTTGTATAAAAAAGGATAAACAAGTCATTTGTAGGAAAACAGATGGGCCTTGAGACCATAAAATGAAATAAATCAGATACATAAGCTTAAATATCGCATGGTTTCTCTTATACAAGAAACCCAAAATATAAATAAAGAACAAATTAAAAGAGACATAAGAGGAAATAAGGAGGTAGATCTTTCACAAAAGGGAGGAACACTAAGAGATGGAGGGGAGCGGGAAGGAAGGGAGAGGACAGAGATGAAAAGACTTCAGATGTGTTCTGTACATGCATAAACTCCCTACAAGGAATGTACTACAAACATGCACTAATAAAAACATTTTAAAAGGAACAGGAAGGCCCTCACTGGTTATAGTTTATTACAGAAGCTAACAGCAAAGTACAGAATTTCTTTAGAAAGATTAAATCCTATAATATACAGGCCACCTTCCATTCTTTGATGAAAGCTCTCTTATAGAAAAATAATTATATGCCAAACCTTTGGAGGAGCCAGTACAAGGCAAGGATAGACTTTTAAAATCCATCCTATATGACCATTACATGTTATCGTACAAATTTTTCGTGCTTTTGTACAAACTTGGTTTCTCGTGCCCCCATCCTTGGTCTACCATTATGTATACCTGTTAATATTCTTATGCAGAACTCTGTTGCATAGAAATTAATATGTGACTAGTCAATTCAGTTATTCCTCGGACCAGTCGTTTTTCATCAGCACTAAATCCTGAGGAAGCTTTAACTCAATTTCCCTGCACACTGACCATCAACATTGGAATTATAATCTTATCTGCAATTCCAGTCTTATACCTTTCTGCATGATGGTAGTAGATACAACCTGAAAAAATAAGAGTCAACATATCCTGGCAACTACTAGAGTTCCACTCAGTCTGAAGTCATTGGTCAGTCTGTCATCATCTCACTTAACCAAACAGCCTCCTAGAGCAATGCCACTCAGGGGTGCAGGCTTCCATCCACCTTGTCAGGCTTCACAAGCAGAAGTGACCTTGGCAACACATGGCCTCACTCAGTCACTAACATTATCTTTTGCTTTAACCCCTTCTTAAAGCACAAACGTAATGTTGCATTTCCCTCATTTCAAAACGCACTTATTCATTCTCCTTCAGCTGCTATTCCTCTATGTCTCCAATACATTTTGCCCAAATTTTTCCACCTCTTGAAGAGACATGAAATGCAGCCTCTGATCCAAATCAGACTCCCAGCAGCAAGACTGATCTAGTGAACATTTCCCTTTCGGCTTATTTCATTCATATAAAGAGGGTTTACATAGGTACAGAAGTAGCGGGCTATCCTTGCCACTAGGGAATAGAGCTGCATTCTTTATCAACTCCAATTTTTCCAGATGAGGCAAAATACAATCTGCTTATTGGGGCCTTAGAAATTCTGACCTAAAACTTTAAAATACAAGCCAAGCATGATGGCACACACCCAAAATCCTAGCACTCAGGAGGCTGAGACAGGAGGATGACCTCAAGTTGGAGGCCAGCATGGGCTACATTATGAATTCAGGGCCAGCTTACATAGAAAGACCTTCTCTCAAAACAGAAAAGAAAGAAGGAGGGAAAGGAAAGGAAGGGAAGGGAAGGGAAGAAGGGAAGTGAAGTGAAGAAAGAAAGAAAGAAAGAAAGAAAGAAAGAAAGAAAGAAAGAAAGAAAGAAAAAAAGAAAGAAAGAAAGAGAAAGAAAGAAAGAGAAAGAAAGAAAGAAAGAAAGAAAGAAAGAAAGAAAGAAAGAAAGAAAGAAAGAAAGAAAGAAAGAAAGAAAGAAAGAAAGAAAGAAAAGGGAAGGAAGGAAGGAAGGAAGAGACTTCTTCCACACTCATCTCTTTCCCTAGAACCTGAAGTTGCAGCCCTGGTCCTGGAATTGCTGCACCAAACAGGAAAACTGAAGGCTGAAGTAATGTGGGGGAAAAAAACTGAGGTGATGTGAGGAAGAATTGTAATCAACTTGTCAGCTACATGAGGGCCCTTCTCCTGGGGAATCTATCCCATAGCTATCTGAAGTTTCTGTCTCTTTTATTGGCAGATAGAACAATTCTTGTTGGAATTTTGCACAGAAGAATACATCTGGATTCAACACTCTACACTCCAGGAATACCTTCATGTCCACTGATTTCATGGGCCCACATGGAAACCTCAAACCAGCTCAACAGATTATACTCTTGCCAATTCCAGTTGCCAGAGGCCTTAGAAAGGAGCTATTCTGATGGGCATCCACATGTCCTGCTTTAATATATCCCTTAAACCTGCACAGTGATTTCCTTCAGGTGGTGCCCCGTGTAGCATCGATGTAAGCCCATGTACCCATCTGCCACTGGCCACTGCTCATGAGTCAGTAAGAACCCACCTCTAGGTAGGAACTTTTATCATTGTTCAGCACTCTCATCACTACAAAGACAACAGCATTCAACTCAGTGCACCAAGATGATTATTACCTTCTGGAGTAGAGCTTTTTTTCTCCATTTGCCAGTCTTAATGTAGTGACCTTCCAAACACAGTGCTATCCATCTGTCTTGCAACTTCCATCCATAAGCCAAGCAGCTTTTGTGTCTAATAGAGGTCTGTTAAACAGAGCATGTGCTGGTAACAATGGGACCAGCATCTCCTTCATGGTATCAAAGTCAGTCCCAGAGGCAGCCTGCTCATACAGTATGTCTTTACATTCCTTAGTAACATGTTCCTCTATACATAGTTCCACTTTATCATGCACTGTCTTCTTCTGGGCACTGTTTTCTTTCTTTTTTTAAAAATTTTTTTCTCTCAAGTTTATTGGTACATTTTAGGTATACAGTACAGTTACATTCACTATTGGGATTGTGTACCTTTACTTGACAGGTCTTGCTTCTCATTTTTTCCCCTTGTCCCTGCCCTCCCTTCACCCCTCCTCCCCTCCACCTTTACAACACTTCATTTCCATTTTTTCATTTTCTCATATTTTTTTCTTTTCCCTTATTAGCTTTCCCTACACTTCCCACTTTCCCTATACCTTAAGCCCCTTTCTTCCTATTTCGCATTGTCCATTATATCATGGGCACTGTTTTCTTTATTAGAGTGTTTCTCTGACTTGGCCCAAGACATTCTGCCAATCCTCATTATAGTTATTCATGTGTCAAGGATACTTTGTGTCCCTCATTCATAGGGGAAGTCTGCATTAATGTCCAATAACTATGTAATAGTCTCTTGCAGGAATGATTATATATATAAAATCTTACCACACTATCCATGAAAGTTCTGATATCCCACCAATCACCTCTGGGTGGCAATCATAAGCTTCTTCAGTGACCTCCAGGTATCTATATGTAACAGGCACTGTCAAAGTCATATATGAATGTGAATTTTTTTTTCTTTTGAGACAGGGTCTCACTATATAGTTCAGGCAGGCCTTGAACTTACTATGGAGCCCAGACTTGTCTTGAACTCATGAATCCTCCTGCCTCTGCCTCCTGAGTTCTGGGGTTACAGACGTGCACCAACACATCTGGCTGAGTGTGGATATTGAGGCTCCAAAAACACCAAAAAATAAACTATATTTTGTAGTTCCAACGTGGCCTGATATTTGAGGACCCCGTTCAAGTAGTACAGTCATATTTGGGGATAGTTTTAAGGATAAAAGCCAGAAGTACTCCCAATGTGACGTGTGCCTCCTCCAAAATCCAAATAGACCAGTAAAGCAATGGACTTCTTATTTAGCTCTAGGCATAGACATTGGCAGCAGTTTTTAGTTACCTATGTAATGGCATGAGTGACTCTTGTAAACGTTATTCCTAAGAATTCTGCCATTTGGGCCAGCTCCTGGAACTATGCTGGATTTTTCAACCAGCTTCTGTTAGTCATACATGTCTCCCATGTATTTAGGTCTGTTCTCACGTAATCTTCAGTTTCAAACATTGTTATATGTACCATCACCCTAAAAACCTGAATCATTCCTAGTCTCCTAGACCAAATTATGACAGTAGCAGGTGAATTCAAATAGCTCTTTATAGTGAATGTAAACTGCAGTCCTTCACACATGAAGGCAAGCTGCAATGGCTGTTTTCCAAAATCAAGACAGAAAAAAAAAACCTAGCAAGATCCATTACTAAGGGCCATTAATTAGCTGCTGTACTTTATGTACTTTTGAATCATATCAGGGACTACTAATGTTATCAGTAACACTATATTATTCAAGCCTTAGTTCTCCTCTGTTTCTCTACATACCTCTCCCCTTTATTCCCATGTCACATGGGGCCACTGTACAAGGAATTCATTGACACCTGCATTTCAGCTCCTAACATCATTGATTTCTTCTTGTGCCCAGATTTCCTATATTGTTTCAGATAACAACCTGTGTAGACTTGAATAGCTCAGGGCTTCCATTTAGCACATCCAATCAAGATTGACCAGAGTTTTCTCCTTTATAATACTAGGAAATGTTCTGTTCCCCACTCAGACTAGCATTCATCCCAATAGTACATTCAGGTAAAGACACACAAAGTCCCTTTAGACATTGCAATTCTCATCCAACCGTTCACCTTAATCTCACAAACCATTGCATGTCCAGGCACTCCCTATCTAATAGGGCCCTATTAGGATTTCAGCAACAGGTTTCGACAATGTAATGCATTGAGTTGCTAGTCAAGGATTCCCAGAAAACTCTCTCTTCTACTCCTGACCATTACCCTTATATAATATAACACCTTGAGATAAAAGGAACTACTACCACTTCAGAAGACCAGACAGACTCCCAAGAAACAGCATTGATCCACTTGTGGGTGCAGAGCCCCCCATAACCTAATTATCTTCCACTAAGCTCAACCTCTTAGAGATTTTGTGACATCAACACTGTCACATTAGGGACCAAGTTTCTGGTACATAACCCTTTATGAGAAAAAAATGTCCAAATCATTGCAGCCTTTGTTGGAGGACACCAGCAAGTTTTGGAACCACAAACTCTCTTCTCTACATAAAAACACTTAACAACACTTTTGTCCAGTTGCCCCCAAGAAATAACCTACTATGCACCTGAACATGCATAACTATGTGCAATTGATCAATAGTGAGCGACAAATCCTATGTCACCTCAAATGTTTGCTTCCATTCTGCAGTATTCAAAACTAAACCTGATGATAATGATCCAACTCTAACACTACACCTCCAGTTCCAGTAGGTTTTGGTTTTGGCTTTGGCTTTGTTTTATCTTCCCCAAATATGGACAAACTTCTTGGTAACTACACAAAGGTGTTATCTATTGTCTCAGTATAATTTTTTTCTTTTTATTGAGTTTATTGGTACATTCTATGTATACAGTACAGTTACAGTCATTACTGGGATCTTGTACCTTTACATGACAGGTCTTTGTTCTCATTTGTCTCAGTATAATTTTTCACTTCAGTAGTGGCCCCAAGGGTAGCAACCATAGGTTAGATTTGCTAAAATCTAAGTTTGACCTGGCATCAGAATCCACCCCAAAAAATTCATTTTCACTGTTACTATGTATCCAGCAAGCCACCTCTGTCAGAGTTGAGTCTACCACTTCTATATTTTATAGTAACTTACATCTAGTAATGGATCATAGTGCAGATACAGTTCCACAGCATGAATGACCAGGTAGCCATGCAGGAATTAAAGATTGATCAATCCTTGCCTTCTCATCCTTTCTCTTCCCAAACCACATATTTTAGTAAATCAGGGCTGAACTAGCAACTCAAAATACCAACTGCAAAAGTTACCCAACTATGGAGTTGTGGAATCATTCATAACACTGTCCTTACTTCTGACACCACTTGCAAGTTTGGAAATAACCAGACCACCCTCACTTTCCATCATTGACTAGAAGGACTCACAGAATTCGGTAAAAGCTATTGTATTCTCACAGTCACAGCTTACAGACAAAGGATACAAACTGAAATAGGGCATGGGAAGAGACACACAAGGCAGATCTCAGGAAAGAACCAAACATGGAGCTTCCCTTTGTCTTTGTGGCATGGAGTCTGGACAGCATGACTTTCTCGGCACAGATGCATGAAAGCGCACACAGAGGATCTCCAACCAGGGAGGATTACCCTTTGGCATCTAGAGTCTTCGTTGGGATCCCATCCTATTGCCACAATGGATGGCCCACACCAATGACCTCAGCTTCAGCTCCTCAGAAGGTTGTGCTGATGCCGTGTGAGGAAAAGCTCCCACTCTAAATCACATAGTTATCATCTAGATGCCGCAAGACCCCAGGGCAAAGGCATTCCTCCCAGTCAGTATACTTATTCCAGGGTTTTGGAGATTTGCTCTCAGAAGCTGAGGTCAAAGCCAGACCTCATTTTGGATAGGTTAACTTCCTTACCATACAATAAATCTCAAGATTTATTGAAAACTACCAGGGAAACTGAAGAACAAAATTTAGCACTATTTTCCTTCCTTTCCACACAAGCATATGGCTTGCTTGTGAATCTGGATACTCTACTCATTCCCAGAACCTGACCTTAAGAAAAGAGAAAGAACTTTGTGAAGTAAATCACATGATATTCACTCATCTTCCCTTAAAAGGTTCTGGATTGTGTGGCAGAAGAGCATCCTACCACTCAGGGGAAAGCAATGAACTTTCTGCAGACATTCTCTTTTCTTAAATGTGTGAGCAGACTTTCCCTTGTTTAACAACTATCAAGAACAGAGTCAGATATTATCTCTTTTCAGGTGAAAATGAAACCCATGTGTGCTTATCACAAGTTTAACCCAAATTTCAGCATTTGTGCAGAAAAACAAGCAGTGATTTTAGATAAAGGACATGAATTTCATTTTAAATTTTTAACTTCAGAAATAACTCTTTGCACACACAAAGAGGTCTATAAAAGACATCAAGAAGATAATATAGCCTGGGGGTGTAGTTCAGTGGTATACAGCACTTGCCTAGCATACTTGAGGTCCTGGATTTGAGTCCCAGCACTGTCAAAAATATACATATTTCTATAATACATGTGCCTAATAATTTGGTACCAGGTAAAGTTTTTGTCCAGATACACTTTTATTTGAACTTCATCCTGACAGTGAAAAGAATTTTTTCGAAGTCTACATGAACTAATGTATAAGATATATTCTTAATCATGTTGCCTTATGATTAACTGCTCATTATTTAATATTGCAAAATGTTCACATAGTAAATAACATTAGTTAATGGTGGTACACACCTGTAATCCCAGCACTCAGAAGAGTGAGGCAGGAGAATCACTTCAAGTTCTAGGCCACCCTGGCCTACACAGTGAGTTCAAGGCCTGTGTGAAGTACATAGCAAGACCTGTCTCAAAAAATAAATAAATAAAAGACATGTATAATGCTTATTTGAATGTCTATCAAGCTGACCTTTCAAATTTCCAATTCCATTTTGGTTTAAGCCAGCTCTTTAAGGAAAGTATATGGAACCTGACTTAAGAGTCTTTAAAATTTATGAAAAAGACAGAAATAGATTAATGTTAAGAAAGGTTACCTAATCTTTAGCTATCTGATTTTATTCAAGATAGATTGGCTGAACAAACATGTTAGCTTCCAGGGCAAGAAAGAATTACTGTTGCATATATCATAGCCCATGTGCCGTGCCTCATTCTCACTCCTTACAGTATGAATGTGTGATTAAACTTTGAGGCCCACTTCAACAAGATTTCTTTTTAATCAGGTAGGGTATTTTTAAAGGAAAACTGAAAATCTCATCACCTATACTACTACTAACTCACAGAGAGAAGACATCCTTCACAGGGGCAGCACATAAAAAAAAAGAGCACCCAATAAGTAGCCAGAGACTCATAGAAAAATATTATTCTCTGTACAACCTAACACTGACAATTGATGTTGGGTGATCATATCCACAACTTAATTATTATGATCACAAACCATGGCTGTGGATACGGTTACAGTTGTGCAGGGATTCCTTGAGATCTCAAAATTATTTCAGCTACTCCTAAGGTGGAGTGACCTCCATAGAGCCTCCATCCATTATGTCAGTGTGACATGGGTATCTGTGCCTTATTTGGCAGCCCTCTAATCCCTAAGGACACTGAAGAGCATGGAGCTGACCATGGAGCCCAGGCCACTCAATGGCAGAGTTCATTCTGAATCATCTTTCACAACTTGATGACCAAAGCCCACAAGGTCATCAGGTTTACCAGAGAGCTAAAACATGGTTGCAAGTCTCCCAGTGTTCTCCTGAGCCCCTTCGGTTCAAAAGAGCAGAATTGTTGCTCAGTAAGGTAAGTACTGTGAAATGACATGAAACAAGCTTTGAGATGGTATTCAACATGTAAATACCTTTATATAAACATATCTCACTATACAGGTGTATGATTTCTTGCCTTATGTCAGAGATGTAGAGATGAATATCAGCTCGTGGTATTGTGATATAATGAGAAATATCTGCATTGGTCTTCTTTCCCAGTGCCTGGATACAGCTCTTAGAATCTTTGCAATTTCCTAAGCAATAGAGAAGGTAGGAGCATCTTCTGTTCAATATCTAGTCTTTGACCTAATGCCTGGCAAGAATTCCTAAAAGCCTTATAATATCCTAAACTCCATGGGTGACAGTGGTTTATTTTAAGAGATAGCAGACATTTGTGCTGCTTCTCTTTTTTCTCCAGATGACTCTCAGCTTTGATTCCCTGGGTCTTAACCCACATTTCTCATGAACCCATAAATGACTCGAGCATCTCCAGAGGACAGCTATGAGCACAGAGATGTGATTCTGAAGAGAGAGCCAAGAAACTTCAAATAAGAAATGACTGCCTATCATGTGCAAAGTTGACATCAGAGAATATAAAATACTAGCTATGACCTTAAGGTGCTATCCATCTGGTTGGGAGTTGCAGGAGCAGCAGGGGTATGACTTAGAGTTTAGTCAGAGAGACAGGCACATAAAGAAAAACAGGTGTGGGCTGGAGATTTAGCTCAGTGGCACTGCACCCACCTCGCAAGTGCAAGGTCCTGAGTTCAATCCCTGGTACAAAAAAAAAGCAAAACAGATGTGTATAATAAAGTTTTCCTGCCAGAAGGGATTATTTCCAGAGGAAGCAATGTCCCTTGTAACTCTTGAGGAAAGAGGAGAAATTATCCAGGTGTTAAAGAGATGCAAGAGCAAAATACAAGATAATTATTTTGCTTATAGTAAAAGGAGCTTCTGAAGGCAAAGGGAGATGAAGCTAGGAAAACAATCAGAGACAGATCAACAAAATCCTGGGGTGATAAACCAAGGAGTTGTGACTTTATCATAAAGTTAGCAAGGTGTCATTGTTGAATCTTGGCAATAAAATGAGTATCTCTTCTTTTCACTTTAGAAAGATCACTACAGCTTGGTTCGGAGGTAAGCAAAAAAGAAGCTGCAGATACAATGTAGGCAAGACCCATGTTGGCTACAACAAAACACAGCAGCAGTGAAATGGGGAGAAGATCAACTAAAGATAGATATGATGTTGGCAGGAATGGTGACAATTGGATGTGGAATGTGAAATAAGGGAGAACAGAGATCTTGACTGACTCTGAGGTTTCTTTTGGCTCAGAAAACTGAATAGATGATGGTCTCATGTGTTACCATAGAAAATTAAAGAAAGAAAAGGGTCCTGGGAGCCGATAAGTACAGTTAACAGAGATTCAAAGAGATTACTGTGCACTGTGATGATAAAGATCTTATAAAGGCCCCACATGATGGACAGAATGCAGTAGGAGCCTCAATCCTGCTTTGGGGCCTTGATAACTCGATAATGTGAAGACTGAAAGAAAGCAGGAAGATTTCATGGGTGTGTTCTGGGAGAGAAAGAAGGAATGAATTGCCTGGCTTAAACAGCAAACAGAAGCAGAAGCTGCCTAGACACCCAAGGCTCTGCCCAATCTTCAGAAATACTACTGTCACTAGGACTCCCTCTTGGCCTCACACAAAGCACCTGGGACTCTTCACCAAGGCAAGAAGAGTTTACATAGAATATCTTAAAAAGACATATACATATATATATTCTTCCAAAAACCCCAAGTGTCTAAGAAGTGTGACCCAACTCTTGGGCAAGAGAATGCTCTAGGGTAGTATATATTGCAAAAACTTTCCAGCAAGTAAGTAGGCATATATACCTTTAAGAAATCAATTTCCAAATAAGTAGATAAATTTTAAAAGAAATCAATTTCCTCATTCACTTAAAAGTTTCATAAAAGGAAAATTTACAGAGACAAAAACTGTGGCTATGGACAGGAATGGGGATTAGTCATAAAGGGCATAAGGGATCTTACTGGAGCAACAAATTGTATTGGTCTGTTTGGTTGTCATTGCTGTAGTTGCTGCTGCTAATAACACAATGCCATAGGCTGGACGCATTTTAATGAAAAGATGTTTATTTTTCCTCACAGTTCTGGAAATCTTCATTAGAACATCAGCCTCTGGTGATGGCCTTGCTGGGTATCACATGGTGGGTGAGAGTCAGAGCGTGTGCTCCTATGTTTCTCTTCTGGCCTGTCTCCCTCTTCTTTAAACGCTCCAGGACTTAACCATGGGGTATCCACTCAAATAACCTTCTCTATTGCCAAGCACCTCCCAGTGTATCTCTATAAACACCATAGTTTGGTTAAGTGCCCATCCTTTTAATATCTCACAATTAAATTTCAAAACATGAAGCCTTAATGGAACACATTCAAACTATATCCAAACCATCACACCAACATAATGAGTGGTTTGCACAACTTGGTAGAGTTATTTTAAAATCATTGAATTTTATGCTTAAATTTTATGATACATAAAACAGACCTTGATAAAGTTTCTTTCTTTTTTTAAAAAAAATCAACTTTTAGATCTCCAATGTCCATATATGGTCTCTCCTAAAATTAATCTGCCTGAGAACACACCTGTGTTCAAAGTTGTATGAAATTCCCTTTCCCAGATCCCATTTTGGTTAGCTATACTCGGGAAGGAAGTTGTAGTCTCCTTCCGTCCTTAGTTATGTTATAGTGTGCTGTTGCAGAGGAAAGAAACATCCCAGTTGCCAACAAAAACTATTCTAAATATTACTGGAATGCTTCCTTCAGTGATAGATGTTTGAAAGCTCATTGTCTTTCTCTGTCTTATACTTAATTTTGTTAAGAGTGGAGCCTGATGTTAGAATTTAAGTATTTTCACCAGGCATGGTGGAGCACACCTTAATCCCAGCTCTTGAGAGGCTGAGGCAGGAGGATCACTGCAAGTTCAAAGCCAGCCTGGGCTACATAGTGAGTTCAAGACCAGCCTGAACTACATAATGAGACCTTGTCTCAAAAAAATCAAAACAAAAAAAAAAGTTAAGTGTTTTTACATGTGTTGATTCTGAATTCTTTTATGTTGCAACATGGGGCAATAGATATGTTGACAATTTAACACAAAATATAAATGCTAAAACTAGCTTTACAGGTACTTAAATGAAGGTGATTCTTTTCAGCTCCTCCCAACATTCATCTATAGGTTGTATTATTAGTCAGGGGAGAGTCAGACATTGAACTGCTTTGAACAGATACTCAATTGCTCAGTGACAGTGGCTTACTGACACTGTAAAATTTTTCAAGATATATCAGATAAAGGCCCTGAATTAAAATTTCACTTGACTTCTTCAGATTCAATATGAATTGATCAGAAAGGTGGCAAAAGTATATTTGATCAAGTCCCACCATGAGATACATAATCCAGGTCTGTGAGCACTAATCTTAAATAGGCCCTTGAGACTGTCCAGTTTCATACTGTTTACAAGATGGAAACATCCAGTGTATTCCTCGGTTTCTGCTTAGGGGTGCATTGGCCTCTCAAATAAGCAATAAATTCTTATTGGGTTAAACATGGAGAATTGGGAACTGTTAATCATTCATCATAGCCTGTCTGGTTAGCAGTAGAGCTGAGAGGATCAGGCAGTCATTTTCTTTCCCCCACTTGGTAGTGACCTCGAGTATATACAGACTCCTTAAAACCTATGAAAAAGAATGACTCTGTTGGCTGATCATAGTTAAGAGGCAGGAGTCCCTTTGTGGCCCACAACATCTCTATTGGATGTTTCCTGGGGTAAAAATGGCTTCTCCTTCAGGCAAACTCCAGGGCAAGGGAGTTTATCTGATTAGCCTCACCAGCTTCAGGAGGAAGACTCTTGTGGAGATGTGAATGCAGCAACTCAGATGCCTGTAATGCTGTAAGAGATAGTTGTCCACTTGGGCACAGTAGCTAGGCATCTACTTCCAGGTGACATCTAGGAAATGAATGAAGTTGATTTATTTTTCCTGTTTAGAATTTCCCCTAGTCCCTCCCTGTTCCATTCTAGCTATCCTGAGGCTTCATTCCTTCTGGGCTTCGTATCTGTAAACGGATTCAGGTGCACCCCTCAAACCCCTGGATGCCTTTCTAGCTATTTTCACTGCAGTTGTGTTGTTTATCAATGACATATAATCACTAAGCCTAAGGAAGTGTGAGATAATTTAGCCATTCCATAAAAGATGCCCGATTGAATTAACAGGATTGGCTGAGAGTACTTAGATTAGAGATAGAATTCTTAGCATCTTCAAATCAGATTCAAACAGAAGCAAGTGGCTGTACTACTGTAAGACCTGAATTACAAGGCCATGCTAAATGACAAAGGGCCTAGGAGACAGTGCTCTAACCCCCTCCCATTGTAGCCATAACCCCGACCTTTGTTCAAACCCTGGTTTAGGACTGTAAGGCAATCTTACTGTTTGAAGTCCAGATCCTGATTAACGTGTAAGTTAGTGGTTCTAGACTATGAGATACATAGAGACCCCAAGTTAATTGTCAAACTGTGTTTGCTCATCCAGAATGTCTTGGTGACCTTTGAAACATCCTATAGGTATCTGTTAATCATCAATGTGTGGCTGCTGAGTACGTGACTGCTGACCACCAGCTCAAATCAGCAGACCTTTGTTCCCTGCCTGCAATCTTAGAATGTTAACCCCCCTTTTACCCCCCATAAAAAGGACCTCAGCCCCTGAGCTAGAGCCTCTCTGAGCCAGCTACTTGGTTCTGAGAGCCATCTGGCCAGACTAATAAAGGTCTGTTCACCATCTAGCCTGGTGTGTTCCTTCCTGGGTGACTCTTGTTCCTCCATCGAGCTCCTGGAGCCTCGCTGGGCTTTAGGACCCAGCATCGTGGAGGCCTTTTCAGCTGTTTACACTCCGTGGAGTGGAAATGAGACTTTGAGTCTTACACTACTAATCCCAAAAGAGAAAGATAACTGCCTAGCCCCATACTAGGGTCAAGGGTACCACAATCAACTTCAGAATCATTAAGTTCTGGCTTAGAAGAACTCTTCTCTTCCCTAGCTTCACATACTGAACAATTGTGTTTCGTTGTATCTGAGCTAAAATGCTGAAGACATTAACCCTCCCCAGTGCCCTGAGGACTTGGCACTGCCAGTAAAGACCTGACATTTCAGGGCATTAAAGAGAGACAAAACTTGAAGGCACTGAGTGAACCCGCTAATGCTGTGGTGAACCCAACCCTGGTTACAGAGATATAACAATGGAACAATTCATCCCTTTGTGAATTGCTTACACAGGAGCAGAAAGATATTAAGCTGAATCAGGGCCTGGGTGCAGACTCTGCAGGGAAATGGAGCCACATCACCATTCAATACATCATTCAATATGTATTATTATCATTCAATATGTATTATTGGATGCTACCAAGCATCCAAACACAAATTAACATATCTTTCTCCCACATACACAGAAACAGAAAGACTCCTGAAGTGAAGGAATGAGTCCTTTTCACTGGTAAAGTTACTACAACATAGCAAAGTAGCTGGAATATTGCTAAGACCAGATGGCAGGCCCACTGCTGAGGCCCCTGAGAGGGAACCACAAAGAGGGAAAGAAGAAAGAGAGACAAAAAACCACTGCTGCTTTGAGGGCAGAGAGCTCAGCTGATGCCCAAAATTCCCCTGACCCTGCCATCCCAGAAACAGGTTGATGCCGTCCTACCTACAAGGGTTCAGCATGGCTCTGCAGAGCAGTAATACTGGAAGAGTGTGTCCACTTGGATTTGGTATGTCCTTAACTGAGTGCAACCAAGATGTTTTCCTTCCATTCCTTCACACACACACACACACACACACACACACACACACACACACCTTTTCTAACTAAACATAATCCATTAAGATACAGATCCTGGACTTCAAGCTATACTACAAAGCAATAGTGATTTTAAAAAAACATCAAAATACTGAACAAAAAACAAAACAGGCACATTGAACAACAGAACAGAACTGAGGATACAGAAACCTCCCCAGATACATTCAAGTATTTGATCTTTGACAAGGGGCCAAAAGCATATGCTGGAAGAAATACAGCCTTTTCAACAAACGGTGTTTAGAAAACTGATTATCTGTTTAAAGAAGAAAGAAATTGAACCTGTATCTCCTACAGTATACTAAATTAAAATAAAAATAGATCAAAGATCTAAACATGAAAACAGAAACATTAAACTTTCTAGAAGATAAAATAGGTAAAACACTTGAACACAGGCATAGGAAAGGATTTTCTAAACAGAACCTCAATTGCACAAGAAATAACAGCAAGAGTCAACAAATGTGATTATATGAGACTAAAAATCTTCTGTACTGCAGAAGAATCTGTCAGTAGAGTGAAGAGATATCCTACAAATGGGAAAACATTTTTCCCAGCTACTCCTCAGACAGAGGACTAATATCTAGAATACACAAAAGAACTCAAAAAAGTTAAACTTCCTAAAACTAAAGACTCAGTCAAGAAATGAGCAAGAGAAATGAACAGAATTTCATAGAGAAAGAAATACAAATGATCAACAAATAAATGAAAAAATGTTTAATATTTCTGGCCATTAGAGGGAAGCCTGAGTTCAGTCATATAAGCACTGCATGGAGGTGGCTGCATCCATGGTCCAAGGGGCCCAGCTATTCCTGAGGCTGGCAGTATACCTTGGCATCATTCATGCGGTGTTTGATTTTTTTCAAGCACGCAGAATGCAAGAGTTATAGGATTGTGAAGGCTTCCACTTCACAACAAGGCCTGGGAGGCCAGGCAAAAATGTGTGACAGGGTCACAGACCCTGCCAGGAGCCCACAAGAGGGCAGTGCTTGAAGCTGTGAGAATGAAGTCAAAGAAATGTACAATGGAGACCTCAGGAAGTTGGAGGTGCCAGGAACTTATAATGTCCTCTGAGGAAAGCCACATTCAGTAAGCAAAGCCAGACCAAGAGAGAAGCCATGTGGGCTGCAACAAGCAAGTCCACAGGAGCAGGACTGCCCAAGGCCCTTTGGAACTCACAACTCACTACAACGTGCTCTGGGTGCTGGCCATGCAGTTACAGGATTTAATGTTTGCTCTGTGGGGTTTTAAACTTGCTTTTGTCCAATTTCTATTACCCTATTCCTCCCTTTTAGGATAGGGACATTTGCCCTATACCATTCTGTGCTGGAAATGTTTAACTTTCATTTTATCTTCACAGGGCCTCACAGAGAACAGTTTGCCTTGAGTTTCAGAGGACATTTTAGAGTTGGACTTTTCAGCAATGCTGAAATTGTTTTGGTGACTTGCAGAGATTTTGGTGGCTTTTAGCGATGAACCAAATATATTTTACACAATGAGATGGACATTAGATTTTTGGATCTGAAATGTCCCCCCAAAGCCTCAAATGTCTGATACCTTGTTCCACATAATGGTAAATATCACAATATTCCCTTCCATAATATCGCCATCACAACTCGCAACTAGCAAACCATGCACCACCTTCCTCTACCTTCTGCCACAGGCTATTAGTGTTCTACCTACCACCACTAATGCTAGCTGCATGGCTGCTAATTGAGTTCTAAGTCCCTATCTTATTGCTTTCTTAGAATAGTTCTATCCTTCACTATACTGATTGGGTTTACCCAGATGCAGACTCTGAGATGGAGAGTAACATTCAGAGGGTGCTTTTGGGGTCAATATCACCAAAAAAAGAAAGGAAGTGGAGTTTGGCAGAGGATGGAGTTTAGTTGTGATGCAGTCACCTTGGAATGTCTCAGCCAATCTTGCAGGGAGTTCTGAAGATAACTGTTCCAAGCACTCCTAAATTGGAGTGAAAAGGTTGTGCTCTCTACTGCTCATTAATCCATAGTAGAAGTGGACTGCTGAGACAGAGGCACATGAAGGCTCTCTTCAGTTTAGGAAAGAGGGAAAGAGGGTAATGCCTGTTGCACTACCAGTTGCTGGGATAATAAATCCCCTAATTTTGAAGGGTGATCTGATCAGCAAATGTCAGCAACCACCACACAACTCAAGCTATGGAAACTAGACATATCTGCTATGTTAACCTACAGGTATTCTTTCTCAATATACAAGTATGTGTTCTGTCCTCTACTTGTTTGCCTCTCCTTGGGAATCCTGAAATGCAGTTTCCCTGGCATATAGGAGTCTATTCATCACATGTGGCAGAATCTGTCCTAGTGATGTTTTTATGGCCCACTCATACAGCTGTTGGTAGGAGACCTCAGTTCCTCAATATATAAGCCTCTCCTAGGGTTTATTTGAGTGTCCTCATAACATCACATTTGATTCTTCCAGAGCAGGTGGTCTGAGAGCGCAAGCAAGAGGATGAAGCCTCAACCCTATTTACATTCTAATCTCGGGCATTATAAAATATTACTTCTGCCATATTCTATGCCTTAAGAGTAAGTCACTAAGTACACCCTACACTCTAGGTGAAGAGAATTAGGCTTTTGAAGGAAACAGTATCAAAAAATTGCAGACATTTTTAAAGCACTACATATAGAAAGGATACTCTTCCAAATTAACAGTGGTAGATGTTTCTGAGGAAGTGAGAAGATGAATAGATAGCCTTTTGTTTTTCCTCTGGTCTTAATAGGAAGAATATATTCTTGTAATATTTTTGCATTTTAAAATCAAAATATCATTGACTATTGAAAATGTGACAACCTTAAAGACTAGACAGAAAATGAGATGCTTGTCTAAGGGGCAGAGATTGTTATTTGCTGCCCTTCTCTACCATGGATTCTTCTGCCTGACCCCACCCAACTAGAGACAAAACAAAGAGGAGCATAATGATCATTGCTCACAGCTTCTCAGAGGAATCATTATTTTCATAGTTCATAAGCAAGGAGTCAGATGACTGCACTTTATTGAGAAGTGCAAGACTGAAAAAAAACATTAGAACCATTAGTCTGTTTCCTACATTTCCATCCTTCATCCATAATTTCATTTAACATGGAAGTTATCTTATTAGCTTTGATGGGCTGATTGCAGGCTCTGGCTGGGACACAGATATCCCAAGAATATCCAAAAAGACCTCTTGCAAGACCTTCAATCCAGACCCTTAGGTCCATTTCCTTTTTTGTATTTCACAACACACTCCCATTTTCAACATCCAGGGCCCACTCCCATATCTTCAACCAAGCGGAGAATCCTGTGGGAGAATCTGTCAATGTCCAGGCAGAAAAACCACACATAGCTAGGCAGGATTTGTCCCAGGGGGCCTGACTTGCTATTAGGGACGTTTTTTTCTAACCTCCTAATCAAGTTGTCTCCCGTCTACCTTGGCCTTGACTGACCCCTTCAGGCGAGGGAAGGAACTTCAACTGGGTCTACACTTCCATATCGCCAGGCTCCCTCACCTGACCTTTGCTTGGGAAAGGTAAGAGTCCTCAGACCCCCCACAGTGTGTGGAGGAAATTGAGCCCATTGGAGCTCCAAGTAAGAAAAAATAGGACAGTGCCTGCCTCTATGGAAATGTTTTTAAATGCGGGCTATTTCCCTCAATTTACAGCTTTAGAACCATCTTATAAGCCCCAAAATTCAGCCAGTGTCTACAGTGGTCTATATTCAAGTCCTGTTTCTCATTTCTTTATGACTCTAGAAAACACCCATTATGGAGACACTTTGGGGTTGGACAGGGAGGCTTTTGCAAATTGGGCCTTTTTTTTTTTTTTTTAACCAGGGATCAAACTCGGGACCTTGTGTTTGCAAGGCAGGCAAGATGCCACTGAGCGAAACTAGGCCTTCTATGGTGTGGGCCCACATATTTAGGTATGAGGTGGCCACCCCAGAAGGTGTGGGCAACAACAGCATCATTCTAACTTCATCTGCTGCTCCCACAGGGTTTCTTAAAAGGAAAAGTCTCTCTGACCCAATTCCCCAGCACATACACCCTTATCTCTAGCCTCCCTGCACCTCTGAGAAGGACTACCAAGGCCAGAGTCTGGAGTAACAAAGCCCAACAGTCTGTCCTCCTTTGGGAATCAGCCTCAAAGCTTCCTTAGAAGTGGCTCTACAAAGAAACCCTGTTGTTTGCATTCCACAGAATAAGCAGGTAGTGAGGATTTTTCCCAGTGCCTCGCGGGTCAGATTGTGGTTATGATTAAAGATGAGTTAACAAAAGGCAGACTGAAACCCATAAGATAAGGATTAGCTTCCCACAAAGTGGTCATCTTTCCCATAGCTACCTAAGCCCTTTTTCAGGAAAAAGCATGGCCCATGTGAAAGCAAGCTTAAAACATTTAGTCTGCTGCACTGAGGATGCTTTATAACATCACATAAGAAGTAACAGAGCTAATGATTTCCTCACAGTGAGCTGTTTCAGATAGTATCAAATCTGGAAGTTATTCCCTTCTCTTCAAGAGCCAAGGCTACTTATAAATATCTCAGTGCAAAGCAGAAAGAGATAAGCCATCCCCAGATACTAAGCAATATGCATTTTTGCAGAGTGAACAAGATGCCATCTGTGATAAGCTGAACAATGGTCCCAAAGTTACCCACATGAATCCCTTGAGCCCATGAATATTTTTCTTATATGACATAAAGGACTTTACAGTTGTGATCAAGTTAAAAATCTTGAGACAGGGAGATTATGCTGGGGTATCTGGATGGGCCCTAGATGTAATCACAAGTATAGTCGTAAAAGAGAGAGAGGAGAGGAGGAGTGGTTTCACTACAAGAGGAGAAGGTAATATTCTGCAGTGACTGGAGTGTGCACTTTGAAGATGAGAAAGGTGCCACAAGACAGAAACACAAATGGCACTGAAAAATACAAGGAAATAAATTCTCCCCTAAGACCCTCTAAAAGAAAGCAGAGCTGCTGCCGCTTTGTCTTTAGCCTACTGATCTCTGACTTCTAACCCCCAAACTGTAAGGAAATACATTTGTATTGTTTTAGGCCACTAAATTATGATGAGTTGTTAGCATAGCAATGGAAAAATAATTATCTTGCAGTCTATTGTATGTTATTTTAACAGCTTTCTTGAGATACAGCTGAAACACAATAAATTGCCCATACTTAAGGTACATGATCTGAAGTGTTGACCTATGTATAATACATGAGGCCACAGTCAAAAGTTATCATACTCGTTACCTACAAAAGTTAACTCATGCAATTTATACCCCCTGACCCCAGCTATTTCTAAGTTCTCAGCCTTTTAGGCAACCATTGATCTATTTTCTGTCTCTATAAAGTAGTTGGCTTTATATAAAGGGAGTCATCCAATATATGTATTTTTTTAATCTGGCTTCTTTCACTCAGCCTAGTTATTTTGAGATTCACCCATGTTTTCGTGTATATCAGTAGTTCATTGCCTTTTACAACTACTACTAGCTAGTGTTCCATTATGCAGATGCCCTGCAACTTGTTTATACATTTGCCTGTTGGTAGACATCTGGGGTTTTTTTTTTCCATTTTGGGGTTATCTTAAATAAAGCTGCTATGAACATTCACATAAAAGTCCTTATAGATTTTCAACTTTCTTTGATAAATACCTATAAAGGGAATGACGGGGCTAGAGATTTGGTTCAGTGGTGCGGCCACCTGCCTGGCAAGCACAAGGTCCTGAGTTAGCTCCTTGGTACCAAAAACAAGGGGGTGGGGGAATAGCTGGATCGTATGGTATGAGTGTATTCTACTTTTTAAGTTACCAAATTGCTTTCCAAAGTGTTTTGCCACTTTATATTCCCAGCAGCAATGATATCTTCTGTCACTTTTTCAAATTATTTAAGCTTTTCATTAATTGAAACTCATCTCCATGCCTAAATAAGGTAAATAAATGCAGTGCTGCTTTAAGGAAAAACATGGACATAAGTGCCAGAGAGAAAAATGAAGATCAGAAAGAGAAGATGAGCATAGGAAGAAAAAAATGGTGGAGAGGAAATAAATTGGAGAGAAAAGGGACAAAGGAAAATAAGACAACAATAATAAAGGGGGAAAGGTGACTGAGAAACAAACAAACAAAAACATCAATCAGAATCCCAGCAAAATTTGATGCTTCATTGGTTTGTGCAATTTAGGCCAATTGAGGAGATTTTAATAGAGAGAACACTATATCTGCAAAGGAGTAGGCAAGACTTAGGAAACCAGCAATGGATGGTGCAATCCCTTGGTTGCCACCTCTAGTCTGGAGGGTCTCAGAGAAGGGAGACTCTGGGCTCCCAGGGAGAGCAGCTATAAAGAAAGAGAAAGCCATAGAAGAGGGGTGCGGTCACATGTCCAGAACTCCCCACTGAAGCAGGGTGTGGTCGGAAGGGACTGAGCTACATGGGTAAATACTTCCGCTTCACTCTACACCTGCCCCCATCTCCCACTGATGATTTCCTTTAGCCAAACCCAGCCAAAAGTCAGAAAGCATGGGTTTGTTGACGTGCATTTAGTCAGCCTCCGTAGCCTGGAGTTGGGGAGTAGAAAATGGGTCTGGAAGGGCAGAGAAATTACCCCTAGCAGAAGCCAACAGAGGAAAGGGACAAGAAGCTAAACTGCTTTGTTACTTGCCTCCTTTGATGACACGAAAAGACCAAGCAAATGATACATAAAAACTTAGAAATGCACCTAGGGAAGACAGTGCCTTGTGGTGTGCAGTGCTGCTTACTCAGAAACAGAATTCTGATTGCAGTTGTAGGCATGGGGAGTATGGGTTGCCTAGCATGAATGTGGGGCCCTGGGTTGGGCTCCCAGTACAGAAAAATAAATAGTTGTCAACATGCTCCAATCAGTTTTGAGGTCTGTTTTGAAGAATTCTGTTGGGGACTTTAAATACAAAGCTTGGTTGTATTCTCATTAGAATGGGAAACACTCTCCCAATTCCTGAAACACAATGGCTGCGGCTTGCATGAAGTGTGGACTAAGGAAGCTGGTGTCTATGAAAGGAAAGCCTGAGCCTCCCAATGCAGAAACCTGACAGGCAGACCCAAAATGTCTTTAAACTGATGTTTTTTTGTTTTTCAATTAATAACTTTTTTATTCTGGAAAAGCAAATCAAATTCATATTCTTATAAACACTGACATTACAAAGTACAGGGAAAAGGGGAAGGGAGGAGGAAACAAAACCCTCTACAAATCCTAATACTGTCTCACCCAATAAGACCATAATGCTTTGTCCCATATTCAATCACTTATATAATAAACCACAAATAAAATCTTCTCTGGAAGATATACTGCTCCTCTTTGAGATGGCAGGGAAAAGGGACTGGAAGTTAGGGGTAGGAGGCTTTATTCTTTTGGCAGATCCTCTCAGTCATTATAGATATTGCTGCACTGTTAATAAAAAATATATGCTTCTCTGTAAAGCATTTAAAAAAAAAAAACAAACAAACTCCAAGGATGAGATGGCTGAGGTCTCAGCTCAAGTACTTCCAAATACATTGGACAGGTCCATACCATGACCTTTCTGTGTGTTATTTCCTGGTTGTTTTCCGGATCAATGCCATTCTCTGCTTATGCGCTTCTGTGGTGCAAGCTTTTTTGTAGGGCCAGATTTCTTCAGAGCCAAATCCTGGGATCCACATGTTCCACTGGCGTTCTCCTCCACATCTTCATCCAGCTGTTCATTAGGATCCACTTCTCTTACTAAGTACTGTAACTTCTTCTTGGTCAAAACCTGATTGTTCTCAGGGCTAAGACAACCTCCTGTCCCAGGAGTGCCGGGTATCTTTACCACAGTGGTGCTATTGGCCATGGAGCCCTGTGGAGGGGTGCTGGCTGGTTCTGGTTTTATGGGTGAAAAATTGGAGAGGTTGGTAAGTGCTGAGGGGCCAAACTGGTCCATAATCTGCCGAGCTTTGGACTTCAGCTCATAGAGCTTATCAAGATCTTGTTTCTTTTTGGAGCTGTGAGGACCAGGGCCAATCAAAAGCAGCAGCGTCTATCTCCCATGATATGCGGAGACTGCCCCAGTGAAGCTTTCGTCTCAGCAGCCAGTCCGACTGCGCGGCCCCTAAACTGATGTTTTAAGAGATCAGGTCATCTCAGAAAATGATCATTCTTCCTCTTCATCAGATGATCTATTTGGGGTTAACCATCACCATTTTATTCATTTCAATATGAGAATGGTTGACAAAAATAAAACAAGATGATCAAGAGAAGGACTCAAGTATCCATCAGATCCACTGAAGAGCCAGAAACTTTCTCTGCATCTTTTTTCTTTTAATCTTATAAAATCCTAAAATGTATGCCCCTTAAATTATATCTATATTTAATCTTTCATGAAAAATTTGTGAGGTTCATAAACATGACGTTTTAGAATATTTTTATATTATATTTTAATACCTGACTTCCAAAGGGAATATTGAGGTCTGTTTTCTCATTTATTTTATTAAAAACTGAAGGTGTGGACATGTCAGTGCCTAATATGAATAAATTTTCTGCCATTTTTTACAAAATAGGCAGGGAAGGGAGCACTTTGGATGACTGACAGCAACTCTGGGATCTGAATATGTAGCCCAAGTTCCCTTTAATTGGAGCTTTTGGGTGATTTGAATTCCTTGCACATTTTGCTCAGAACCTCTGAAGGGGAAAGTGAAGAAAAGTCAAGCTTATTGCTATCCATTGCTTCTTCCCGTTTCTGCATCCAAGAATCAAATGAAGTGATGCTAATTGGACAAGTAGTTCGCTATGATTCTGCACAAGTTGATAAACAGAAAGATAGTCAACAAAATTTTCTATTCCTTTGCTCATAAATGTGAGCCAATTCAGGAGAGCAGAAAGAGCAATTATATATTAAGCCTGGAAGTTGCCATTCTAATTCCACTGATTTTACTATCTGTATGTTCTCAGGTAAATTCACTCAATTCTTGTGTGTGTTTCCTGTATTCTTCCAATGGAAAGATTATTCTCACCAAGACTAATTCACTTGACAGTGGGTGACATTAAACAGAAAAAACCCTGAGGGTGGCCACAGCCGGGAGAGACCTAATAGGTCACGTGGGATCTAACACAAACAAAGGTGAGAAACAGCCCAGAGTTCACATAGAAGCAGCAGTTCACAAAGACTAGGAGACGGCACAAAGACACTAGTTTCTTGAGTGGCAAGGTAGGTGGAACAACCACACTACAGAGCCAGACTCAGCCCAGGACTAATAAAAAAGCAGCAGGCATTTTGGAGAACACAACAGAGTCTCCTCAGGTGTACAACTGACAAAGACTGTGGAAAAGCAAGTGCATAAGCAAAGGCCCTGACATCAGATGGAGCCCGTGCAGACTGAAATGGAACAAGAATAACAACAGGTACAAAGAACAGGGATAAACTGAACATGGAACACACAAAAAAAATAAGGGAAATCCAAGCAGAGCACATACTACTCTCTAGATTAAGTTTTTGCCGATTCCCTGGAGTTGAGTTGGAAACCAATTTATTAACTCCTTCAACAAAGGCTCATTGAACACCTTGTGTAGGCCAGGGACTTGCATTTGGCGTTACGAGCAGGAATACAACCGTGAATGCAAAGAGCTCACCTTAGAACTTAAAGCTAATAGGAAAACAGATGAAGGACGGATGGAATGAAGGAAAGGATCTAAGGTGCTGCAGAAGCACACAGACCAAAACAGAGGCTAGGCAACAACTGATCCTAGCACAGAACAAGGTGAGGGGCCCAAGCAGCAAGAAGGTCAGGCAGGGTGGTATACATTTGTAACCCCAGCTACCCAGGAGGCTGAAGTGAGCAAATCACTTGAGCCCATGGGTTTAAGACCAGGCTGGGCAACATAGGAAGAGCATATCTCAAAACAAAAAGAGAAAGAAAGAAAGAAGGGGGAGGAGAGGGAGAGGCAAGGAAGGAAGGAAGGAAAGAACTGAAAGGCTGCTCCTGAGAGCAAGGGGAGAGAAGTATGTCAGGTGAGCCTAGACACAAGGACAGGAACTGGATCACACAGGATCTGGGAGACCTTACTCTCCATACTAAGGTTAATGGGAAACCACTGTAAGATTTTTAAGTAGGGGCTGAGATGACTGGACCTGTGTTTTGAAAAGATTACTCTGGTTCCAGTTTGGAAAACAAATCAGAACACCCTGCAACTGGTTTAAAGTTCATTATATAAGAGCACGCCCACAATAGCTATATTCCCATACTGTTGTATAATAAAGAATTTCTCTGTTATCTGTCCTAGGTTCCTGCACAGAGCATGTAAAACCTTTGTAATTTGCCCATTGACAGACATGTCTTCGTCATTCATGAGACCCCAATCCCACCTGAGATTATGCCAAGGCAGGGACTCACACTGAGCCCCTAGAGAGCTTCAGGATGGGAGCTCTCTACCAGAGAGGCCCACCATGTGATTAGACAGCTGGAATTTTGAGCAACATTATGTCAGCTCAGCCTGACTGCTGGGCAGGAGAGGAGGCCTGCAGCTGGAGTTCAATTACTTGGCCAACTCTTTAATTAGCTATGCCTACAAAATGAGATGCCAACGGAAGCTCTGGACACCAAGGCTCAGTGGAGCCTCCTGGTTGGTGAACATATTGATGTGTGGGAAAGGTGATTTCACTCTGATTCCATAGGAAAGGGCACCTCATGCTACGCTTCCAGGTCCTCCCAAGTCCTTGCCTAGAACCATGTGTCTCTTCCTTCACCTTTTCCTGATCTGTGTCCTTTGTGGGAAAACTGTAATCTCAAAAACAAATGCTTTCCTGAGTTCTGCGAGTCACTTTGGCAAATTATTGGTCCTGAAAGTGTTGTGGGAACTCCCAAATTTGTGGGCAGTTGGCCGAAAGTATGATGGCCTGTGGACTTGTGAGTTTTGACTGGCGTATAGATTAAGAAAAATAGAGAAGACCTATGGAGGTCCCCTCACTTACCGGGTCTCCACTAACTCCAAGTCTGAACCTCAGTATGACATATAGTGTCAGAACAATTGACCCGACCAGTTGGAGTTGAAACAGAATGCTCGCTATATTTTATTTTAGTCAATTTCAATGAATATCAAGAACCTGTTTTTTTTTTAATTGAGTTTATTGGTACATTTAGGGATACAGTACAGTTACATTCATTGTTGGGATCATGTACCTTTACATGGCAAGTCTTGATTCTCATTTTTTTCCCCTTACCTCTGCCCTCCCTTCACCCCCTCCTCCCCTCCCCATCTACAAACACTTTATTTTCATCTTTTCATTCTCTCACATTTTTTTCTTTTCCCTTTTTGTTCTTCCCCTACGTATCACACCTTCCCTACACCTTTAGCTCCTTTCCTCCCATTTCTAAATGTCAGTAATCTTATTAGAATCTTATGCATTGTTGCAGAATATTCACACCAGGGAAACTATTTGGTATTTACACATGTGGGACTTATTTATTTCACTTAGGAGTATATCTTCAATATGTATCCATTTTCCTATGAATGAATCTATTCTCTCGCTCTTTATGGCTGAGTAATATTCCATTTTATAGAAAAACCACAACTTCTTTATCCAGTTTCCAACGGATGGGCAAATAGGTTGTTTCCAAGATTTAGCTATTACAAACTGTGCCGCTATAAACATGGGTGCACATACTTCTCTGTGATATGATTCTTTTAGTTCTCTTGGAAAGATACCCAACAGAGGGATGGCTGGGTCAAATGGAACCTCCAGTCCAAGCTCTTTGAGGTATCTCCATATTGATTTCCATAGTGGTTGCACTAGTCTGCACTCCCACCAACAATGGAGGAGGGTTCCTTTCTCCCCACAACCCCGCCAACATTTGTTATTGTGTGATTTCTTGATAGCAGCCATTCTTTGTGGGGTGAGGTGGAATCTCAGTGTTGTTTTCATCTGCATCTCTCGAATGACCAGTGATGTGGAACATTTTTTCATATATTTTCTTGCTGCTTTCACTTCTTTGTATGAGAAATGTCTGTTCATTTCGGATGCCCATTTTTGGATCGGGTCTTTATATTTGGGGGGACTGATTGTTTTGAGTTCTTTATATATCCTTGATAATAGTCCTTTGTCTGAGGTACAGCTGGTAAAAATTTTTTCCCACATTGTAGATTGTCTCTTAGTTCTGCTAATGGTTTCTTTTGAAGTACAGAAGCTTTTTAGTAAGATGAGATCCCAGTTGTTGATTCTTTCTGCTAGTTCCCGTGCTACTGAGGATTTGTTCATAAAGTCTTTTCCTATACCAATGTCTTCCAGAGTTCTGCCTAACTTACTTTCCAGCAAGTTTAATGTTTCTGTTTTAATATTTAGATCTTTAATCCATTTGGATTTTAATTTAGTGCATGGCGAAAGATAAGGGTCTAATTTTAATCTGTGACAGGTTGATATCCAGTTTTTCCAACACCATTTATTAAAGAGGCTATCTTTCCTCCACTGAGGATGGTGAGCTCCTTTGTCGAAGATGAGGTAGCTGAGTACATCTGCATTTGTTTTTGTGTCTTCCAGTCTGTTCCATTGATCCTCAGGCCTATTTCTTTGCCAGTACCATGCTGATTTTATCACAGTGGCTTTGTAGTATAGTTTCAAATTGGGAATTGTTACACCTGGTGCCATGTGACTGTTGCCTATAATGGCTTTTGCTATTCTAGGTCTCTTGTGGTTCCAAATGAATTTTTGGATTCTTTTTTCTAGTTCTGTGAAATATAGTGTTGGAATTTCAATTGGCATTGCATTGAATGTATATAGCAGTTTTGGTAGTATGGCCATTTTCACTATGTTGATTCTTCCTACCCAGGAGCAGGGGATATCTTTCCATTTTTTTATATCCTCTTCGATTTCTTTTTTCAGAGTGCTGTAGTTTTCAGTGTAGAGATCTTTTGTTTCTTTTGTTAGATTGATTCCTAGATACTTCATTTTTTTTGGTTGCTATTGTAAAAGGAATTTTTTCCCTTATTTCTCTTTCTGTCTGTCTGTTATTTGTGTATAGAAAGGCTATTGATTTTTGGGTATTCACCTTGTATCCAGATACTTTACTGAATCTGTCAATTAAGTCTAGAAGTTTTTTGAAGAACCTGTTATTTTTAAGGGAGCTCAAATAGCAAACAAACAAAAAAAACTATGTGTTCCAAAGCTAACAAATGGGCAGTGTTGTCTGCCTTTGAGAAAAATCACTGGTTTTGAGCAACTTAAAATTCATGTCTTTGTCAACTGGCAGCCAGCCCCCGGTGGACTCAACCACTTGTACTTTCTTGTTATTAGCCCTCATATAACTTGCGGGCACAACCTTGCTATCCCCACTGGCCACACTTCTGCCCCTTGTCATGTGTTTTCCCTCAGCCAGAGATACCCCTGATGACACGCCTGTCATCTCAGACCCTCCTACCATGGACTTCCTTCTCAGTAACTGGCGTAGATTCAAACTTTCAGTTACCTTTGGCATCTTTGGGATTTGGCAAGGGGTTGCTTTTGAGGGTTTGGGGTGTTTTGGGGAGGGTGGGGGCAGTACTCAGGACTGAACCCCAAGAATGACTCATGCTAGCCAAACACTCTTCCACTGAGCTCCATCCTCAGCCCTCTTAGTGAGCTTTAAAATTCAACCATGTTTTTATACTTCTTAAAGTTTAGCTGCCTACATAAGCATCACTTGCCAACTCACACTCCTCTGGTTTCATATTCTTTCCAGACCACTCATTCGTTACCCTGCTACAAATTAATAAACATCAGATTTTGCTTGAGATCAATAAATTTAAGAAATTTTGTTGAATATCTCCTAGGAATGACTATAAGAAAAATTCAGGTTAGTAGTGGGCAGGAAGTACCAAAACCAGGCAGGAAATGTCTCCAAGAGAATGCTGACTTCATAACACCAAATAGATTACAGATTACATATTCAATATGCCCACACAAGACATATTAATTAGCAAACAACTGGTATTTACTATAGATACATCATTTAATCAGTTCTGTCATTTAAGTCTTTGATCTTTGTAATCATTTATTAAATTATTCATCACTTGAAGTAACATCTCATTATAAATAACCTTTTCTTTTGTTTTCGGTACCAGGGATCAAACTCCGGACCTTGCACTTGCAAGGCAGGTGGCACCACTGAGCTAGATCCTCAGCCGGATAAATGATTCTTAGTAATAGTTCTTTTTTGGTCTTTGCTGCCCAGAGCAGCATTCATCAGGCCCAATGCTCAGCTTCTTCTGTAAGTCCCATTTTCTGACTGAATTAATTTACCTTGTGATGTCCTGGCTCACAGAAAAGCAGGACTCACTGCAGGGGCTCTGGTGATGACCCTTTCCCGTTCCCTACAGGCTGGAAGGTCCCTCCTGGAACGGTGCACTCGCACAGGTAGCACGCTATGGGCCCGAGCTCAGCCAGTGCTGGGGACCACAGGGCTCTCACATCCTATCAGGGCTGCCCATCGTTCCCTACAGGCTGGAAGGTCCCTCCTGGAACGGTGCACTCGCACAGGTAGCACGCTATGGGTCCCGAGCTCAGCCAGTGCTGGGGACCACAGGGCTCTCACATCCTATCAGGGCTGCCCGGCTTGGGCCCCACGCATCATTCTGCGACCCAGTGTGGAGGTTGGGCAGTGTCATTTCTTCACAAGAGATGAGCCCCTGAGTGCACCCTGTCTCCGTTGCTCCAGAAAACCGGGTCATCTCTGCCCAGCTGGTCCACAGCCAGGCTCAGGGCTGACAGCATCCCCGGACCCAGCCTTCCAAGGATGCCCCTGACCCCGCTGTGCTGTCCTGCAAGGTGTCCAAGCCTGGAGCCAGGTGGGGTTCCCAGGGCGCCCAGGGCTCCAGAGCAGTGTGCGGCCAGGAGAAGATGCTGATGGCTTCAGAAACTGGGGTCTGAATAGGGGACCAGAGAATTTCCTCTGATGGGACCTGGGAGTTTGAATTTAAGTGGCTTTAAAGAAAAAAAAGAAAAAAAAGCCTGAGATGTATAATGGATGTTAGGAAGCTGGAAGAAAGTATTCAAATGGGAAGGGGAACAAGGGAGGAGGGAGGGAGAAAGGAAGGAACAAGAAAAAAAGTGACAATAGAGGCCGGGCGGGGTGGCCAAACCTATAATCCCAGCACTCGGGAGGCTGAGGCAGGAGGGTCTTTGTGAGTTCGAGACCAGACTGGGCTACATAGTGAGTTCCAGGTCAGTCTCAACTACATAGAGAGACCCTGCCTCAAAAAACCGAAAACAAAACAAAAAAAGTGACAATAGAAAAAATGGAAACAAAGCTTTCTTACATAGGGAGGACAGAGGCCTTGCCAGGGGGAAAGGGATAAAATAAAATAAAATTTATTTTTAAAAAAATTTTAGGGCCAGGGATTTAGTTCAATGGTTCCGCTGCCTACCTCAACAGTGCAAAGACCCGAATTCGATACCTGGTACCAAAAAAATTTTTTAAAATAATAGTTCTTTTTCATGATTTCCACAGTAACAATGTTTCTTGTCCCCACCACCATCTACATAATAATTATGCAAGAGAAAAATAGCTAATTGTCCATTCTCTTTATCATAGATAGCTCTGAAAGAAATCAACCTATCATGCAGCAATTCAATTTTTCCCACCCCTATGTAGCAAATACCTTTTTACCCACTTTCCTCTTTTCTCATCTTCTTGGATATTCTAATAACCCTTGCAGGAAAAACCATACACATAAAGTTTTGATGGCTAGAAGTCAGAGGAAAAACAAGAATGCCTAGCATTTTGCTCCTTGTTCTACTGGATGCAGAGCTTTTGTTAACTCAGTTGAATCTCCAGGCTTCACTTATTCATCTTCAGGATCTACCTCTTTACCCACTGGTATTATTTAACTAAGATTGGTTTCATTAGAACTATAGAGCAGAGATACAGCTAGTGGACCCCGCCCCATTTCCTATAGGTTCCCACTCCTGGTCAGTTTTATCAAGGTTTCTTTCTAGGGGATCACTAGAATTACGTCACTAATAAATTACTAATTATTTTCCTCGATATAAAGAAAAGGTTGACTATCCTCTATTACAGAGTGAAAGGAATAAGTATATGTTATGTAGGAGATATAGGTATAGATACAGATGCATGTAGGTATACGTAGATATCTGACTTATTTATCTCAGGTCTGTATTGTTTTATGTTATTTGTGATACTATTGTTTCTCACGTAACTACCCACTTTCTTCAAACTATTTTTTCTTAAAGACAATATTCAGAATGTTTCTAAGTAGTAGTCACCAGCATCATGTGTATCCAGACTAATTAATTACAAGGTCAGGGTGCTTTAATAAGCATTTAGAGTTTCTATTAAAAAAATAAATGTTGTAAATGCAGTTGGTTTTATAGTTACATAAATGTAGTTCTGTGGCCCCTGGTAATGTCATAAAGTTTTCTTATTATTTGATCTTCCACAATTGGACCCACTACAAAGCCAACTAAGACTTTTAAGTGCTATTTTTATTCCCCTAAAAAATAAGAAGATTGAAATAAAGCAAGATAAGACCTTCTTGGTCACAGTGAGACCCCAGAGGACCATTCTACCCATCTTTTTGCATGAACTCCACCTGAAACACACAGGTACAAGAATCCACTTCAAACGAGCCACCACCATTAACTCAGACCTGATCAACAAATCTGGCAGAAGGCAGCCTTGCTCTATGCCATTAGAGAAAAATACATCACCATTATTTAGGCAACCTGGGGAGAAAGAGATCTAAGTTTTTCCCTTGAAAATAATAAGAAAAGTAAATAGCATAGTAGTCTTTGAAATTCTGTGAGTAGGACAATAGGGGTGGAATTTATTATACGAGACTTTCATAAAATCTTTGTTACTTTAATTTTAGAGCTTTGTTAATTTGATGGCAGGAATAATTAAAACATATGAATGAAACAATGAATTTTCCTATGCTGCATGACAGAAACTTTAATGCTGCAGTCATAGGACAGTTTGCCTTCCCATCTACACAAACCAGCTGTTATTTCTCCAGACTCTGGGATAAGACTATACCTTCTTCATGCAAAGGGCTCAGGGTGGACACTAAGTACATTATTTGATGTGCTGGAACTCCTGGGAATAGGGTCAGCAGGACCAGGTTCCTGCCTTCCTGGCTTCCCATTGAAATATATGCTTGGATATGAGTGGGATGTCCCATGAGGAAAATGCAGCAGAGGGACTTCACCCTTGGAATTCTTCTGTTGTAATGAGATATGTATTAAAGTGGCTTCTCATAGAGGAATAATATTTTAGATATAGAGATATAGAGATATAGATTAGATAGATATAGATATAGATATAGATATAGATATAGATATAGATATAGATATAGATATACCAAGCAGTCCTAATCATAGGAGCCTACTGTTTAAGAGAATTCTTTCTTAGATGCAGCAGCTTAAATACCTTGGGAGCCCTCAGTTACATGAAACATTGAATCTGTGTGCTGTTTCATTGCTAGACCACTTAAGAGGCTGCAGAGACAGTTAATGCACCAGACATTCCTGCACGTCTGCATAGCATATAGCAGTATACAATGTATATGAATATACACATGTACAGTTGTATGTTTTAATCATGCCTCTCTGGGTACATCCTATAAAAATACATATGACTTAAATATGTGGGTGAAATGTTAAGGTTTTTTACATTTTATCCTGAGACTGCTGCCTCACCACAGCCAACCGATCATGAACAGAAAGCCCCAAAACTGTGAGCCAGAGTAAACCTTTTCTTCATGTAAGCTTTATGTAACAGGCACTTGTTACAGTAACAGAAGATTGACCAACACGGCAGTATCAGGTCTAAGTAATGGTTTGTGTCTTATTTATCCAGGTAACTCTCTTAGATAGGCAAGAATGGTTTGCCATGACTTGCACATGCAAGGACACGCCTTACTTCTGTCCCACCAAATATAATAATTATTCTTACTGATAAAAGTGCTTCACCATACTGTTCTCATTCACGTTACCATGAAATCGAATCAAGTTCATCACTTCTGTCTGTTTCTGTGTTTAAAACCGACTTGCTAGCAGCAGTCCTCAGAGCAGGTTGGAATAAACTGAGTGAGTGACTGGTTGGACATCTAGGACTTTGAAATGGTTACGGGTCTTTGTCACATCCCACCTGAAAGGCAAGATCAAGGATGGGCCGGGCATCTTTTTCTTGCTCCCTGACTCTCATATTTTATTTTTATGTTACTACAGATCATTTTTATGTTACTAATGATAATTTTATGTTGCTGGAAATGGTAATCATCTTTGCAGTGCATCTATTTTTCTTCTCTTACTGCATGCTGCTGCAGAGGTACTTTCCTTATTATTTAATAATGTGTATAGACCTCCCCTCTCCCCACTTTGGATGGCAAGACCTGGACTTGTACTTGGAGTTCCCAACCACTAATTATATTCCTTGGGGAAATCATTTAGCCTTTAGGAGGTAAAATAATTCTACCACTAAAATGATAGGAGAATAATATCTGTCCACCTTATATTATTGGGGAATCAAGTGAAAAGATGTGTGAGTATCAGAACTATTGTAAATAGTAACTTGCTCTTCAGATGTTCATAATCACTCTATTACACCACATGATTCATCTATATTTCAAGTCTAATTTCTTATTGGTTGTGAGAAAATTGGATCTTTAATTGTTAATTTGGCACTTTTTGTTTGCCTTATTCAGAATGTCTATTCTTTGGGGGGAGGGTACCAGGGATCGAATTCAGGTCCTTGTGCTTGTGAGGCAGGCACCGGAACCACTGAGCTAAATCCACGGCCCCAAAATGTCTGTTCTGAAGTTGCAATGTTGAACTCTTCCCCAGATCTGCCCTACTTGAACATTTCATTTCTTAATTAAATTTCTTTTTTTTTTGTTTTGTACCAGGGATACACCTCGAAACTTTGCCCTTGTGAGGCAAGTGGCGGCACCACTGAGCTAAATCCCAGGCCCCTTAGTTAAGTTTCTTAAAAGTCTAGATATACAGTAGTACTCAAGCCTCTTCTTACTGATTTAAGTGCCATTTGTGCTTGATGCAGTTTAAATAATATTTCTAGTGTGTCTTGCAATGATCATTACCTCCATTCTTTTTTATTCTTTCAGAATAAAATAATATAAGGAATTATCCTGCTCTTTAAATGATAGGAATTATTATTAAGAGGATATAGCCCACTTCATTTCTTTGCAAAGAGGTTCCAACCATTTTCTGAATTGTGTATTGTTCCCTATGGTTGTTCTTTTTTAAGGTTAATTAAAATAAATATTTCTGTGGGTTCATTGCTTTTTCTAAAACTTTCTTAGGGAGCCTGTATTGATATTTCCAGCTTAAATACAATTCCCCTTCATGACTAGTCTCTGCTATGCTATTGAAAATCCTTTACTAAATTTTTAAATTAATATAATAGAATTTATAATTAGGAGCCTGATAGGATTTCTACTTGCTGTACCTTCACCCTGTGCAATTTTTCTACCATGTCAGGCCTTTCTATTCTTTTTCAATAGAATTTAGAAAAATTCTGACATGGAATTACCACCAGAGAGCCAGTCGTTTTTTACAGAAACACTGAATCCTTGGCTGTAGTTCAGTGGGAGAGTGCTTGCCTAGCATGTACAGGGTGTGGATTCTGTATTAGAGCCCCAGCGATGGAGTGAGGGGAGAGACAAGGAAAGGGAGAAGATTACGGTGAAGAGGAAGGGGGAGGGAAAGGGAGAAGAGGGTGGGAGAAGAGGAAAGGAAAAGGGGAAGGGAGGGAAGGGGAAGAGAAAAGAAAGGGAG
>NW_022900929.1:47738432-47752076 GCF_012274545.1 Fukomys damarensis
AAGGGGGAGGGATAAGGGGGAGGGATAAGGGGGAGGGCGTGAGAGAGAAGCTTGGGGAGGTGGAGAAGAGCAGGGAAGGAGAAGGGAAGAGAGGCAACCTCTCCATAAGCCCTTTAACAACTCTTTTTGTTGTTGTTTTGTTTTGTTGTTATTTGTTTGTTTTTGGTACTGGCTGTGCTTGCGAGGCTGGCAGCAGAACCGCTGAGCTACACCCCCAGCCCATAACTCCACTTGTTAGTCACATCCCTTCAAGGCACTTTGCAAGAACCAAGGGCTGCCTCGGTTTCCTTAGTTGTACATGAGCGGGAACCACATTATTTCCAAGGTCATTTTTCCAATTCCTTTTTTTTTTTTCATTTTTCCAACTCTAAATTTCAACACTAAATAATATTTAAACTGCTGTTTTTTTCATTAGCCCCCCCTTTTGCTATTCCACCTACAAACTGCACATACATGTGTTCCTGTGTATACACACACACACACACACACACACACACAAATGAGATCGTGAGAGACAAAACGAAGTAACTGAATAGACAATCCCTCACTTCTGCAATCAGGGCAGCCTCCGCTCCCCCAGATCTGCTCCAACACGCGAAGCACCTTAGAGAGGATCCCCCCAGCCCGCCCCTCATGACGGTAAGGGGGAAGCAGCCATCTCAGCCCAGACTGAAAGAGGGGAGGCCTCCGGCCGTCTGGTAGACAAACGGTGCCATTAATTCCTTCCTGCATTCAGAAGAGTGGTTTTGGCCGTCTGCGATGCAGCCCCCAGAAATTGCAGGGCAGTGAAGTGACACCCCAACTGAGGATCAGCCTGCCCTCACCCAGACTTTGCCTGAGAAGTGCTTTTGTCATTTTGAGGAATGCTATTCCTACACATTTAAAATTTACACCTCAAAAAAGTTAGGCTGTCATATATTTACTTGCTGCTTTTATTTCTTTGTCTGAGAAATAAAAGCAGCAAGTAAATATATGAAAAAATGTTCCACATCACTGGTCATTAGAGAGATGCAGATGAAAACAACACTGAGATTTCACCTCACCCCACAAAGAATGGCTGCTATCAAGAAATCACACAATAACAAATATTGGCGGGGTTGTGGGGAGAAAGGAACCCTGCTCCATTGTTGGTGGGAGTGCAGACTGGTGCAACCACTATGGAAATCAATATGGAGATACCTCAAAGAGATGGGACTAGAGGTTCCATTTGACCCAGCCATCCCTCTGCTGGGTATCTTTCCAAAAGAAGTGAAAGAATCATGCCACAGTGATATATGTGCACCCATGTTTATAGCAGCACAGTTTGTAATAGCTAAAACTTGGAAACAGCACATCTGTCCAACAATTGGAAATTGAATAAAGAAGATGTGGTTTTTCTATAAAATGGAGTACTACTCAGCCATAAAGAATGAGAAAGTAGATTCATTCATAGTGAAATGGGTACATTTTGAGGATATACTTCTAAGTGAAATAAATAAGGCACACATACGCAAATACCGAATAGTATCTCTGGTGTGAAAAACTAAAATAGTACTCAAGATCCTAATGGGACAATTAGCAAATAGGAAGTAAAGGACCAAAGGTGTAGGGACAGTGAGAAGGATAGGGAAGGGGGAATAAAGGAAAAGGAAAAAAATATGAGAAAATGTAAAAATGGAATTAAAGTGTTTGAAGGGGGGAGGGGAGGGGAGGGTGAAGGGAGTGTGGGGACAAGGGGAAAAAATGAGAACCAAGACCTGGCATGTAAAGGTACAAGATCCCAGTAATGAATGTAACTGTACTGTATACCTAGAATGTACCAATAAATTCAATTAAAGCTGAAAAAAAAAAAAGAAAGTTAGGCTGGATCCGAGTCACGATGAAATGTCCTACCTTTTTCCTCATATTTTGGGCACTCCTAGCAGAAGAAAAATTTTTAAACTTCACACAGTTCAGAATGAAGTTAATCAGAGTACATATGCCACCCACAGGGTTCTGGTTTCTCCTTTGAATTTTATTATACTTCATTTACACTCAAAGCACGTCTCAAAAAGACATCGGTGGCAAGTAGTGGCAGGGAAGTGAGGGATGGAATTGTTTTGATGGGTTGTGAATGGGAGGGTTGCAGCTCCTTTAAATTATTGAGCAGCCCATTTTTAGTGCGCATCTATATGCCTATTTGTTCCTGCAAGGAACAAATATTTACCAGTTCATACTGAGCCCGTCACTGCCTACCTTCGCAGACCTCTTCCCCGCCCTTCTCCTGCAAACTGTTTCCCATTCATCCCTGCCAACTGCCTTCCAGCTAGAATGGCCAGTGGGGAGCACTAGTAAGATCTTGGAGGTCCAGAGGTAGGGAGAAGCTAGATAACTTTTTCTTCTCTTTTCTTCTTCCTCTTCAACTTCTTCTTCTCTTCCTCCTCCTTCTCCTCTTTCCTCAGCCCCTCCTCCTCTTCCTTCTTCTGCTTCCCCTTCCCCTTCCCCTTCTCTCTCCCTCTCCCTCCGTCTCTCTTCTCCTCCTCCTCCTCTCCCCCGCCACTGCCTCCAAACTCCCCATCCCATGACCTTTGCCTCCAAGCGTCTTTGGCAGCTCTGACTCCATACTACAAAAGAAAGCTACTACTCAAATGTCTGACCAATCCAAGCCACCCTATTGTGACATGGCCTATTCCCTGCAGTGTTCCCTGAAAACAAATGAGGAAGAGCACGAAGTTTGAGAATCTTCTCCCCACTCCAAGTCCACTGCCTATTCTAGGTTAAGATTAGACCTGTGAATGCCTAATAACTTTACAACAGCATACTACCCCCCCCCACAGAGCTCAGGTCTCTCCTCTGAACTCCAATTACACTTAGCTTACACTGTCCAGCTCACGACTGAAGAAGTCGTCTGGGGCAGGTTGTGACGAATGAGGCAGGCCAAGAAAAAGTGAGCTCAAGTGTTGCTGGAGACCCATATAAGGCCTGGGACAGCCCTTCTGAATCTGAGTTCCATAAGAAAACTAAACCCTATAGTGCAAAGCCATCTATTTTATGTAATGAATTAATTTCTGTCTCTTCTTCATGTACAATGATACTAGCTGTGTGACATCCTTGGAAGAATTGAGAAAATATTCACTCAAATAATATTCTGTAGAACTTAATTCTTTCTTGGGAACCCTGTTGAGAAAGGCCGTCCTAACAGCAGAAGTTGGTTAGAATAATACTTTGTTACTCTCTTGCATCTGCATGGTTCGAAGGATATACAGAATTACTTTCACATAAGCATTAGCAGAAGTAGGGAGAAATGTTCACTTGAAGGCTGTGGGCATGAAGACACAGTGAGAGAACATGGGAAAGTTACCAGGCAACTGAAGAAGCTGGAAGTAGTCCACATCCAGTCTCCTGATGGCCTTCTACCTTCTACTTCATGTGTGAGACTCGGCAGATGTGTATTGATTAAACAAGGTGCATCAAACCCATTCCACTAGCCACACCCATTCTTCTTTAACCAAAGAACCAAAAACACTAACCCTGTTTTATCTGTGCACATTGCCTTTGCAGGGACTATTTTCTGGATGTTTCTGTACACAAAACCATCCCTCCCTCCACCATCCCCATACTTCTGAGTCAGTCCACTGAGCCCTTAAAAAGGGAGATGATTACGGGGCGTGGTGCTGCACGCCTGTAATCCCAGCACTTGGGAAGCTGAAGCAGGAGGATCACCGTGAGTTTGAGACCAGCCTGGGCTACATGGTGAGTTCCAGTTCAGTCTCAACTACATAGAGAGACCCTGTCTCAAAAAACCAAAAAAGAAAAGAAGAGGGAGAAGATAAAGGGGTGCAAAGAAACTGCTTATCAGCAGTGACTAAATTCTACAGGATAAGGAATAAATGGGGTCCCAGGGGAGATCGTATCATCTACCCAGGGCCCCCACAGTTCTGCCAATACAGCAAGCTGAGCCCCATGTGAGAGAAGAGCAGTGGACAAGTGGGGAAGAGGTGTGGGTAAATCTCACCTAGTTTAGCACTTTTTTTGCCAATTGTTTTCTACGTGTTTCATTGACATGTCCTAGTTCCTCCACTGGATTGTAAATTCCTTGATGCACGGAAGAAGTTGATGCTGTAAATCTTTAATCTCCTACAGTATTTAGCACAGTGCTTTTCCTGAAGATGCTTAATCAGCATCTTTGATTAATCAGTGTCTTGTTGATTAGTGAGAATTTTCTGTGGGGGAAAATTTATCCTTGGAACAAGTACCATGTAAGATCTATGTGTAAGTATGGTATGAATACTGTACCATGTGAAAGATCGAATACTGTACAGTATGATCAGGAACCTCCCCCATAGCACCTCATGGGAGCCACCCACCCTGAGAGTTGGTCAGCCATAGAATCCTGATAGAATCCTGAGAGAGGAGTCTTTGGCACTGCTGGAATCAAATAGAGCATCTCCTAGAGACAGAGTCACAGTCTCCTTCTAACCTAACTCTGTAGGAACAGCACGCAAGGCAGAAACTATGGTTAAAGTGACCCTATCTCCTCTCCACCACGTCTGCTCCCCAAAGTCAAAGGTTTCTCTCATATCACCCACTTCTTGCATAACTCTTTCTGAACTCTAGAGTCCCACCAACATTCAAAACTTGCTATTCAGTGAGGGATCAGTTTGTATTTCTGCCCCCATAGAGTTTTCTGCTCAGCCTCTGTTCCTCTGAGGTCTTGAAGTCTGACTTGCAATCTAACATCTGACAGATGGGTTTCAGGCTGAGCTTTACGGGAATCTGACCCGTGGCCTGGCTTTCAAACCAGTCAATCAAGAATGTAGATATTCAATATTTTATAGGGAGTTGGGTACTGCACCCTGGCTCCAACTTCCTGTGAAAATGACTTCTTCTTGAAAGCCAATGAACTAAGTTTCAGTGGAGAACGTGGCATTCCAGGGAGGAGAAAAGGTGTTGTCCATGATCCATTTCAACCTGAACTAATAATCAGGAAGTACAGAGTAGATAGGGTGGACACTGAAGGATCCTCACCTAGACAGGAGGACAATCCCAGGTGGCCTTGGCCAATCCGCTCTTGCTTGCAATTCTTGCAACATCCTACAATAAAAGAAACTATCCAGAACATCCTGTTATTTGTCTTTCTTCCCTCCTAGAACAGGATATCCTATAATGCTTGTCTCAGCAATCTTAAGTGTCACCCTGGGTTTAAAACCCAGAATAGAGACACCTGCAGTGAAAAGTGGGGTAACACCAAGAATACCCTGCCACCTTGGGAAGCTTCCCTGAATCCCCAGAGACTGGCTTGCAGTGGATCCTACCCTGCTGTCAATTCTTGCTGCTTATCGGTGAGTATACTGACTTCATTCAGTACTGTTCACTAAACATCCTCTGACAGCTGGCTTGTGCAAAACCTCCCAGAAACATGCTGAATCTAGGCACCATCACAGAAAATGATGATATGTTCAGAGTACTAATGAGCACCCAGGCTCCACACTGCAGCAGCATCCAGAATATCACGTCTATCCGAAAGTATGGCTCAGTACCAGAGACCCCATACATTCTTAATTCACAGCTATCTTCAGCCTAACTTGGTAAGCTTAGGTCTCTTTCCTTTTTTCTTAATTATTCATCAGACTTTTAACTTACTTTTGTTGTTTTCTAAATATGGAGCCAATGTTACGACAAATACTGACAAGTAAGGTTCTTCAACAGATGCCCATCATGGCGAAGACCCCAAGGCCTCCCTGGGAAGGTGGGTATCCTGTTCTTTGCCTTGAACATTTTATCTGCACTGTACTTTTAGAACATACTATTGGATTCCACTCATGTCCTCTAGTAGGCTCTGGCAGCCATGCCTACTCCAGGATGCTCACAGATCTGACAGGGACTGGCATGGCCTCTTTGCAGGGTCTCACTGCTTGTGAGTAAGTGTAATGTGTTACCTCCCCTTAACTGGGTAAATGTAAGCAATTCTGAGGACCCCATCTCTCTCCACCCAAGCCAAGTCAGAGCCAGGGTTCTGTCCTGTGGTCACATGGTCAGTATGTCTCTGGCTCTGCTACAGAGCAAACTTAGTCTTTCTGTTTCTGCTAGTTAGCAAAAACTTTAACAGTCAACTACCATGTCCTTTATATCACATTTATCAACCTTGGCAAAGGAAACCTGGACTTTGAAAGCTATGTGGCAAGGTTGATTGCCCAAAGCAGTTAACATACCAGCCCTTCCAACTGTGTCAAGGTTCACAGTGCTCCTCAGACCTGCAACTGATGCATTTCTATTCAATATATTTTAAGTTGCTATATTGAAATAGGCACTGAGACCTGGTATTGAATCTGCAGTTGTTTGTTTTGTTTTCCTCTGAGGTATCCAGGAAACTTTCCAGCTCAGTGAACAATACACAAATAGAGAGACAATTTAATGTGGTATAGGTATTACAATTCTAGTCTAATATTTGAAATTAGCTTTCCAGCACTTTGGCTCTACAGGAAGAAATGCAAGTGAAATGTTAGCCCAAAATACACATGCACACATCTACATAAGTGAAACAAAAGGTTTTTTTTTGGGGGGGGGGTTGGTTTGGGTTTTTGTTGTTGTTGTTGTTGTTGTTGTTGTTGGTTTGGCTTTTGTTTGTTTGTTTGGTACCAGGGATCAAACTCGGGCCCTTGTGCTTGCAAGGCAGGCAGCAGAACCACTGACCAAATCCCCAGCTCAAACAAAATTATCTTTTAAAAATACTGCCTTAGATGAAAAGGCATTTGAAAGTACTTTATTAGGAAATATTTCCAAGGAAAATAAAGGAATAAGAAAGTAGGCTCAGAAAGGGGTTAGTTAGTCCCATAGAAGGCAATGTTGACTCATTCCCATGGAGGGATTAGGAATCCTTGTCAGTGGCACCTCAGAGTCAACCTAACAAGAGGGCAAGAGGGCTGGAGTATGTATATCCCCACTCCCATCAATCACAGGACAGAGCTGAGTGGGTAGGGAAGGGACAGAAGTTCCCAGGCATTTCTTGCAGTCCTGCACAACAATAGCATTCTGGCATTCAGAAAAGAAGGGCACACTGGGACTCAGCTGGACGGCACATAGATGCAGAAGGATCCCAGATAACAGAGGCAGAGCAAGGACAGCTCCTGCTACAAACATCCTGGCCATGGATGATTGACTGTGATATTTTCCATTCTGGTTTTTTAAGATGCTGGCCATGGGTTTTAATCTCAGTCCAGTCACCTACAGTTGTTATTTAACCTACTTGAGAATTTTTCTTCATTTCTGAACTAGAATAACAATATATCAACTTTGCTCAATAAATGCACACATACATAAAATGGTAAGGAAATTAGGGCATGGGGGATGAATAAAATAGTGCTGAGACAATGGGTTAATCATTTTGGGAAAAACTAACTGGATCTCTAGCTTATCTCCCCCATAAGAACAAATATTATATGCCCCAAAGATTTAGACAAAACACACATATAAATTGAATACCTATAAGAAAACCTTGGACTAAGAAATGCCTTCCTAAAACACACCATACAGATCTCAGAAGGCATAAAAGAAAAGATAAGAGGGTCAGGGGAAGGGTGAAGGAGGAAGATTGGGGAGTAAAGGAATGGAAAATTAATAAGATATGCTTTTTGTATACACCAACTCCCCAAAACTGAATGCAACTGTATGTACCACAAACACGACCAATAAAAAAAAAGTTAATTAAAAATTCACTCTGAGGGCTGGAGATTTAGCTCAGTGACACCATGCCTGCCTGGCAAGTGCAAGGTCCTAAGTCTGATTCCTGGTACCAAAATTTTTTAAAAAATTAATCTAAGCTGGGCATGATAGTGCATGCCTGTAATCCCAGCACTCAGAAGGCTGAATCAGAAGGATCACCATGAATTCAAAGCCAGCCTGGGCTACATGATGAGTTTAAAACCAGCCTGTATTGCACAGCAAGACCCTGTCTCAAAAATCAAACAAACAAAAATTTCAATCTGAAATTTAAAAGTGAAGGTAAATAAATGGTTCCATAAAAAATGTTAAATTTTCATGTGGCATTAAAATGATACAAATGCAGGGCATGGTGGCTCACGCCTGTAATCCCAGCACTCAGGAGGCTGAGGCAGGAGGATTGCTGTGAGTTTGAGATCAGCCTGGGCTACACAGTGAGTTCCAGGTCAGTCTCAACTACATAGTGAGACCCTATCTCAAGAAACCAAAGAAGAGCCAGGGATTTAGCTCAGTGGTTCTGTTGTCTGCCTCACAAACGCAAGGACCCAAGTTCAATCCCTGGTACCAAAAAAAATAATAATAATAATAAGATTTTATGAAAAGTCATGGATGAAGTTCAGCATTACAACAAGTGCAAGGCCTTGAGTTCAATCTCCAGTGCTGAAAAAAAAAAAGTTTATAAGAGTAAGAAGATGGGCTGGGGATACAGTTCAGTGGTGCCACGCCTGCTTGGCAAGCACAAGGTCCTGAGTTTGATCCCCAATACAAAAAAAGAGAGAGTTAAATAAAAAGAAAAGTAAACAAGCCAGCTACAGCGGTGTATGCATACCTGTAGTTCCTACTACTCAAGAGGCTGAGGCAGAAGGCTCATTGAACCCAGGAGTTCAAGGCCAGCCTGAACAACATAGCAAGATTCTGTCTCAAAAAAACAAAAAAGAAAGCTAGGCATGGTGACACATACCTTGCAGTCCCAGCACTCGGGAGACTGAGGCAGGAAGACTTCCAGGAGTTCAAGGCCAGCCTAGCTACATACATAGTGAGTTCAAGTCCAGTCTGGAACCCATAGCAAGACTCCGTCTCCAAAACAAAGGAAGAAAAGTAAAGAACCAAATATGTAAAAGTGAATAATAAATATGAACAAGACATTTGTGAAAAGGGAAATACAAATATTTATCAATATATGAAAAGATACTCATCTTAATAAAGAATTTTAAAAGTTGTTGTCATCTAGACTGTCAAAAAATTACAATGCTTGGTGAAACTGGCTGCAGTGAGGGTGTGAGGAAATGGCCACAATCACCACACTGAAATACCCTTCAAGGAGGTTTTCAGGCCCTGGGAAAGCATATGGCCTTCCAGAGAAGCAAATGGCAATTTCTATCAAAATGTGAAAAACACATGTGCCCTTCGCCCTTGCTTTTCACCTACTTCCCTGGGCTTAGTAAAAGTTCTCCTAGCTGTGTGTACAAGAATGTTATTGCAACATTAACAGTATTAGAGAAAAGCTATAAACAACAGCAGCAGACTTCAGCAGGGCACTGACAAGTCACAGTTCACCAAGATAATGAATGAAGAAATAAGAATGAAGTAGATCTCTCTGGCCAGCTACTCCAAAATCTCAAAGATGTACTAACAAATTAAGAAGCACACACTTTCCCACATACATGCCTTGACACATACAAGTACATGTGAAAATTATGAAACCTGAATAAGGTCTGTAGTCTACTTCACAGTTGTATGCCAACATCTATCCTGGTCTTGATATTATACTACAGATGTCACCAGCAAGGCATAGTGGTGCACGCCTATTATTCTAGCATTAGGGAGGCTGAGGCAGGAGTGTCTCTATGAGTTCAAGGCCAGCCTGAACAACATAGTGAGACCCTGTCTCAAAACAAAACAAAACAAACTATAGATGTCACCATTGTAAGCTGTAACTGCTGGAGGAGGTCAGGCGAAGGGTATGTGGGGACTTTGTACTAATTTTGCAGCTACAGGTAGGATTACTTCAAATTAAAAGTTTTTATTAAAACTCAAAGTGCAAAAACGTGTGTAGTGTTTGTACAAAGTATCAAAAGGTAAGAATAAAGTGTGATTAAATTGAAAAGGAATAAGCAGAGTACCTGTAACCAGAAGGACAAATTCACGCACCCCACTCACTCCTCACGGATCTCTCCTCTGCAGAGATTAAAAAGAGTATACAGTTCTGCTCAAGAATTCATCTGGAAGAAAGTCAGAAGAGAGGGTTTTGCCTTTTGGCAAGGGTGTGATAGATTTGTTTATTTGTACCATAGGCCTCTTAAACAGTTCTAAATGCAAGAGATGGGAAATGAAATCACCTTGCATAATAATATCAGATATAGGGGCTGTGGATTTAGCTCAGTGGTTCTGCTCTCTGCCTCACAAGCACAAGGTTCTGAGTTCGAGCCCCAGTACCAAAAATAGTAATAATAATAATAATTAATAATAATGTTATCTCCAGAGATGTCTGGCTGGCCACCTCAGGAAAAGGGAAAAGTTTCTCTTATTAATATGGATTTAGATAACTTTGTCCCTGCTCTTGGAAGGTTTTGGTGGTGGTGGTGGTGGTGGTGTGCGTATTCAGTTGACCCAGAAATTCTTTGCAGGAAATCAGAATACCTCAGGAGGAGCAAGGGGACGGTTCTTCATCTCATACTGGCAAAGAGATCTCCATGAAATGCACAGGGTGATACAGAACTGGACTTATACTACAGTGCCAGTTTTAGACCACCAAAGTGATTATCCATAAAAGCCCCTCACTGAATAACTCACATTGGCAGAATTGTAGTGACTGGGGTTTCTTGCTTTACAGCAGCTCTGGTTCAAGGGGAAAAAAAAAAGAGGCCCCTGAGTGTTAGGAATAGTGTTTTGCATTACAAAGTTTCTGAAGAAAGTAGACAGAGTTTGTGAGTCCTCAGCAAAGCAGACACCTGGCTAAAGGTGGAAATCGAAAGGGTTTTTATTCAGGGCAACATCTATGCAAGGAAAAGAGAGGGACAGGATTGAGAAGAAGTGCTAGGTACACTGGGCACATCTGAAAATGCCAGCCCAACAAGGGCCTCCAGAGGAAAGATGGCCTTTAAAGGAACCTTGCATTAGGCAGAAATGGCAAGGTCCCTATAACAGTCCTGTTCAGTGACTCATTTGGGGCCACTCTGAGAAAAGTATGACCTCCCTCCAAACGCTGAAACAGACCTGAAGGAGTTAACAGCTGGCTGGATGCTCACAGCTAATCAGGTTCCCACCAGCTGGGCCTTGAGTCCAGTCCAGGAGCAAGACCTGAGCTGTTATTTGCACCTCTTCGTCTGCTGCAGGCACTAACTGAGAAGGAAGACAGGGAAAACCAGAATGTTGAAAACAAGGTTAGGGATGTGGTTGTGCTCATGTGGGGAAGAGGTGATTTGTCCTGCTATAAGATTATCTTTTTTTTATACTCCCTAATCGTCAGTGAATTTCTTGGTGTAATGGTATTGTGAGGGATAAAGGAGAAGGCAGCTGGCAAGTGTGGCCATCCTCACTTCATCTTAGCCCCCAAGTGTGCACTGAGTATCCATCCACTGATAACCATGCAAGGACCATAATCCCACAGGTCCAGGAAAGACCAGCATCGGACAACATGAAGGCCCAAGATAGAGAAAACTGCAATTTGGAAAGAGACTGGAAAAGTGCACAAGTCCACGCAGACCCCCACTCTTCTCAAATACAGCAGAAGGAAGCGATCCTTGGCACCAGGGCAAAGAGAAGCTCATGCCCATTTTTTAAGAACCTTCTGCCTTCTGCTGCATGGAGTTCCTAAAAAGGATCGGTACAAAGATTGGATGGATGACTTCTAAATAGCATTCATGAACAACTGCCTAAATACAGGTCAATCAGGGAAAAAATTAAAAAACCAGAAATTGAATAAGCTATACAATAGAGCTATATCGGTACAAAGATTGGATGGATGACTTCTAAATAGCATTCATGAACAACTGCCTAAATACAGGGCAATCAGGGAAAAAAATTAAAAAACCAGAAATTGAATAAGCTATACAATAGAGCTGTGATAGAGCAATAGCTCACAAAATTAATAATCCATCACATTTAAATAGGCAGAGATTGTGTTAGTCTCTGGCACTAACAGATCCATTTACTGTGTTGTTTATTAGGATATTTTTTTAAGTAAATTGGTTGCCAACATTTAAAAATCAAGTATCTCCTATTAACATCCAAATTTCTGGCTTCTGTTTTACAATCTTATGATCTAGCAATGCTGGGTCCACATTGTCAATGACAAACATAGGTGCAACTTATTATGCCTTAGGTATGCGCTCTGCCACCAATCCCTTTGGGCTCCCAGACACTGAGACCCAGGGTTTATTTCCATTATCACTGAACTCAAGTCAACCAACAAAATTTAAACTATTATATATACTATGGTAGGTGGGTAGGGCAGCAGTTAAATTCATAGGAAAACAAATCTATCAAATTACCCTTTGAAGGTAATTGCACCCTAGCCATTGATTTGAAATATTTAACTCAAGGAGCATACAAATGTTTTGCACCAAACACAAAATGTATTTATATCCAAAGTTGCTCGCTATAGTACTGTTTGAAATAACAAAACTCTGGGAACCACTGAAATGTTCATCAGTAGGAAACCAGCTAAATATTCCACTGTGTGGAATAGTCACACAATAGAATACTGTACAGCTATTTTTACAAGGGAGAGAAGGAATAAAGTAGATTCATTATGGTATCACTCAGAACACTGCCGAGTAATATATTTTAAGCAGTAAAAGAAAAGAGGGATGGATAGAAGAAACAAAAGAAACGAGCAATTGAAGGAAAGCATGCATAATATCATCCCACTCATGAGAAAGATTCTTTTTTGAGACAGGGTCTCACTATGTAGTCCAAACTGGCCCTGAACTCACTACATAGGCCATGTTGGCCTTAAACTCCCAGTGATCCTCCCGCCTCACCCTCCCTAATGTTGGGATTGCAAGTGTGCACACTACATCCAGTGAGAAACATTTCTAAAAGAAAAAATGCACATACAAGTATAGTATACTTCCGAAAGGACACACAAGAATGAAAGCTAAATGGAGAGCAGGCAAAAGAAGCACAGGAAAGATCTACCTTTCACTTTCACATAACTTTCTGTCCTTTTTATTTTCTTCTTTTGGTTTTTAGTTTTCATTTTTTTGAGACAGGATCTTGCTGTGTACTTCAGGCTGGCATTAACCTCGTAGTCAATTCTCCTTCCTCACCCTCTCAAGTCCTGAGATTACAGGCCTGCGCCACCACACCTGGCTCTTTCTGCCCCTTTTAAAAATCATGAGCATGTATCATATTTATAAGTTAAAAAATAGATATTTAATGATTTAAAAACCACAATCGTCCTAAAAGTAAAATTCTAATCCAGGGGCCAGGGATTTAGCTCAGTGGTGCCACGCCTGCCTGCCAAGTACAAGGTCCTGAGTTCAATCCCCAGTACTGGAAAAAAAAATCTAATTCAGAGAAAATTAATTTCTATAAAACCCCAACAATGCCAGAAAAACAATGAAATGTAGCTGTACAACCCTGACAATGGACCAATTTGTCACACCTCTCTCTGATTTCACACATGACAATAAAAATGCAAAACAAAAGGAAGAAGGAAAAAAATGTCCACTTACTTAGATTTTAATTATTCAGTAAAAATTATTAGAAGCACCCAACAATTGCTAGCACTTAGTAAGTCCTTAATAAATAGTGCTATTAACATTCTTATTAGCTGGGCGTGGTGGCGCATGCCTATAATCCCAACACTCAGGAGTCTGAGGCAGGAGGATCGCTGTGAGTTCGAGACCAGCCTGGGCTACATAGTGAGTTCCAGGTCAGTCTCAAGTATGTAGTGAGACCCTGTCTCAAAAAACCGGAAAAAAAAAAAGTTTCCAAATGCCTGATTCAAGGTGTATATAT
>NW_022900929.1:47752180-47768082 GCF_012274545.1 Fukomys damarensis
TTTTTTTTTTTTTTTTTTTTTTTTGGGTACCGGGGATTGAACTCGGGTCTTTGTGCTTGCAAGGCAGGCCCCGGAACCGGAACCGCTGAGCTAAATCCCCAGCCCCCAGCAGGTTCTTAACTGTCATCACAGAAAGGTATTTCAGGATGCAGCGGTGCCCAGGCAGATTTATTAGGCAGAGTAAAAAACTAAGAGAAAATGGGAAGGGACTTCAGCTTGAGGAGCTTGGGAGCTTGGGAGCTTGAGGAGCCGAAGAGGGCACAGCTCCGATGAACAGGATCAGACTGACCCATTAGCCAAGAATGAGCACATCACAGAAGGGCTAAGGCAGGCTATGGTCTGGTTGGTCATTAATTCAGTACTGGCTGTGCAAGATGGACCTGGCAGAAGCCCTTATTATTTGAGGGAACAATTTGGTCTCTGCCTGAGGCAGTCACAATTTTACAGAGGTCTTCCTGTAATCCAAGGTAACTAGGTTTAGGGCAAAGATTGGATTCTTCGTGGTGCTCATTGGAAGTGGTATGTCCCTATAAGTTTCTTATCTTTGGTGTCTCAATCTTGAAGGGGGATAACATAAATTATGTAAATCTAGGACTGACCTTGTACTGTATTGCTGGCTTTTAGACAGACACCCCCTAAATGACTAACATGCTTAATGCAGAGCTGAGTAGATCAGCTGAGAGACAGATATGTAGGGAGTGCTGACACATGTCCATAATCCCAAAACTCGGAAGCTGAGGCCAGAGGATTGTGAGTTCAAGGCCACCCTGGGCTACACAGCAATAACTCCCCCTACACTACTCCCATACACACAGTATGAGAAGAATACAAATTGAAAGTAAAGTTTTGTTCTGATTTTAGTTACCTATTGGATATCTATGGGCTCAACTGAGAAAACACTGTTTTGTTTTGTTGCCAAAAGAAACTTCAAGTCCCTAACTGCCTCCAAAGAAAACACAAGTCATGCTTCTAATGAGTAACAGATTAAGGACCAAGGAGCTTGTTTGTCTTTGGTCCCTGTGCTGGTCTCACTGTGCCAGCACCAGTCACGTGTGCCTCAGTGACCAACCTTTGATGGCTCCTGCAAAGGGCCAGAGATGCACTCCATCCAAGGTGAATTCCCTCTGAACCCCAGTCAGCCTTTGAGGATGGGAGCTTTATCCTCAGTCAGAGATATCACATCTAGATAGGCAGAGGAGCCCATCTCCGAACAAGAACAATCTCATATTAAAGTTCCCATCTCAAAGAGATACTCCCACACATGCATTTCCCCCAAAGATTCCCTGTGTCTTTCAACAAATCAATTCGATAAGGAGTAGAAGCTAAAAATCCCCACGCTCTTTGCCTTCAACCTTTTTCTGCTCACAGACCCACTCCCTAATGTTTCCGAAAGGGACATTCTCCCAAAAGAAATGGTGCTAGAGGACAAATATCAACCCTGCCCAAATGAGGAGGAGCCAGGTGATATTTACCAATCTCCCAGGCCAGAATTCTCTTTTCCCAGAATCCTTTGCCCTCAGAACTGTGGCCTTCCTTATTCTCCCTACACCCCAATTCTCAGGCCCTACACCTGGATGTCCTCCTCTGGAGAACAGGTGAAGGGAGATCAAGCCCTGCAGGCCTGCCCCCTTAATCCAGACCGTGAGAACCCCTGCTGCAGTCCTGTGCCCCTCCCCCAGGCCCACACACTCAGGTCCAGAGCTGGGAAGTGTTCCCACAGTGCATTAACTCTGAACAGTAAAGAAGAAAGCAGAATGTGCCACTATCCAGCCTTTGTCAATAATTCATGAGGCTCAGACTGAGGGGCACCAGAGTCAGTCAGTTTTCCTCTGACATGGAGAAAATTAGAGTTAGGTTCTCTTATCTCATCAGGATGTGCTGAGTACCACAACTGTAATTTCTTTTTTATATACCATAAATCCAGTGCATGCCTGTTATTTCACTTGCTATTCATACCCCCCAGTGGAATGCTCAAATCCTTTCTTCAGCCACTCAACTGACCAATACAAATACTAAAGGAACCTTTAGCAAATATGATTGTATTAAACAGTGATCCCCAGTTCTGGATTTCCAAGACCAAAATTCTCTACCCTTGAATTGTGATGACTGACATAAGGTTGACGAACTGATGATTTTACCAACAACACTGACTTCTAAACCCACCTATTTGCTTTCATCATCTTTTATTTCCTTATTTTTATTGGTGAATGTTTGTAGTACATAATGACTACATTCATCATGGAGAGCTGGTACACATATATAACACATCTTAATTCTTTTCACCTCCATTCCCCCTTCCTCCTTCCTCCACCTCTTTCATCATCTTTTCTGAAAGAACAAACACCAAAGAGTATATAAAAAGCACAATACAGAATAAAGGACTGTTAAGTTAAATATGCTAGGCCTTATGAAATTCACTATATTATCTTTATTTTTCTCAAACTAGTGAAAACGGTGCCATAAACCAGCACTGCTTCTCAGCCTGGCATTTGGAATCCACTGGGTTAAACCAATTCAGAAGCTTGTACTTGGGCTTGCTGGGGCCTTTCCAGAGTGTACCATAAGCCATCCAGATTTATTAATTCTCCCAGAAACCCAGGAGGGAGATCATTTCAGCCCACTTGGCAGAAATGGAGGCTGAAGTCTTGAACACAGAATTTATAGCCAGTGAGGACTTTATTCATCATCTATTTCACATCCTCAGTTCACAGAAGAAGAGTCTGGCCTGTGGCAGCAATAATAATTATTATGTGGTGGCAATAATTACTGTGTGTTTAGTAGTTTACAGTTCATAAAGCACTTTTATATTCAGCAAATATTTATTGAACTAGGATAGAGGCTAAGACCTGGAGACACAGCGATTAGGGAGAATTTGAGTGCTCCTGAGTCTGTATTTCCACCACTGGCTGGGGAAGCCTCTAGCATCCTGTTTCACTTAGTCGCTGTAAAATGTGAAGTCCCTTTAGATGGACTCAGGGTCAGTCCTGAACAATGATTACTACAGTGATCGTAGTCTGTCCTCCAACTATAAAGATGGAGGAAACCTTGAACCAGAGGGAAGGGCAGTACCAAGCTTAGGCCAGCTACTTGGCCTCACCTTTCTTCTCCTGGCTCCTCTACCTTCACATGGTGAACTTCATGGAAGACCACAGTCCTCACCTTCAAAGGCAGTCTCAAAACATCTGCCCTAAACTAACTCAGCCTCCTCTACACACACACACACACACACACACACACACACACACGGGCAAGCAGAAAGGGGGCTGTGTTCAGATGCCTGCCGGGTCTAAAGAAACGTGAACCAGGAGCTCATTCTCACCCGCCAGGGGAGAGCCAGTGGCGCACAGAGTAATGAACCGTGGATCGCGGGTCACAGCGCCTGTGCGCAGGCAGGGGAGGTGGGCGGCCGACTCCCGAGTCAGCCCGCCCCTCGGCCTACCTCCCTGTCCCATACAGCTTTCACTTCCCGGAGCCCGGAGAAGTGCTGGAGCGTGAGCCATGCTTACGGCTGTACTGCGGCTCGGGGGCTGTTCTCAGGCGTGGAGATCGGTGAGGATGGCTAGCTCCGGGGTTACCCGCCAGAAACCGCTCGCGAATAAAGTGGCCCTGGTTACAGCCTCCACCGACGGGTGAGTGCCTGGGCTGGTTTCTCTGAGGCCAGAGTTCTCTGGAAACAGATAGTGGCCTCTTTCTTCTCCTTTTTTTTTTTTTTTTTTTTTGTCTCCTGGGGCCCTGACCTCAGGCCTCATAGGCAGCCCTGTCCCAGGGGAAAAAGGCACTACGTGGTAGGCCTGGGGATTCCTCCGAATCCCCAGACTCTGGGTCCTCCACTGCCAGTCCTGCTGTCCCTGCTGCCATGCCCTAGGGTGCCAGTTTAGTGCTGCCCCATGGACCCAGGCTCCCTGTGCTCTGGCCTGCCCCAATCAACAACGCCACCTAGAGTCTGGGAAGACCAGAAATCCAAAACTCCAGATTTCAAAACAAGTTCACTGACTCCACCATCCACTACAATGTTCCAGACACCCCATTTGGGCTCCTGACCAGTCTCCTAGAGCAACATCACCCTAACCTAGATAGGACACAAGGCCATTGTGAACTGATTGTTGTCTAGTCAGTACACTTTAGCCTACTCCGTATGGCCTGTGTCACCCACAGCCCTTGTCTGTCCTGTTTCTCATTCCTAAAGGACTTTGCTAGATACCTGCTCCTCACAAATCTGAAATACAGATGTATGAGAAACTCTAATGACTGGCAAATGCAAAACGTAGTCCTTACTCCCAGGGGAATATTTACATTATTACCCATCTATTCCCATGCACCCCCAAAACATAACTAAGGATATAAGGCCAGGGATTTAGCTTAGTGGTGCTGCCGCCTGACTCCCAAGTGCAAGGTCCTGAGTTCGATTTCTGGTACCCAAAAAAAAAGAAGAAAAAGAAAGGTTTTTTTTAAAAGCCAGGGTTTTAGCTCAGTGGTGCTGCTGCCTGCCTCACAAGTGCAAGGTCCTGAGTTCGATCCCTGATACAAAAATTAAAAAAAAACAAGATTAATAACTAAGGATATAATTTTGGAGATGATGTACTCTAGCAAGGGAGATGGTTGGGTGAGTTCAAGTTCTTTCCAGTGAGAACTTCAAACAACAAACGTGGCTGCTACTGCACACCTATCACATTTCTCTATCCTCAGTCCCCACTGGGTATGGGGCCTGTTACCAGGATTAGGGCCTGTGGAAAGTGATGTCAGTGCCTGGGAATGGAGGCTGAGGGACAAGATCACAATAAATGAGGTAAGCATGACTACCTATGTGGTACCCTAGTAGAGACACATGGAGATCATACAGAGGGAGAGGTAAAATCCAAACCCAGGCACTCTGACTCAGGAGCTCATGCTCACAGCCTCTTCCCCTGGACATTTCTAGACAGTCTTAGTCTTTCTCTTCCTGCAGGATCGGCTTTGCCATCTCCCGGCGTCTGGCCCAGGATGGGGCCCATGTGGTCATCAGCAGCCGGAAGCAACAGAACGTGGACCGCGCAGTGGCCACGTTGAAGGGGGAGGAGCTCAGTGTGACGGGCACCGTGTGCCACGTTGGGAAGGCCGAGGACCGGAAGCAGCTGGTGGCCATGGTGAGCAGCAGGGCTATGGGCATGGAGCCAAGAGGTGGCAGAAGGGAGCCAGCCTGAGTCTCTATCTCTGCTTTCCTGAGCAGTTTTGGTGAAATCCAATCAAGCACTACTAACTAAAACATAACAGTGCATTCATGTGCTCACATCAAGTCACCAACAATGTTTAATTGTATGCCTGTTATGCCATATCTCAAAGCCTAAGAACCATCCATACCAGTCAAAAAATCAAAAACCACTCTAATGCTTCAACCCTGCATTATCCCTTGGGCATCCACCCAAAACAGCTGGTCCTGGTACTCTCTTAGTTTCCCATGTCACTGGGCAGATGAGAAGGGTAAATCCAATCACAAAGTAGATGTGATTACTAGCCCACCCATGAGCTAGTAAATGATCCCCTGATCTTCAGTTTAGTGTCCCTGGGAGCTTACTGGAGGCAGCTCATCATATTTCAGCCACCTATTTACTGTGTGCTCTTTACTCTATTCAGAACCCTTCACAGGTTTTTCCCTAAACCTGACAACAATCCAAGCAAGAAAAGGACTATTCTTCCTGTTTACACAGAACTGGTTCAGATAATTGGAGACACTTCCCAGTGTCCCACAGCCAGGGCTCACTTCAGCAGCACATATACCAGTGTCCCACAGCCAATATGGAAAGAACTGTGATTCAACCCAGGCCTACCAAGCTTCTGGCAGCCTACAAACTACTGGGCACTTCTCCATTAGCACACGGCCAGCCCTTAGGCGTCCATATGAATTTTAGTCTCAACATGTCTAAGCCAGTGTCACAGTGGTACTTGACAGCAGCCTTCCAGCTACACAAGAAAATATAAACCACTTAGTTTCCTCTTCCCTGAAGGGTCACAGTGTGTACTTTGTTTTCTGGAGTGAATGGAAAAACCTTGCACTAAGGAAAAGTATAGGATTGTGATAACAGGTTGGAAGGTTGTCGGAAATAATTTGGGTAATCTTAGAAGAAGAGGCTCTTAAATTATGGTCAACAGTAGTATGGTGGGCAGAATAAAGTAATTCTATTTTAAGGAATGTTTGGCAGATCCTCAAATGTGCATAGGAGAAAATTGAATGTGATTCCAAGAAGATCACCCTGCCTGGCATAGGTTGCTGGACAGAGCCTGAGATTATGACCTTGATCTTGAGGATGAAAAGAAACATTTAGGAACATGGGCTAGTCAGTGACTAGCTATTTGGAATGTATGTAGCAGTTTTATTTTCAGTGCTGGGAATTGAATCCAGGACCTCATGTACTTTAATGTCAAAATCCTAACTGGGTTTTGTGGTGCATGCCTGTGGGAGGCTGAAGCAGGAAGATGGCAACTTCAAGCCCACTCTGAGCAACTTAGTGACTTAGTGAGGCCCTGTCTCAAAACTAAAATGTAAAGAAAGGACTATGGATGTATCCCAGTGTAAAGGCCCAAGGTTTAATTCCCAATACTGGAAAAAAGATTCTACTGGGAAAACATCCTCTGCCCACTACCCAACCAGATCCACCTAGTGAATCCTGTGTCTCTAGCTCAGAAGTGGGGCTTGATCTAGACACCTTGAGGACTGAGTAGAAGAGACTGGAAGTGGAGAGACAGAGTAAGGGTGGGGTTCTAAATGTCTCTGCGAAATGAGCAGATAGCCAAGGAGCAACTGAAGAAGAGAAGTCTGTAAGGCCATAGCGGCATTCACGGACCCAGGAGTAGTGTGGGGAATAGACTACATGGGAAGAACAGGACAGCAGCCTCCTTAGCCTCAGAAGTAAGAAGAAACTGAGGCTTTAAATAAATTGAAATGGTCACTAAGGAAGGACAATCTGGTAGTGGTAAGAAGAATAATAAGAGAAGAACCTGGACCAAGGACATTACTGCAAAACCCATTGTTTCATGCAGGTCTAGAGCAGTGGCAGTGGGATCAGAATAGATTTCCCAAGAGACATTTAGTAGAATCAACTAAGATGATTCCAAGCATATGTCTAGAAATTAGAAACAGGAGAAGTGACTCAAAAACAATTTTCAGGGAGTGTGTATGACCAGTGTCAGGGTAGGAAGTGATACGAGACGTGGCAATTTGAGATGTGTTCTATTGCCAGCTATTACCCTGCAATGAGAAAAGCTGCTAGCCTGAGAATGGTTAGTACTCTAGGGATCTTAATTTGTGTAAATAGATGTCAGGACACAAACAACTCATACCCACATTGGTGTAGTGATTATGCAATTCAGAGCAAGCCCTTTAGAGGAAGGTCATGGATACCTTTCTCTTTCATCTTTATGGTTCTGTCTCTGTTCAGTCAAAACCAGCCTTCTCAGGGTCCAAGAGATGGAAGGAGGGCAGAGGAAAGGAGAGGGAGGGCAAGAGAAGGGGACATAAAGAGATTTAAGATATGTTATGTATATATACCAACTCCCCATGATGAATGTAATCATGTATTGTAAACAGGTACTATTAAAAAAATTTTAAATGGAAAAAAACAGCCTTCTCCCCTAGCTCTCCCAGTGATTCTGGTGCAATCCACTGTCCTGTCCCCAGCCCAACACATATGTATCACCTCCAACATAATCTACACTTTCCCAATCACAAGTCTGTGAGACTTTGACAGAGCCAAGGCAAGTAACTACTGTAGGGCTTTGTGCTGCCAACGCCAAAATTTAGAGGGCACGAGAAAGTATGGGTTCTAGTTTTAAAAGATTGTGTGACTTTAAATTTTGTTAAATTTACATGTTGACAGCCCAGGCATTCCTTTAGCAGTGTAGAAACAACTGAGCTTAGCACCTCATTAGCAGGAATAATTAGTTAAAAGGAGAAGCTAGCAGATGGTGTGCATTGTTAATAACACCCCTCCTGTGCCAAATCTGAGGCACAAAGTTGATCAAGGGCCCATTTAGTATTGCTTGCCCAAGGCATCAAAATTGCTAGTTTGGGGCAAATTCAGTCTGGCTTCGGGGTGGCTAAGTACTGAAAACCTTTGTTGGAAGGTTGTCCTTGGCCAGTGACTACTCTAGCACATGCCTTCGTCACCTGCTTACAACTTATTAAGGAGGTGGGATAGCTTCTTTTTTGGCTTTCTCAATTTAAACCTCAGTTTCTGCCTTGAATCTTCTGTGCCTCTGGGAGAGAGAGAGACAGAGAGAGAGAATATGGCATCATGGCTGAGTGTGGAAGTGTTTTAAACCCAGGCTAATGTCTTCACCATTGTGGTGCTCCTATCATCCAGTTTCATAGCGATCCAACTTACTTTCAAAGGACTCCTGGGAACTAGCTCTGTGCTACAAAGTACACCAGAAGACTTCATCTCGGTTCTGCCTCCACTAGCTTTGTGCCCTGAGCAAATCCTCTTACCTCTGTCAGACACCAAATGATCAGGCTTCCTATTTGTAGCTGACCCTAATGCATCATTACGGAGTCATATGATCTTAAATTAATTTCAGTGGGCTACAGTTTCATCACCTCCACCAAGAGGCTAGCTGACACCACCAGGCTAGCTGACAAGGCCCCTCCCACTGATGACCTTTCCTGGGTCTGTTTAAACCCGTTTCTCCATTCAGGTAAATGTGGAAGTTCGACTCTGAGATCATGGTAACTCATTCAAAGAGACCAGACAGCAAGCATTTGGGGAATTAGGACTGTAACTCGGTGTGAAAAGAAGAGGGGGATCCAGAAATAGATTTTGCAGCAAGAGTTGAAGGCACGATAATGAAGGAGCTCCCCTGAGAGAAGATGTAAAGAAAAGAGCAAAAGGTCAGAGACACCCTTAGAAGGAAGGGCAGGCTAGAAAGACTGCCAAAGAAATAAGACAACCTTAAATGGTCAGCAGCAGAGATTAGGGTAACCTTAAAGAGAAAAATGTTTCAAGAAAAGGAGATGTAATTTTGATAACTGTTCTTAAGACATCTCTTATGAACACTGATAAAGGAACCTCCTTTACCTACCTGTAGCCCTGACCCAGACCTCCTCCTCTCTATAGGCTGTGAAACTTCATGGAGGTATTGATATCCTGGTCTCCAATGCTGCTGTCAACCCCTTCGTTGGAAACCTGATGGATGTCACTGAGGACGTATGGGACAAGGTGAGAGATGATTAAAACTGCCGAGGGCTGGGCCTCAGAAAACATTCAGCACAAACCCAGTCTGCAGTTAGCACGTCTCCATCAAGCGCCATGGGAGTGTGATGTGGCACACACCTGGCATGCACCTGGAAAAGTCCGAGTGAGGGGTGGCTTCCTCTGTCCTGCTCTTCTCTTCCATCTCTGCTTCTGCCCAGTTTTGCCTTCCATTTGTTCTCTGCTAGCCATCTTCTGCTTCCCTTCCCAGCTCTCTCCCGCAGTGTGCTTACCCACGCTCTGCTTCCTGGTTTATTTCCAGCAGAGCTGTGGCAGCCAATAGGCCAACAACTAATACACTTAAACTTACACACCCACCCGTCCCCTTTTTAGCTGCCGAAGAAATGCTCTTTCATTAGCCAGGAAACGTTAATAGCTGCTAGCTGGGTGAAATACCAATCCTCGTGACATGACTGAAGTTGCTGCTTTATATCACACAGCCTTTGAAAAAGACCTGTCCTCTTTTCTTCTTAAAAACAGTTTGGTGAAAACCTGAGAGCCAGGTGTCTAAATTCAAATGCAGGAATTTTGGATTTGATGTGATTATGTATGCTTATACCATATTCATAATATATTTCACTCACCTCCATCCTCTAGTTATAAAGTTTTTATTAAAATATTTGCCTGTATTTACTAAGGTTCATATTGCCACATGATTTTGAAATATAGATTTCTTATGGTCTCCCATCGCTTTTCCTTTGCACTAATGTCAATAATTTCTGAACACTAAAGTTTAAGGATGACAAAATATTGTTATTTATCAGTGTTCCACACACATAAGGACCAAAGTGCCAAAATGTTTTTCAGTGAAACAACTCCTGATTTTGATATTTTAAAGTGAAGAAACATCTTTTGTGAACAGTCTAGACAGTAATGAAAATAGGTTTTTAACCAAGTAATGATTTATTTTTTCTTTAATATGATAGTATATCCTACTTAAATGCAATGACTGACCCTTGTCTGTACTCTGCAATTGTTTGTTTGTTTGTTTGTTTGAGACAGGGTCTCACTATGTAGTGCAGGCTGGCCTCAAACTCACAATGATCTTCCTGCCTCAGCCTCCTGAGTGCTGAGATTATAGATGCATACCACCAAGCCCAGCTTGAAATTTTTTTAAATGTGAGTTTTGGGGAAAGCTTACCATAGACAGTATACTAGATAAAATTACTATCATCAAGGTAAAATTCTTGAAGATGTAGGAGTAGGCAAAGACTGAACAGAACCCTGACAGCACAGGAAACAATACCAAGAATCAACAAATGGTATCATATCAAGTTAAAAAGCTTCTGTACAGCAAAGGAAAACACCACCAGAGTGAAGAGATAACCTACAGAGTAGGGGAAAAATTTGCCAACTACTCCTCAACAAAGAGCTAATATCTAGAATATATAAAGGACTCCAAAAAAATTAGACCCCTGAAATGTAAAGACCCAATCAAAGACTAGCCATCTGAAATGTTCAACATCACTGACCATTCAAGAAATGCAAATTAAAACAACACTGAAATTCCACAGCATTCCAGAAAGAATGGCTATGTTCAAGAAATGAAATACTAACAAGTGCTAGAGAGGCTTGTGGGCGGGGGGACCCTTCTTCACTGATGGTGGGAATGTAAACTGGTACAACCACTAAAAACTAAAAATAGAAATTCTATTTGACCCAGCTATAACCCTTCTAGGTATCTTCCTGAAAGAATTAAAGACATCATATTTCAGAGATCCATGCATACCCATGATTATAGCAGCACAACTCATAATAGCTAATTCTTGGAAGCAACCTATATGTCCATCAACAAATAAATGGATAAAGAAAATGCAACATTTACACACAATGGGAGTACTACTGTGCCATAAAGAAGGATAAACTTGAGTCATTTGTAGGAAAATGGATTCAGAATGTTAAGTGAAGTAAATCAGAGACACAGCTTAAACAGAACATCATTTCTCTTATGTAAGAAATCCAAACTATAAATAAAGTGCAAAATAAAAGACAGACAATAGGAAAAAAAATGTTAAATTTCTTGTGTGTGATAAAGAATTATGGATGTGCAAGAGAATGTTTTTAGTTTGGGGACATATACACTAAGATGTTTACAGATACAGCATTGTCATGTCTGCAACTTCATTTTAATGGTTCCATTTGTTGTTTTTTTTTAACTGTATGGACACATAGAGCAAGTGAAGCAAAATGTGAAAAATGAATCTAGATTCTATTACAACTTTTTTTTTTTGCAAGATTGAAGTTTTTCAGAATAAGTTGGCATGGGGACTGGGAGAGGAATATCCCAATATTATTTACATTAGACCTATGCAAATAAGGTCGCACAATTGTTTTAAATTGGGAATGGTGAGCTTTGGATTTTGGCCTATGCCTCAGCTTCCCCAGAAAGAACTTCCTCATGATATCACTTCCTGATGAATATCCAGCTAAATCATCCATCCTGGAGGCCCCAAAGCATCCACTTTCTAATTCAGAAGCCAGAGAAGTACCTGAACCACCTCAGGTGCACAAGTCAGGGCACATCTTCCCTGAGGGGCACAGCCTACTCTAGATCCAATTCCAGTCTCTCCCTACTTGGAAGAAACACAAGAAAACCTAGGTCAAGTCCAAAGCTACCCTGAAAATTTAGGCTCACTCTGGGTCTCTGCATATCTGGCTGGTTGGGAGAGATGAGTCAGGCTCCATTCTTCCTTACCTCAACCTAATACGTCATTATGCATCTGAACGAGCTGTGGAGAGGTTCACCTCCACGAACCTTTGTTTCTTTCTTTGTCAGGCCAGGGTAAACTACGCTTGAAGTCTCCATCAGCTCTGACAGGCAAATCCTAGGCGCACACAGTGACTCCTCATCACTGTGCCCTTCCAGCACTTCTCAAGCTGTTCCCCTTCTCTGTGTTTCAGGTTCTGAATGTTAATGTGAAGGCCACGGCCTTGCTGATAAAAGAAGTGGTTCCAGAGATGGAGAAACGAGGGTACAGAGAGTGAGAGGGAGCCTGAGTGAGACGGGGCCTCACAGGGGGTGAGGGCAGTGGTCTCCAGTGGAAACAGGATCAGCTCTCTTTTGTTTGTTTTCAGAGGTGGCTCAGTGGTGATTGTGTCTTCCATAGGAGCCTTCTATCCATTGCCTGTAAGAACCCCTTTGTCTGCCACTTCTAGCCCACTCTTCATTGCATATCTTTCCAACCCTTTCAGTCACCCAAAGAAATATGTGTCCTGCTTTAGAATCACATCACCCTTCCCGCTAAATAGATGCCTGCCTCCATGAACTCTAACTGCAACCCTCCCTTTAAGAGACACCTGTTGACCACTGCCCTTGATGTCGAATGAGAACCAAGAATGACCTGGTAATTAACATCCTAACCTACTCTCTTCTTTCCCCAGGGCCTGTGTCCTTACAATGTTAGTAAAACAGCCTTATTGGGCCTTACTAAGAACCTGGCCTTAGAGCTGGCTCAGAAGAACATTAGAGTGAACTGTTTGGCACCTGGACTCATCAAGACTAACTTCAGCAATATGGTGAGGAAGGGAAAGCCTGCAGCTCCCTGGGACCCTTTGAAGGGTATCCATCTTTTTGGATAGGGAAGCCTAGTACCTGCACCCTGAGCTTTCACCCACTTCTTTCCCCTTTTCCTGCCAGCTGCCCTTCTCAGAACAGACCCACACACTTTTCTGAAGTGCAGGGTAGACACTGTGGAATTCAGACTTTACTCAGTGTTTCATGTCTCCTAAAATGGGTGAGAATTGAGGAGACCCAGCAAGCCACATTGGGGTTAAAAGAATGAAACAGAGGAGGGCAATATGGGGAGATCTGGGAGTCAGGAAGCAATGGAGAGTGAAAGGAGAAGTCTTTCTATTGTTCTTATTTGTTGCCCCTCAGTTTCCCCTATTTGTACATAAAAATATTTCCCTTCTTCCTGCAGTTGTGGGCGGACAAGGCAAGAGAGGACAGTATAAAAGAATCCATGCATATTATGAGGTAAGCTGTCACAGGATGATTAAGAGGGATAAAGGTGAAAAGGTCTGGTCCCTAACTTAGCCCACAGCTATGTCTCCGTTCCACAGATAAAACAGCCATGCTCATCCCTGCTCACAGACTTCAAAGTTCTTAAACCTTCATTGCAGAGGCAGCCAAGGAGACTGCTTCCATTACAAAAAGCATAGGCATCAAGGTTTCAGCAGAGCCAAGCTGAAAGGATCCCTGACCCTCTCTATCTTCCTGTCTATCTCCACCTCTGGGCATCTGTGGAAACCAGGAATCAAACCAAAACCAAAACCATACCTTTTTAGTTAGTTCACCTTTAATAAACAGTCCTGTTTCCAAAGCTTAGGTTGATGATCCCACAAGCCAAATAAGAGGAATGAAAAGCTTTCCTAAGCTCCAAATTCCTTTGCATAAGGAAATTATTCTTTTCCCCAGTGGGCTGGCTAACTTGTTCAGACACCTTTGCAGAGCTCTCTTTCCTTTAAATTACCTGCTTCTCTCCACTTTTTGGCTCCTGGGCATTCCTGGCTGTCTTCTGCATCTTGACCCCCTCAAGGACAACGGCCAGTAATGCTGTGTCTTTATTGGTCCAAACATCTCAGACACAAGTCCTCCCAAAGCCATTCTGATGTCAGGCATGAGCTGCAGGCCTAGACAACTCAGTAAGTCTGGGTATTGTCATCAGCAACACCAATGAATGATCTAGCCCCCTGCATCACAACGCTGGATGAACATTAGAATCATCTGGGGAGCTTTCCAAATTGCAGTTGCTCAGATCCCAGAGCAAAGATTCTTCTTTACTTAGTCCAAGGGGGAACTTGAATATCTTTTTTCTTTTTTCCTTTTTGTTAAGCCTCTCAAATTCCAAAGTACTGTAACACACAGCTAGATTGGTAATCTAGGCCTTCTAGATTTGAACCACTCACTCTACCCATATCTACAACATTCTATGGCAGTGAGTTTAAGAGTTCCTAACTAGAGTATAAAACCACAAATACAATGAGAATTAGCACTTTCTTACAAAACAAATGCCATGAAAGGACAAAACCTGAAAGAACAAAAACAAATTCCTAAAGAAGCTATCTAAGGGCCTGGGATTTAGCTCAGTGGTTCCGCCACCTGCCTTGCAAGCACAAGGACCCAAGTTCAATCCCAGTACCAAAAACAAAAACAAACAAAAAAGAAGCTATCTATACTATACTGAAAGTGTACAAAAGGAATAATTTTAAACACTTTTTACCGACACAGATTTCCTGACACTTGAATAGAAATGTACACGTGAGAGCAATTCTTTTGAAGTAAGAAATAATCACTCACCATTTTATCAATAAAACTTTAGAGTTTGGAATTCTGAGCTCTCTACAAGGGGAGTGTCTGTATATTATTTAAATATAGGGCTGGGGATTTAGCTCAGTGGTTCTGCTGCCTGCCTCACAAGCACAGGGGCCTGAGTTCGAGCCCTGGTACCAAAAATAAGTAAACATAATTGTAATGGTGTTTGCAGAGTACAGTATTTATGCTTACACTAAATTATAACAACTTATGCTCATGCTAAGCAAAAAGCTCCTAGATTGTTCCTGAAAAAATCATCTAATAATTCTTACTTAAGCAAATTTCATTGGGCCAGGTGATGGGGGTTTGCTTATTTAATCTTTACTCCTTTCCTTCTTTCCCCTGTCCCCCAGGATCGGCAAGCCAGAGGAGTGTGCAGGCATCGTGTCTTTTATGTGCTCTGAAGACGCCAGCTACATCTCAGGGGAGACAGTGGTGGTAGGGGGAGGAACCCCATCCCGCCTCTGAGGACAAGGCCAGGCAGAGGTTAGCAGCCTTTCCCACCTCTGCCTATTTTATTTCTCACCCCACAAAATCGGTTCTGCCCTGTGATAGGGTCCCAGGCCTTCCCTGCGGACACAGTGGTCTTATGAGAGTTCTTACTGTTGCTGTGGCCTTGGATAAAGACTTCCCTTGAGAACACAGTGCAAGCCTGCTGAGAAGCCTGCATCCACCGTGGCAAAGACCAAGAATTTTTTTTTCCCCCTAGGTCTCTGAGGAATTTGAGGGGAGATGGGAGAGAACTTGGAGTGGAGCGAGCAGGCCTGGAAATTAACAGTTTGCAAATGAGGTGCAAATAAAATGCAAATGATCGTCTTGCTTTGAATCAGTGCGTTCATTTCTCAGTGTGGGGTGCTTAGGTATGGCAGCTGAACAGACAGCAGAAGTCTGGGCAGGCTGCATCGCTTGATCTCCAATGCCTCCTTCCTATCTCCAGGATCTGAGCTTGACGCTGCAGAGCTGCCAGCTAGGAGGAGATGGCTTGGGAACTCCCAGGTGCTACTCTCAGCCTCATATCCCCAGGGATAGATGCCAAGGACGCCGCGGGTATTCCCGAGGGTGGCTCGGCAAGCAGGAAAGGACGAACTCCTCAGATCCGCCCGGGTCTTCTCGTGGCATTGCCCTTGGTTCAGAATTCCCCCCAGGGTCAGCAAGGACTAGCTGGACCGGTCCAGAGCAGGCGGGGGTTAAAGGGCGGGACCCTACAAGGACGACCCGCGGTGGGTACCCAGGCCCATCAACAAAGAAATTGGGGGGAGTTCCACCTTAAGTGCCCGAGAAGAGTAGGTGGCACAGAAAGCAGGAATGCTGCCCTGAGCCCTGGAGACAGCGGGGACACCACGCGACGAGTACCGAGCCGCTCACGA
>NW_022900929.1:47768301-47796639 GCF_012274545.1 Fukomys damarensis
GCGGCGGCGGCGGCTCCTCTGCAGAAGCAGCAGCGGCCACCATGGCCAAGGCCAGCGTGGAGCTCACCCGAGAGCTGCAAGGTACGAGGTCGCCTCGGTCCCCGGGACGCCCCGTCCGGGAACATCCCAGACCCAGCGTTTTCCTGCCCGCGGTACACCCCAGCCCGGCGCCTGAGCCCCCTAGTGCGTCCTCAGTCCAAGGCAGTCCCTACCCCTTCGTCCCAGCGCGGGCATCGGTGTCCCCGGAGCATCCTCCTCTGCTCGCCTCACCCTATCAGGACCTTCTCGTCCTGGCACCGCCCGTCCCGCTCTTCGGTGACAGGTGCAGTTCTTCTGCGCTGCCCGGGGCCGGCTCTCAGTGTTCTTGACCCACCCCTGGGCAAGGCGTCCAGTCTCCCCTCCAGAGAGTCCCCGCTTCCCCATCCCCGCCGGGCGGGGCCAGGGGCTGGGAGCCGCGGAGGTCCTGACCGCTGTTGGTCTCAATACCCTCCCTCCTCTCTGCCCCGCCCCGGAACTGGCCCTGGAGATGCTCCTAGGAGCTCCACGGAGCCCTAACCAGAGGAGGCAGAGGAGGGAGTCAGGGAAAGAGGCCCGGGGTTAGAACACAAGGTCTCTGCGTCTCACCCTCTGCAGTCGCAGTCTGCCCGCTTCTCAACACCCACCACCCACACCTCAAGGCCTATCCTGATTGCTGAGCTCTCAGACTCAGCCCAAACCAAGGCCGGCCCCAACACTGCCACAGCCCTGACCCCCAGAGGCAGGAGCAGAGGCTAGCCCACGCAGAGAGCAGGACGCTCAAGGATACTCCGAGCCATGCTGCCCTGTGGCGATTCCCCACACCTACACATGCACAGGAGCACAATCGTGAGATGTGTGTACTCATCTTTCAGAAACTTGCACCTCCACAGCACAGATCCATTCTGTGGCTGTCTGGCCAGTTCTTCGAGCAGATGGGTATGGGGCTTATTTACCCACTAAAATCCTTCCCCTCACCCCCCAGTTTGGCACTGTGCCCCTTTCACAGCTGCAAGCCAACATATTCATTCACACTTCTCTGTCCCTCCCAGTGCCACGCTCAGGCTCCTGGCATCAGAAGTATGCAGACACCCATAGTAAAGGCAGCCTCACATCCAGACCACATAGATACCGTCAAGGGACACCCCCACATCCCCACACACTGACTCACTGTGTATGTGTTGATACTGCTGTAGTACATGGGTTAGAAACATCCTCACACCCGCAGAAGTGTAAGACACACCCTCCCACAAACATTATCACTCAGCAACTGTCCCCTGACTTCGGGACACCAGGAACCAGAGTTTTCAACATACAAGACTCCCTTTCTAGCAGGAAAAGTTACTCAAAAAGGAAATCTCTGTCCTGTACTTTGTCCCTGTTTCTCTCCCCTCTCATTTGCCCTTGCCTCTGCCTCTATCTGAGGAACCTTGGGAGGTGGGAATGGCCAGGATAAGGGGATCTCTGAGCACAACCCCACCCACCTGCAGATAGTATCCGAAGGTGCCTCAGCCAAGGCGCTGTGCTCCAACAACATCGTGTGAAGCTAGAGACAAAGCCCAAGAAGTTTGAGGACAGAGTGCTGGTGAGGGCATTGGTCTTGGGGGAGGAAGGAGGTGGGCAGAAGAGACAGAGGTGGGAAGGGGTGAGGAGACAGAGCCTGGGGCAGGGGGAGGGCCTGGACTGGGTTACATTTGGGAGCCTCAGGTAGAGCAGGAGAGAGGCCATGCCTAGAGCAGAGCTGAGCAGTCTAAAGGAGGGCAGGGGCACCAGGGCCCAGGAGTCTGCCATGAACCACCCATATTCTTCTCTGCAGGCCCTGACCTCCTGGCGCCTCCACCTCTTCCCCCTTAAGGTCCCTGCCAAGGTGAGTTGGGCAAAGGATTGGGAGACACCTAGCGTGCTCCCTTCCATGCCTGGCAACCAGGCCCTTACCAAGAGCTGGGCATCCCTGTCCCTTCAGGTTGAGAGCTCCTTCAATGTCCTGGAGATTCGCGCCTTTAACACTCTCAGTCAGAACCAGGTAGGCTCCAGGACTCAGCCTGCTATTGGGCCACCTGGAGAAGGGAGTCAGAATCTGAGGCTGTCCACTCCCTGTCCCCCAGATTCTGGTAGAGACTGAGCGAGGCATGGTGAGCATGCGGCTGCTATCAGCTGAGAGCGTGGACCAGGTGACACGACATGTGAGCTCTGCCCTCTCCAAGGTCTGCCCCGGCCCTGGGTGAGTGGCAAACAAGGGTCCTTCAAGGGATTAAACAAGGAAACTTCTCTTCCCCAGGCCCTATGCTTCTGGGACACAACAGTGCACATGTCTCCCCTCCTTTTCTTGGGGACCGAAAAGCTATAATTTGGGGAAAATTGAGACCCTCTTTCCACCGCTCTCTGGGATGATTTATTCATCTTCTAGGTGTTTGATCCGGCGTGGAAATGCAGATACCCCAGAGGGACCCCGAGACACATCCCCCAACTCTGAGACTTCCACATCTACCACTCACAGTGTGTGTGGTGAGCAGGGGCAGACAGCACTGTGGGACCAACCGAGGCCATCTTGTTCAATGTCCAGAGCATTCAGTTTTGCTGGAGAGGTCTTTGCCTACCATAAGGACATCCCAGCTCCTGGACCTCAAGAGGTTCATGGAGTAGCAGGACTCTAGGACACTAGCACCTTCAGTGACCTTGGCTGTTCCTTGAACCTCAAGCCTCCTCCCTATCTCCTGACCATTCATGAAGCCAGCCCATCTCTCACCCCACAGGTGGCTTCTCTGAGACCTATGCTGCCCTATGCGACTACAATGGGCTGCACTGCCGTGAGGAAGTGCAATGGGTGCGTGGGGCCGGGACCCAGCAGGGAGCAGGTGGGACCCAGAGGGAGGAGGCAGAGGAGGGGTGGGGAGGGTGTGAGCCAGTTCCACCTCTCCAAGGATGTGGACACCATCTACCATGCCGAGGATAACCGCGAGTTCAATCTTTTGGATTTCAGCCACCTTGAGAGCCGGTAAGCAGATGGAGCAGAGACTCAACAATCCCCCCACACACATTCACTCTGACCCTACCCAGGATCTGATTCCAATCCTACCCACAGCCCCTGTCTATCTCCCCAACTCTCTCTATCCCCACTGCCATCTCCCATCTAGGTTTCCCCAACCCAACCCCCCATCCCTGGCCTCTTCTTTCCTATCACAGCCACCTGCTTACCACTTTCCATCCCTTCAATGTCCCCACAGAGACTTGGCCCTAATGGTGGCAGCCCTGGCATACAACCAGTGGTTCACCAAACTCTACTGCAAAGACCTGCGGCTGGTAGGAATTAGGAAGGGCTGGGGTAGGGGAGAGTAGGGTCCTCCTTGGCTCCTAATCTCAGGACCCTTCTGTCCTCAGGGCTCAGAAGTGCTAGAACAGGTGCTACATACCCTGAGCAAGTCGGGCAGCCTTGAAGAGCTGGTGCTGGACAATGCCGGGCTTAAGACGTGAGGCCAGCCTCCTCTGTGTCCAGTGATGCCCCCATCATGTAGTCTTAGGATCCCCAAACCTCAGAGCATGATATGGGTCCCTGAACTATTTCCTCCAGCTCCTATCTTTAGAAAGTAGTCTGAGGCCCAAAGCAGGCACAAAGCAAACCAACAGTCAATCTGGGACTCAGACCTCAGCCTCCTGATACCCTAGATGCTTGCATGGCTTTCTCCAATATACTCCACACCTGTACCCCTTTCTATCAACTATTTAGCAGGGTGGGCTGCTCCAGTCTTGAAAACGCAAAGCTGGGCTTTGTCTCAGCCCAACTTCCTAAGGTGTGGGATGTCCCAAGTACTCCAGAGAGGTGACAGGGTCCCTGGCAGACCCCAAGCTGGCTCTTGTGGGGCATCCTCTGCTCTAACCATTGCAACCCCAGCCAGGCAGGCAGGTAGAGGAGGAGGGGAATCCAGGGACTGGGACCTGGGGCTCAGCTTAGGACAAATCCTTCCTCCCCTTCCCTGAAGGGACTTTGTCCAGAAGCTGGCCGGGGTGTTTGGGGAGAACGGGAGCTGTGTGCTGCATGCCCTCACTCTGTCCCACAACCCCATCGAGGACAAGGGTGAGCCCCAGCCCTGAACCTTATTCCTTCCACAATGCAGACCCTGTCCTAGCCCAGAGCCCAGCCCAGGTCTGAACAGGGGCTCTGCAGCCTGATGGCAGCCCCTGACCCCACACCTGACCCTTGACCCCAGGCCTGCACCCCACTTGAGCCCCATCTGACTCTGCCACCTGCGCCTACTGCCCAGCCTCTCACTGGGCCAATTCTTTCTCCACTCCCTAGGTTTCCTCAGTTTGAGCCAGCAGCTCCTCTGCTTCCCCACTGGCCTCACCAAGCTGTGCCTGGCCAAGACTGCCATTTCCCCACGAGGTACTCACACCAGGACCCCGACCACTGACCTCAGCCTTCCCCCAGTGCCTCCTGTGATGTTGAACCCCACACGTGTACCCACACACTCACACACCACCTCAGGGATCGATGGAGGAAAAGGAATCAAATTTTGGGAGAGGGGAAGAGTTCTATACAGAGGGGAAAAGGTGGGGATGGGGGCCAACCCAGCCCAGTGCCCGCTGTGCTCAGGGCTCCAGGCGCTGGGCCAGACCTTCGGGGCCAACCCAGCCTTTGCCAGCTCCCTTCGATACCTGGACCTGAGCAAGAACCCTGGGCTGCTCGCCACAGATGAGGCCAACGTGAGTGCATGGAATGTTGCCTCAACTCCCTACAGAGGCACACTCAGGCTTTAGGACCTGAGAGTCTTCTGCTCTGTGGCCCCTGGGTTGGAGAGACTCTTCTACCCCTTCTCCCGCAGTCTCTCTGTCTTCTATTTCCCAGGCCCTCTACAGTTTCCTGGCCCAGCCCAACGCCCTGGTACACCTGGACCTGTCAGGGACTGACTGCACTGTCGACTTGGTGAGGAATTGGTGATTCAGGGAGTCAGGCAGAAGAGAACTGGGGAGGCCAGGATGATGTCTGTCTCATCCCTTCTGCCCTGAGTATGAGGGTAGGCAGAGCAGCTGGGATGCCTTCAGTTTCAGCTGTAGTTCATACCTGTGTGCATTTATCCAGGTCTCGAGGCTGTGCCAAAAGCCACTCCTCTCTCCATTCCTCACTGTGCACACTGGCTTAGTGCTGCTCCACTAGTGAGGAAGGATGAGTCCCCTAACTTGCAAACACACCCTGGGACAGTAGTGTCCCTGCTTTGCACACCTACTGCCTGTGAGTCTTTCTATACCCATGGCAGCCAGGCAGGGAATAGACCCACTTTCCATGGAGAATAAAGCAGCCATTGAGGTCAAGTGTGGCAGTGCATGCCTATAATCCCAGCACTCTTGGAGGCTAAGGCCCAAGGATTCCAAGTTTGAGCCTGGATAATGCAACTTATTGAGACCCTGTCTCAAAAAATAATAATAATAAAAAGGCCTGAGAATATAGCTCAGTGCAAAGACCCTGGGTTCAATCCTCATCACTGCAGAAAAAATGACTTAAGAAGCTTAGAGGGGCTGAGGATTTATCTCAGTGGCACCACACCTGCTTCGCAAGCACAAGGTCATGAGTTGGATCCCTGGAAAAAAAAAAAAAAGAAGAAGAAGAAGCGTGGGGGAAGAGCTCACAGAGAGAGGCAGGATCCAGGACCTTAAAGGGGGAGCAGAGAGAGTCCTTGCCCCACCCCATCCTTGTCTTCCCAGCCCCTCTGAAGTCCACCGTAACTCTCCCCACAGCTTCTGGGTGCCCTGCTCCATGGCTGCTGCTCCCACCTCACCTACCTCAACCTGGCTCGCAACAGCTGTACCCACAGGTTGGGTCAGGAGGGTCAGGGAGGATTGGGGCAAGCTGTGGCCGATCCCCTCCTTTGCTGATCCCAGGGGTCTCCACAGGAAGGGCCGGGAGGCCCCACCGGCCTTTAAGCAGTTCTTCAGCAGCGCCTACACACTGAGCCATGTCAACCTGTCAGCCACGAGGCTGCCCCTGGAGGCCCTCAGGTCGGGTGGGTGCAGGGTTGGGGGCACCCAAGGGAGCCATGGGGTGTGGGGAGGACTGAATGTGGGCCTATGACCTTCCTCCCACAGGGCGCTGCTGCAGGGTCTCTCCCTCAATAGCCACCTCAGCGATCTGCACCTGGACCTCAGCAGTTGTGAGGTGAGGCCTACCTGCCCCTCCCCACCGCCCCAGCACTCATTTTTCCAACCAAAGTCACACCCTGGCTTCATATCACCTCTGCACTTACAGCACTGTGTCTCCTTGCCCTGGCCACACACCTCTGCTTTGTCTCTCAGACTTCAGTCTGAGACTCTCCTCCCAGAAGCTACTCATTTTGCAAATCTGTTACTCTGCCCGCAAAGCTTTGGGTGGGAGATACCAAACTTTCCCAGCAGAGGGCAGGAGCAGACTGTCTTAGTGGCAGCCTTTTTGGACGAGGGAAGGAAAAAGCCATAGGGAAGCATGGGATGTGCAGAAGGGATCTCCCTGATTTTACGCACAAGACCTGGTATGACCATGAGTCTGGAGAAGACCACTCTGGTCTCTAAGGATTACCCACCCCAAATTCTATCTTCCCTGCCTTACCCCATTTCTGTAGCTCCGCTCAGCAGGAGCCCAGGCCTTGCAGGAGCAGCTGGGATCTGTTACCTGTGTGGGCAGCCTTGATCTGTCAGACAATGGTGAGCAGGGGTGCCTCCTTGAGCAGGAGAAGAAAACCTGGGGAGATGCTGGTAAGCCTCAGGCTTCAAGGCCAGGCATCTCCCATCCACTGACCAGGGTTTGACTCAGACCTGCTGACACTGGTGCCTGCGCTTGGCAAGAACAAGTCCCTCAAGCACCTGTTCCTCGGCAAGAACTTCAATGTCAAGGCCAAGTGAGACCCCACCACCACACCCACAAGACCCTGTCTGTCAGCCATCTGTCCTAGGCTCACTGCATTACCTCTGGCCACCTTCTCCTCCAATAGCATGACTCCAGCTCCCTCCCCACAGGACCCTGGAGGAGATCCTACACAAACTGGTGCAGCTGATCCAGGAAGAGGACTGTGTGAGTAACCGGCCCTAGGAGGGGACCTGCAGTAGCAGGGGCTGCAGGGACTGGACCCAACCCCCACTTGCCACTCAGTCCCTACAGTCACTGTCGGTGGCAGACTCCCGGCTGAAGCTTCGAACCAGCATCCTCATCAATGCCCTCGGCAGCAATACCTGCCTGGCCAAGGTGGATTTGAGCGGCAATGGGATGGAGGACATCGGGGCTAAGATGCTGTCTAAAGCCTTGCAGATAAACTCCTCCCTCAGGTGATGCCAACACCTGGACCCTCAGACCCCGAGTCCCAAGACTTCCCTGCTGGGCTCCATGCCCTGTACCCCAGCCTTTGGAAGACAGCCAGTCCCAGAACTGGCTCTGAGTCAGCCTCAGTAGGGAGGAGGGCCCCAGACAGAGTTGCATCCGTGGCCCGTGCTGGGGACCCAGAGAGAGGGGTGACAAACTGGAGCTCACCCTCTCCCTAGGACTATCCTATGGGATCGGAACAATACATCTGCTCTGGGCTTCCTGGACATCGCAAGGGCCCTGGAGAGGTGAGTAGACCAAGGCCCTGCCCTGATTCAAACCCCAACCACCACGTGCCAGGACCAGGTGTGAGCTATTCTAGCCACACCCCAATCTCCTTGACCTAATCACCTAGAAATATGAGGAAGGGCCAAGGTATGGGGGTGGCGCATGCACGCCCGTAACCCCAGCACTCCGGAAGCTGAGGGAGGGTGATCATCAGTTCAAGACTGGCCTGGACTACACAGCAAGACCCTGTCTCAAAAAAATAAAAGAAAGAAAGAAAAGTATTCCAGGGATGTAGCTCAGTGACTCTGTGCCTTCCTGGCAAGTGCAAGGTCCTGACTTTTGCTACCCACCCAGGAAAAAAAAAAAGTGAGGCAGGGCCATAGAAGAGGGAATGATGAGCAAGGGGTGGGTTTTAGGGAGCCAGGGCCCCCCGTTCTTAGATATTTCCCCATCCAGCTGTTACTGTCGTGTCCCACAGCAACCACACACTACGCTTCATGTCCTTCCCTGTGAGCGACATCTCCCAAGCCTACCGAAGTGCTCCTGAGCGCACTGAGGACGTCTGGCAGAAGGTGCAGGGTGCTGTGTTGAGTAGGGTGGGACTGCAAGAGGTAGAGGGCAGCCCAAATCCCCAACCCTGACCCTACCCACTCCATCGTCTCCAGATCCAGTGGTGCCTGGTGAGGAACAATCACTCCCAAACCTGCCCCCAGGAACAGGCATTCAGGCTGCAGCAGGGCCTGGTGACCAGCAGCGCCGAGCAAGTAAACATTTCCCTCCAGGACACAAGGGGCATGAATGAGGCTCACAGGGCACAGAAGCGATGTGGTGGAGCACACAGGGTGGGGGCATGAAGAGGTATCACATGGCCCCTATAACTGGACTGAGCAAGTGGGGAAGCAAAACAAGAAATTCGGAATATGGGCCCTCTACAAATGTAGAAAATCGTACGTAGTTCCCAAGACAAGGGGTGCACAGGACTTGAGGGGTTCAGTGGGCATTCAAGAAGGGCATAGTAGGAGGGACCAAGCCACCCAGAGACATCAGCACCACTACCATCAAGAAGGCACCAGTAGCACCCAGAGGCCCAGCCAGGGACGCCTGACACTCCTGCCCCTGTGCTCCAGATGCTGCAGCGGCTGTGTGGACGAGTGCAGGAGGAGGTACGGGCCCTGAGGCTGTGCCCACTGGAGCCTGTGCAGGATGAACTGCTCTATGCTCGGGACCTCATCAAAGATGCCAAGAACTCTCGGGCGGTGAGCCCTCCCACCATGCTAACCCCAGCGGTCCAGACACTACCCAGTGCCTCTGTCCTCCTAGCCCAGAGCCCCTACGGATCTCTTAAGGCCTGGTTCTAGTCTCTGAATGTTACTCCTTCCTTCCCCAGCTGTTTCCCAGCCTCTACGAGCTGGGCCATGTGTTGGCCAATGATGGGCCTGTGAGGCAGAGGCTGGAGTCAGTGGCCAGTGAGGTATCAAAGGCTGTGGACAAGGAGCTTCAGGCAAGTCCTAGGGGAGGGAGGAAGCGATGTGAGAGGCCAGTGTTCACCAGAGCCCTAAGATAAGAGCTGATGTCAGAGTGGGGAAATCACTGGAGGGCAAGAGTTGAGACCACCCATACAACCTCTTTGCCGAGAGGCCAAAATGATGAGTCTTGGATATTTTTTTCTGATAGCTCTTACCTTGGACCCTGAACTCCTACCTCCCCACTCTGTGTATTGTGATCCTTGAACTGACTCTCCGCTATCTGTATAGTAGGGTATAAGGATCACTGACCAAGAAATGGGGAAGCCTCAGTGTCCAAGGCTGTGACACACCTGTATGATCTCGGGCAGGTCCCTCAGTCTCACTGCAAGGACTGTAATAGGCTAAAGTTTCTTCCCCTGTGACGCAAGCCCTGACCCGGGCCCCTTGGGACTGTGGCCTCCTTTCTCTTACTAGGTGATCCTGGAGTCCATGGTCAGCCTGACACAGGAGTTATGCCCTGTAGCCATGCGTGTGGCTGAGGGGCACAACAAGATGCTGAGTAATGTGGCAGAACGCGTCACCGTGCCTCGGAACTTCATCCGAGGGGCACTGCTGGAACAAGCAGGACAGGACATTCAGAACAAGCTGGAGTGAGAGGCAGAGGATTGGTCCTGGGGAGGGGCTGGATTTGGCCCAGAGCATTTAGGGACTTGGGAACAATCAGCAATAAATAATAAATGGAAAATCTCCATTACAAGGGATAAATCTTTAACTGAGTACAACCTTGCTATTGAGGGTCTGACTAGTCTCTGCCCTAGAGACCTTGGTGCTAAGCTAGGGTTTGGGAGCCGGGGTGGTGCACAAATAGGTGTACACACCCAAACTCACACGGATACGCCAGGAATTGCCTCTGAGAAATAAAACATAACCTCCTCAGTGACCTGGCGAAGAAAAGTGATGCCAGACAGGTGTGTAGGGAACCCCTCTCCTCCTGCCAGTCTGCACTGCACCTAGTGTTCTTTCCTTCCGGGTCAGGGTGCTACCAATTTCCAAAGGAAAGGAAATGAGTATATATACCTGTGAAATAGCCAGGCTCAAGAAGTGCTGGTTTCTTCTACTCTTACATTAGCAACCAGCAAAGTTTGCTCAGCACCCAACTTATCTAGCACCGTTCTGCTGGAGTGTCTGACCTGGAGCCTTCTTCTCTTCCTGCGGTTCCTCTTGGACCATACATTCCTGGGCTGGTGAGGTCAGTGGGTGGGATGAGTCCTGAGTATGGTGGGCATGAGAGCCTCCTACAGCAGCCATGTTCTGTGCGGGCAGCCAGGCCAGCTAGTGCATTCTCAGGCTTCCAGGCAAAGAGGTGCTGAGGTACAGAGGCCAGGCAGGGACTGGCTAAGCAGTCTCACCTGTGCCCACAGTGAGGTGAAACTCTCGGTCGTCACCTACCTGACCAACTCCATAGTGGATGAGATCCTGCAGGAGCTTTACCACTCCCACAAGAGCCTGGTAAGTCTGAACTGAGCCAGGCTCCCTCCTCCTTCAGACGCTGGGAGGTGGGCAGTTTCCCTGAGATCCTGTTCACACTTGTCTTCCCCAGGCCCGGCACCTGACCCAGCTCAGGACACTGTCAGATCCACAAGGAGGGCCAGGCCAAGGGCAGGAGCTATCCTCTCGAGGCCGAGGCCGGAACCATGACCATGAGGAGACCACAGATGATGAACTTGGGACCAACATTGTGAGACTCCCCATACTTCCCTTTCCCTCTTTAATCTGGGTCCGGCCCTTGAACCTAAGGCAGTGGTCCCTCTCCTTACCTCCACTTGTCTGGCCTCCACTCTCCAGCTCACCATGCCTGACTAGCCTCTTCCCTCGTCCCAGTATGTCAGCCACCTGAGGAGAAAGAAATAAGATGGACTCTAAGAAAGGCTGTGTGAGCAATGGGAGGTTTCTGGTGAGGGTCTAGTACTTGAGCCCTAAATTACCCTTTGTCTTTTTTCCTGCAGGACACTATGGCCATCAAAAAGCAGAAACGATGCCGAAAGATCCGCCCAGTATCTGCCTTCATCAGTGAGTCTCTCGCCCTCTGTTCTAATTTCTTCAGGGCTTCCAGGCCTTCCCTGGACCTTTTTTTCCTCTTTCTTTTTTCTCTACCTCTCCATCATCTCTCTCCGTCCCTGCTGCTAGTCCCTCTAACAGTGCTGTGCCAACAGGTGGGAGCCCTCAGGACATGGAAAGCCAACTGGGGAGCCTGGGGATCCCCCCTGGCTGGTTCTCAGGACTCGGGGGCAGCCATCCCACAGCTAGTGGCTCCTGGGAAGGTCTATCTGAGCTGCCCACTCATGGCTATAAACTGAGGCATCAAACACAAGGGAGGCCCCGGCCCCCCAGGACCACCCCTCCAGGACCTGGCCGGCCCAGCGTGAGTCCCAAAGACCTTGCAGGAGGACCAACTTTCCTTAGCAATATCAGAGCAAGGGGTTCTATCTATCTGTAGGACCCAAATAGCAGAGACACTAGCTTTGGGCATTGGGGCAGGAATCTGGACAAGCAGAAAAACAAGTGGGGGATTATCTTGTTTGGAGAGAGCTATACCTCATTACAGATATGAAACCTCTGTCTAGCCTGGTTTGGTGGCACATACTGGTAGTCCCAGCTACTCAGGAAGACAAGGCAAGAGCATAGCTTGAGCCCATGAATTCAGCATCAGCAACTTACACTTACATAGCAAGACCCCATCTTAGAAAGAGAAAAAAAAAAAATTTGGTCTGCCAGGCAGTGACCTTCTTATTTTGGTGAAGGATGAAGCCAACAGCTGCCAAACTTAGGAGATGCCCAGGTGAACTGAAGCCTAAATTTCCATGGGACCCGTTGCAAAGGGGAAGGCCCTGAGTGAATGGGAAGTGGGCCTTTCTGAGCCGGATGAAATATCTCACAAGCCTTTCCTCCCAGCAGGTACCTGTACCTGGGATGCGCCAGGAGAACGGAATGGCCAGCCGCTTAGATGAAGGGCTGGAGGACTTCTTTAGCCGGAGGGTCATGGATGAAAGTTCCAGGTGTGATGCCCACACACACTCCCATTTTCAGCAGGCCCTAAGGCTACAAAAGCACTCCCATCCTCCCAGCTCCTGTGCAAGTCTCTCCAGCAGCAGTGCCCCCGTGCCAGCCTCTCTAAGATGTCCTAACCCTTCCTTGCCCGACTCTTAGCTCTCATAGCCTCTGCATATCCTCAGGGTGACTGAAACAGGAAGGGACCAGTACGAATCACCAGAGTAGGATGGTGGGGCGGGGCGGGGCTAAGAAGCCCTGGGATGGAGGGCCCTTTGTTGGTGTGAGTCCCTGAAGATGGTAGTCTCTGTCACAGAGTATTTTTATTCAAATCAGCCTTTTTTCACTGAGTCTAGATCTCAGCATTGTCAGAATGCCCAGGGTCTGTCAAGGATCTGGACCACTTGGAGGAGTTATGAGAAGGACTTGGGAGACAGGGGTGTCTGAGAGGATAGATTTAACTTTAGAGAAAGAAGCTGCTGGAGGTTGTAACCAGGAAGTTGAAGACACCATCTCCCCTGAGAATGAAGCAGAAGTGGGCACCGTGTAGCAGGAGAGACCAGATGAGAGGGAAGAGGGACGTTTGGGACATCCCCAGGATGGGCCAACACCAGCACTACTCTGGGCTCTATCTGGCACTTGTCACTGACTCACCCCAACTTTGCCCAGCTACCCCAGAACTCTGAGGACGGTGCGGCCAGGTCTCTCAGAGCCACCACTGCCTCCGCTCCAGAAGAAGAGACGCCGAGGACTGTTTCACTTTCGCCGTCCCAGGAGCTTCAAGGGGGACAGGGGGCCAGGGTCCCCCACCACTGGACTCCTCCTCCCTCCTCCCCCACCCCCACCCCCGACTCAAGAGAGCCCTCCCAGCCCAGACCCCCCAAGCCTCGGCAATAACTCTTCTCCTTGCTGGAGCCCAGAGGAGGAGAGCAGCCTCCTGCCTGGATTTGGTGGGGGCCGGGGGCCTTCCTTCCGCAGGAAGATGGTAAGTGAGACAGGAAATACTATGTCCTCCCCTTCTCCTGTCCTAGATGTAGCCCATTCCCTAACCCCACCCTAACCAAATGGGAGAATGCTAGGACTCAGAGTTCTGGAAAATGCTGGTCACTGGCTCCTCTCACCTTGAGAGTGCACTAGGACCTGGTGATCTGGAGCATGCTAGGAGGGCCGTGTGCAAAGTGAGTCCTTTCAGTGTGTGGGCAGGACTTCTTCCCTAAGGCTGGCAGCTTGGTGGGACAGAAGATCCCCCCACGGCTCCCCTGCTGCCTGTGGAGCCCCTTCTCCATCAAGGACTGCTTATAAACAGAAGACCTCATTCCAGGGCACCGAGGGGTCAGAGGCAGAGGAAGGGGTCACAGCCCCTGGGACAGCACAGCAGCCAACGGTACATGGTGTTGCTCTGCCTGGGTTAGGAAGAGCCAAGGGTTGGAGCTTCGATGGGAAACGAGAGGTGAGGGGAGTGTGGGGCAGCAAACTGAGGGTCGTGTGGGTCTTTCCTGCTTCCTTATTCCTGGTGGCTCAGTGGAAAAGGCGTTAGAAGGCCTTAGAAGGTGTTGGCTGCATTCCAGCTCATGCCACACACTTGTCAGGGAGTCCAGGAGGAGGTTCTTAAAAATATTTACCTCCAGAGCTCTATTCCTCAGCCTTGAGAACTTCGTTGCAACCTTTATTATGGATTTTTACCTTATCCATGCACCATTTGAATTATTATTTACCTAATTTTTTTTAACTTAAATCAACTCACCTTTTTTAACCTAGTCTGAACCTAAGCATTATCATCTTTAAAATCCCAGGCTTTTTGTACATCATTTTTTTCCTACTGCACATAACATAAACATATAATTATTACGATAGCAGTACCTTCATTTGTGTAAACCATTTCTTTTGCCCCTAGGGTGGTATGAGTACCACTCCTTGGGAAATATAGTCCACACATCTAGGAACTAGTGACATGAGAGTGACGTGAGATTGTAAAGCAGAAGCCTTTTGTCAGCTGCAGTCCCCCTCCCTCCAGGGGGATGACTCAGCTCTGCTTGCAGGGGACAGGTCCTGACCTGGAGGACAGCACCCAGGCTTGGCAGAAACGGCGATCTTCAGACGACGCAGGTGAGCCTCACACCCTCGCTGCCTTCCTTTTAACTTCTCTCAGAGACCCCTCCTAATTTTCCTTTTCCCTTTCCCCCTTCCACTTCTACATCCCTCTCTCAACTCTTAGGTCCTGGGGCCTGGAAGCCCCCACCACCACCCCAAAGCAGCAAGCCCGGCTTCAGTGCCATGCGCCGAGCAGAGGCCACGTGGCACATAGGTATGGAGTGGCCCTTCTTGGCAGCAATGCTGAAGGCCCAGGGTGTATCCAAACAAACAGAAACCATGCCCTCCACTCGGCAAGATCAAGGTGGGGCAGTGCGAAGTCAATACAGTAAAAACATTTAAGGATATTTATAAAGCTACACCCAAAAGGATGAACAACCCAATCTGAAGAAAGATTCTACAGAATTAGAGTTGCTTCACAGGTTTACCAAACAGGACAGATGCCTGGAGGGTGGGTCCACTGACTTTTCTAGGGCAGGTGGCACCCTTGGTCACTTCGGTGCCCTCTATAGCTAAAACCTCATTTCATATCTTAGCTGGGAATAGGGTAGGCAAGTCAGACTGCCAACCAGTGCCAGTGAAGTAGGCCTACTTCAGACACTCCAGCCTCCAGAAATACCTTACAACCTGTCTTCAGGTTACTCAGAAAGGTGGCCCCCCAAAAGGGCAATGCTCTGCCTAGGCATTAGTCCCATCAGCCACCCATGACCTTAAATGGGTCACTTCCTATTTGGCTTCATGACTGGAGGGATAAAAGGGATGATTACTCCAGGTATGATGTTTCCTTCCTGTTGAATTCAGGGACCTCCTTCTTAAGGACCTACTGAAGAAAAGCTGGTCAGCTGGGTCTCAATTTAAATTCCAATGGCCTGGAACATGGACCCTGACGATACTGACATGAACAAAATCTCCCTGTACACACAGACACTCCGTCACATTCCTAGGCCAAGATAAAGGACTAGAATCTCAAAGATAAACACGCTGGCCTGGCTTTGGCCGCCCGTTCCTCACTGTCCTGTCCTACCCCATTCTACCCATGCCCCACTCAGCACTATAATGTGGAACTAGGCTAGCCTGAAGCTTGCCAGGGCCTGTGCACTTGTACTATCCTCCAAGCCAACCAGTCTGTGCTAATGCTCTGTCCCTCACACCGGCTAGGTAAAGCATCCAAAGAAGGGGCACACCCTTCACTTAGGGAGCCACAAGAGTCATGCACACTTCACAGAGACCCTCACAGACACCCCTTTCTGGTATTCTACCTCCAGTTCATGTTATTAAGGCCATGGGGGGGGTACCAGGGCATCTCTCCTCCGGCTCTCACCATCTAATCAGACTGGCAGACTGTTCTGGGAATGCCAGGTTGCAGCCTTGTCGGAGCCCTGGGCGCTGCAGCCCTGGATGGGCAGCCGTGCCTGTGTTGCCCAGGAGGTCCCTCATCCTGGCTCTGCCCCAAAGGAAAGGGTTTGGACTGTGCTCTGCAAAAGAGCCCTCTCCAGAGGTGATAGCCTCAGGGGCTCAGGAAATGTGGGAGTAGAAGGGAAGTTGAAGGCAGAAGTGTTGGAGCAAATAGACCTAGAGGAGAAAGGGCCCGGCCAGTGGGGACATTGTAGAAGGAGAAGACAGAGGAGGGTCCTGCCAGAATGCCTTTTCTGTGGCTTCTCCTGTGCCTGCCTCCCATCCCCCAGCTGAGGAGAGTGCCCCCAGCCACAGCTGCCAGAGCCCCAGCCCAGCCTCCCAAGATGGAGAGGAAGAAGAGGGGGCCTACTTCCCGGAGAGGACAGTTCCAGCTAGGAATGCCAAGGTGAGGACCATCAGGGTGAATGGGGAAGATGCTTTGATAGGACAAAGTCTAATCCAGCATCTTCCGTCCTCTGCCAGCTGCAGGACCCCCCTTTAGCTCCACGGCCCCCCAAGCCAGTGGCTGTGCCCAGGGGCCACCGACCCCCCCAGGTGCCAGGGGGCAGGGAGGACATTGAGACTGGGGTTACAGCCGCTGGAGTCAACAAGCCCCGGATGAGGCTGGGCTCACAGCAAGACCAAGAGGAGCCTGAAGTCCAAGGTCTGACATCCTGACTGAGGGGGGCGGGGGGGCTCGGGCAACCTCTGTGATTTTGCTACCCACACCAGGTCACCTTTCAAGGGGTGTGATAAGTGACAACCAGGATTCACAGGCTGAATGAGCACCCCAGCTTGTGAGCTTCCTGTGGCTGTCATTTCAGGGCCCCCTGACCCAGGCCGCCGGACGGCGCCCCTGAAGCCCAAGAGGACACGGCGGGCACAGTCCTGTGACAAACTGGAGCCTGACAGAAGGCGGCCCCCTGACCCTGCAGGTGCTAGTGGTAAGACGGCGGGTCCCCTTACCGCCAGTCTGTCCGTCTGCCCAATACTGCACCTCTTTAAGCCCCAACGTGGGGTAGTTTCTCTCCCTGCCCAGGAAACAGGGTTCCCTGGATTTGTCCCCAGCAGAAATCGGTGAACCAGGAACAGACTGACGGCCAGCCGCTACATCACTTTCCCCAGCCTTCCTCTCAACATGTGCCTCACAAGGACTCAGACCGCCACCCACTCCTGCTCCCCCAGACCTCCCGCCAGCCCCTGTCCTACAGAGACAGGATGTAGGGCCAGGCACTAGGGAGCAGGAGGCGGGGGATCAGAAGGAAGGAAACAAACTGGAGAGAGGGAGGCTCTCACTGCCTGCCTCCATGCCTTGCTCTGCAGAGAGCTTTGGGTGGACCTGTCTCCTCCCCTGGGAGGGTAGATCTCTGTCCCTCTATCCCCGGGGCCTTCTCCCCACTTGTATAGAATAAAAAAAGAAAAAAACATTGTCTGCATCAAGTCTCTGCTGTCTTCCCCATTCATGTGCCCCACCTCCCACCATCTGCTCCTTTCCCAAGCCCCCAGGGCTTGGCCACAGTGAGGAAAAGCAAGAAACACCCCACCAGGATGGTTTTGGGGCTCTGAGAAGAGAGGGAGAAAACAGAGAGCTGCTGACAGAAAAGGACTGACAAGTCCCCAAGCTAGGGTGAGTGTTATGTGCAGGGTCAGGACTGCAGAAGGGACACAAATGACAGAAACCAACAGTGTGTGTGTCCAGCTTGGAGGTGTGATGGGATGGAAGATCCCAGTATACCACAGGGGGTTGGGGAGTAGTGTGAGTGTACATGAGTTCACACACGGGCTTCCTGCGGCTATTATGGGTTGTGTCAGCCTGTAAGGTGTAGCTCAGTGTTCAATCCCAGCCTGTAGGGTGTAGCTCACTGGGTTCAATCTCCAGTACCAGAAAAAAATAGTTTAAAAAATCTCAATAGGAAAATAGCTTATAGGTGAACAGAAGTCTTTATGAAATGAGAAGATCAAAAATTAAACTAATCATTCCCTTTGATATCATAGCATAGTAATAGTAACCTTGGCATTCAAGATCACCAGATGTCTTCCCTGGTGCCTTCCTAACTCATCCAAATTGAATCTTTTTTTAATGGGCCCCACTGCATCCTGTATAGGTCCATAATTTTGCATTATAATCGCATTTCACATTGGCCTGTCATCTGCGTCCGTGTGTCTCTGTTCCATACACTTCTGCCTCCCCCAGGGGCGAGGGGCTATGTCTTAATCCTCTGGTTAGCAGAGTGCCCAGTGCCTGATGCAGTGCCTGGCACCCACAACATGGCTAATAAATGGTTGCTTCCTTAAGAAATGAGTAGCTTAAAGGATAGAGAGTGAAGGTGTCCTGGTGAATGCACTTGTGTTCTCACCCTGAGCATCATGTGCTGGAATGTCTTCACGTGGCTTCTGTCTCCCCAGGCAATTGCTCAATTCCCCTGCTCTTGTTAGGAATGACTAATGTCTTGTTTCCTTAAGATCTGCTTGAGGCACTGCCCCTCCCACAAGGATGTAACCATATGGGTTGAATCTTGGGGGCTGGGGTTGTTGGGTACATTGTGGCACTGGAAAGATGCCCTGAGAGTCAGTCCTTCAGCACATGCCCCAAATGTGAGCCTGTATGTCCTAAGCCATCATGTCCATTTCCTGTATCTCTTTATGTAAAGGTAGCTAGGGAACTGAATGTCATTCTCAAAGCTATGAGATTCAGAGCAGTACATGATGGCTTTTAATTAGCACGCGAAGATCCACATTCTGCGGCATTCAGTGTCCGTGTGAGTGAGTTGTATGCCTATGTGTGATAAATACAACCCAGTGTTCTTTTATGTGACTGAAAATATCCTTAACAAGTGTAATACTGTTGAAAGTGTTGTGAAGCTGGGTGTGTTTTCTACTGTGTGGCAGTGGGGCTATAGCTGTGATGGTGTCACGGTGAGTTTACGTACTGGTGCCTGCGCGTGTCAAGATATGTGTGAGCCTGTAAGCCGTGGGTGCGTGTGTCGCCATCGTTTCTCTGTGTGGATGTGTGTGTGTGTGTGCATGAACCACTGCAGTGTGTGTGTCTCTGTGATGCTGGGTGTGGGTGTTGTGTAAAGGGGAAGATGTGTGTCACTGTGTCTGTGGGGGTCCTGCCTCTGAGCCTCCCCCAGCCCGCCCTCCTCCCCCAGTTCTGTGGCTCCCTCCCAGGCAGTGGCCCTGCCCCTCCTCTCTTCTCCCTCCCAACCCGTCTGTGCAGCGGGGGGAGCTGGTGCTGCAGCCCCCCCACCCTTTCCCATCCAAGCCCCATAAATAGCAGCAGAACCGGAGCAGAGCGGAGCCGGTGCCAGCGGCTGGAGCAGCAAGGAGTCAGGGCCAGGGCCGGAGCCAGAGAGAGGAGAACGACTGCGAGCCCAGGTGAGCCCACCCGTCCTCCCCAACCCAGCCCCAGCCTAGCCCCAGTGGGACCCAGCCTGGCTCAGTCTCCATAACAACATCTCCTCTAACCCCAGATAGGTCCCATCCCGGCCTGATCCCCTCACCACCACATGTCCCTGCCTACCTCAGAAGACCCACCAGAACTGGGAGACTAGCAGCTAGAAGGCAGAGAGCCCCAGCCCAGACCCTCCCTCACATATCCAGAAAGACACACATAGTGGAAGAGGTGGTGGGTACCCAGCCAGGGAAAGGTCCCCACTCTGAGGGAGGTAAGGAACGGTCACACCCTCCTAGAGATGGACACATGACAGATAGGGACAGACAGAGGGTGTGGTATTCAGACACATCAATGCACACTCGCCTGGGGAAGCACGGCATGGGATGAGACAGCCTCACTCTGACATCTGGGCAGAAACATCTGGATGGACTGACCGGCCGTGAACTCAGGCCGGCGGGCCCCTGCCTGCTGCTGCCTGAGGCTTGGTACCACCATGGGGGGGAGGCGTGCATCCCACGGACAGCATGGAGGGGGCTGTGGCTCCCCCAAATCCTGTTGCTAAGAGACAGTGCCGGTGCTGCCAAGAAGTGTGAGAACAGGGGAGACTGGGAGGGAGGCAAGGCTTCTCATAGTGGGAGCCCCTGTGGGAGTTGGGGCAGCTTTCAGCAGAGACCCGATCCTGATCTTAACTTCCAAGCCCACTACCCTCCTTCCCGCAAGCCAGCCAGAGAAGAGTGGGGGTAGGGAGGCAGCCCAGCAGAGCACCTTCCCACCTGTCTCCTCCACCCACTGCAGACTCCATTCCCAAAGTGCGTCTTCTTCAGACCTCCAGGGGCCTCTCCGTCCCCTGCCCCACCCTCCCGTCCCAGTTCAGCTCCCTCGTGCCAAGATTGAGTGCAGTGCTGGCTCAAACACCAGTCGGGAAATAGCAGAAGGTGCTGAGACAGCAGAAAGTGTGGATCAATCAATGGCCTGGGAGCCGGGGCTGCCAGAAACCCAGCTTGCATCCCAAACCTCCATCCCTTTCAAGCCCCATCCTCACACGCCTAGGTAGGTAGAGCTGAGAGAGGTGCAGGGCTCCAGGGCACATGTGTGAGAATTTGATTCTCTGCCCTCCCCTGCTTGGAGCCCTGGGGAACCTGAGAAGAGACAGGAGAAGCAGGAGGTCTGTGCGTGTGACTTCAGCAAAGAGGACAAGATGGTAGGGCCCAGGGCCCCTGGAGGACAGTGACCAAGCCACCTGCTCTCTCCACAGTGACATGTCGGACCCTGAGATGTCATGGGTGCCTGAGCCCCCAACCATGACGTTGGGGGCCTCCCGGGTGGAGCTTCGAGTATCCTGCCATGGCCTCTTGGACCGGGACACACTGGCCAAGCCCCACCCCTGCGTGCTGCTCAAGCTGTACTCTGATGAACAGTGGATAGAGGTGAGAGCTGAGTTTTTCCTGAACTAGCCTCTTGGGTTAAGCCTGGGAAGGAAGGAGGGTGGGTAGGAGAAGGTGAGGACTCTATAGAACCTTTTCTAGTCCATGTGGGTAACCATGAAGATAAGCATGTCTTCATCACAAAAGCAACCCATTTTACAGTTGAAAGCACACAGAGTCCCAGAGGGTCCTGAGATGCCCCAGAGGGTCCTGAGATGCCCCAGAGGCTGAGGAATAGCTTTCAAAGCCTGAGAGCCCCAGGAGGCTGGGAGTCCAGTGGGCCCGCAGCACTCTCAGCTGGGGGACCAGCCGCCTAGAAAGGGAAGGGCTAGTTGTCAGCAATACAGGACCTGAAGGAGAGCTGGCAGGACCTGGGCAGGGGAATGCAGCCTCTGCTCCCTCCACCCCCCCACCCCGCCACAGGTAGAGCGCACGGAGGTGCTTCGCTCCTGTTCCAGCCCTGTCTTCTCCCGGGCACTGGCCCTCGAATACTTTTTTGAAGAGAAGCAGCCCTTGCAATTCCACGTGTTTGATGCTGAGGATGGAGCTACCAGCCCCAGCAATGACACCTTCCTTGGTTCTACAGAGTGCACCTTGGGCCAGGTCTGCATTCCAGCTCACCCATCCCATCCTTGTCAGATTCTGCCTCTGGAACCTAAAATAAGAGAGAGCGCATGAGCTCTTGAGCTAATTCTACCTGGGCCTGGATACCATCGTGTTATTCAGTGGTTGTGGAGCCTTAGGCAAGATTCTTAATTCTCTGGGTCTTAGTTTCCCCATCTAAAAAATGGTGGTGGTAAGGGGACTGTTATAGTGGTTCTCTCTCTCTCTCTCTCTCTCTCTCTCTCTCTCTTTTGTTCTCTTTCTTTCCTCTTTTTTTTTCTTTTTCTTGTTTTGTGGTGCTGGATGTTGAACCCATGGCCTGATACATGCTAAATAGGCACTGTACCAGTAAACTACACCTTCAGTGTCCTGTGCCTCCCTCTTAAGGTTGCTGTAGAAATTAACTCCAACCCTAGCCCAGTCAAAAGGCCAAATGGAGGACACTCAGAGAGCACTTATTCTTCTACCTCTTGTACGTATCATGGCCCCAGGCAGTTGGGGGTGTTGCAACTGGGTCTCCCTCCATCTCATCTGCAGATTGTGTCACAAACCAAGGTCACTAAGCCATTACTGCTGAAGAATGGGAAAACGGCCGGCAAGTCCACAATCACGGTAAGCAAGATCACCTGTGTTCACCGTTGCGCTAGGCATTCAATGCCCCTGCATGGTCATCTATGGCGATATCATGCCCAGGACCACTCCATCCATGGGAAGGGGACAGAGTGATCCCACTGGTTAGGGAAGGAGAGTCTGCCACTGGTGTCCCCCTTGCAGATTGTGGCCGAGGAGGTATCCGGTACCAATGACTATGTACAACTTACCTTCAGAGCCCAAAAGCTGGACAACAAGGTTAGAACCTCTGAATCCAGGCCCCATGTCCCCTGTTATGGAGTCCTAGGCCTCCCACTAAAGGCAGATCCTGGGGACCTAGGACCTGCTTCCTTCTCAGTGCTAGCCCTCTCCCTAGCCCTCCCTGCAGACCTCACAAGACTCATGGGCCCTTTCCCCTGCGTCACCAGGATCTGTTCAGCAAGTCCGACCCTTTTATGGAAATCTATAAGACCAATAGGGACCAGAGTGACCAGCTGGTCTGGAGGACTGAGGTGGGTACCTGTGGAGATAAGCATAGGGAAGGGAGAACAGAGCAGGGAAACAGAGATAGGAGGTGACCAGTTCCGTGGTGTCTCTCCAAGGTGGTGAAAAACAACCTGAACCCCAGCTGGGAGCCATTCCGCCTGTCCCTGCACTCTCTATGCAGCTGTGATGTCCACCGGCCTCTCAAGGTGAAGTCCCAGCCAAGCAAGCACAGCCTACTTGAAACATCCAGTGTGCAGTCTGAGACCTTCCTCTGAGTGTGAAGCCCCCACCTGCGAGCAATTCTCACTGTGGGACAGTTCACAGCTTAATGTTAAGCTTCCCACATGTGTGCCTTTTATCAGAGGCCAAAGTTGCTGACAGATTGTGACAAAGAACAAAGTTCAGCAGGTAGACTGTCTGGGCAGGTTAAGGCCATCTTTCTAGGCCTAGAGACTATGAGGTCCCTACCACCCAGAGTTCCCCAACCAACCTAGGAACCACTTCAGAGTATCCCTCACCCTGAACTCACCTCTCCCCTCCCTTCCCAGTTTCTGGTGTATGACTATGACTCCAGTGGGAAACATGACTTCATCGGCGAGTTCACCAGCACCTTCCAGGAGATGCAGGAAGGGACAGCAAAACCTGGGCAGGAGGTGTGACAGAAACCCCAACCCCAGAATTCTATCAGATCCCTGGGAAAATCTGGAGGGTGACATTGAAAAAAACACTGTAGGCAACAGGAGAGGTGGAGAGGGTGGAACATGCCCAGGCTCGGTCTAAAGATGGGGGTGGGGGTCTTGCTCTGGAAAGCTCTGCAAAAGGGGACAAGAAAGGCCACCTGATGGACCATGACCTTGCATTTGTGGGGTATGGGGGGTCTAGATGCAGTGGGACTGTATCAACCCCAAGTACCGGGACAAGAAGAAGCACTACAAGAGCTCAGGGACCGTAGTGCTGGCCCAGTGCACGGTAAACTCCAGTTCTTTCCACAAACCCTGCCCCCTTCCCTGGCCCTACCACACTCTCAGAGTTAACCCTTCACTTGTTTCAAAGACCAGTTTCTCTGTTCTTGGGAAATGGAAACCCTTGCTGTGTCCCACTCCAACTGCAACCTCAAAAACTACAGCTGCTGCACATTCCCCGCACAGGCCCCACCTAAACTTCCTCCCAAGAGGACCACCCCACCCCCATTACCTCCTGCCTCCCCACAGGTGGAAAAGGTGCACACCTTCCTGGATTACATCATGGGTGGCTGCCAGATCAGCTTCACGGTAAAGGCCCAGGGGATGGGGGCAAACAAGGGAGGGGCTAAATCCATATTGAACCGAAGAAGCCCAGAGTCTTACTGCCCCTGCTTGGGGCATTGTCAGCTAGAACCCAACCCCAAGCCATCCCCACGACGAGGCTAACTGAGCTTCCCCAGGTGCATCCCAGTCTTCCCTCCAAGATTCTAGCTGTGGACCAGCCTTTCTGTTCCCTCTCATGGCAGTAGTGTGACCGTTTCCTCACCCTCACCCTTGTCCTCACCAGGTGGCCATCGACTTCACCGCCTCCAATGGGGACCCAAGGAGCAGCCAGTCCCTACACTGCCTCAGCCCCCGACAGCCGAACCATTACCTGCAGGCCCTTCGAGCAGTGGGAGGCATCTGCCAGGACTATGACAGGTAGGAGGGGGTGGAGAGGGTGAGGAAGGGAAGCTTTGCCCAACGAGCCCCGAAGCCTGTTCTTCTTTCCAGTGATAAGCGGTTTCCAGCTTTTGGCTTTGGGGCTCGGATCCCCCCCAACTTCGAGGTAGGCTGGGTGCCACAAGAAAGAGGAGATGGTGGAGGTCAGGGGGGAAGAGCAGCCAACCCGTCACTGCTCTCATCTTCCCTCACAGGTGTCACATGACTTTGCTATCAATTTTGACCCGGAAAACCCAGAATGTGAGGGTAAGCTGAGAGAGTCCCACCGGCCTGCGTCCACCTCCACCACATCGAGACATTCCATCCATGAGCACAGACTCCATTCCCGGGGGCCCAGCTCCCAGTCCCTCCCACCTATCCATCTGGTCAGATTCCCAACCAGTTCTCATAGCCCCTGGGACCATCCAATCCTCTGGTCCCCTGAAGAGCAGGAGATGGAGGTACCCAGTAATCCCAAGACCTTAAGGAGTGTCAGGAGGGCTCCCTACTGATCTGTAACAGCTACATCTCTCTTCTTTGCCCGCAGAGATCTCGGGGGTCATTACCTCCTACCGCCGTTGCTTGCCCCAGATTCAACTCTATGGCCCCACCAACGTGGCCCCCATCATCAACCGTGTGGCTGGGCCGGCACAGCGGGAGCAAAGCACTGGCCAAGCCACGGTGAGGACACAAAACCTACAGCCCGGCACTGCCCCGGGTGTCCTGGGCCTGGCACTCAGAGGCAATCCTGTCTCCTTTGCCTGCCTGCCCTCAGAAGTACTCGGTGCTGCTGGTGCTCACCGATGGCGTGGTGAGTGACATGGCCGAGACCCGCACCGCAATCGTGCGTGCCTCCCGCCTACCCATGTCCATCATCATCGTGGGTGTGGGCAATGCTGACTTCTCTGACATGAGGCTGCTGGACGGTGACGACGGTCCATTGCGCTGCCCCCAAGGTGTGCCTGCGGCCCGCGACATCGTCCAATTCGTGCCCTTCCGGGACTTTAAGGATGTGAGTGCCCTTCCCTGAAGGACTTCTCAGCACCTCATGCCCCTCAGAGTCCTATTCTTCACTTGCTTGGCATCCTCCAAACAAAGCTGGAGCCTAGCTGGCCACCCCGAAGGCTCGCCCCGCCTCCTCTCCTGCCCTTCTGCCCCTAATCTCATCTCTTCCCCCATTCGCAGGCTGCCCCATCTGCGCTAGCTAAGTGTGTCCTGGCTGAGGTGCCCAGGCAGGTGGTGGAGTACTATGCCAGCCAGGGCATCAGCCCTGGGGCTCCCAGGCCCTGCACGCCAGCCACAACTCCAAGCCCTAGCCCATGACTGCCTTGCACTGGACCAAGGACACTCCCTCAGCCTCTCAGTGAGTCTTGGGGGCTCAAAAGGGGTGGAGACAAAGGGGTTGCAAAGTTGGACTTCTGAAGCCTAGCTTGGCTGTGTGTAGTGTAGACAAGGGTGTTCATAACTCTTTCAGGTGCCTGTCATCCTGACCTTTGTGACTCAAGTGACCAGTGCCTCTGCCTCTTGGTCCAGCTGTGCCCCCTGGGTGATGGAAGTGAGATGTGGGCCCTGCCCCCATCTATCCCAGCCCCATACCCTTTAACTGTGTAGTCCCTCAGTGACTTCCATCAGTGATCTGACTTTCTGGTCATTAATAAAGGGAACCATTCCTAGCACTTCAGCCTCTACCTATCATGTTTTGGATGCCCACCGGCCAGTCTGCAGCACCCGTGCACACCATAGGAAATGAGGGCCTGTGCCTTTCCAAATCTGAAGCAGATCTCCAGGGAGGCTTCTGTCTTGGTAATCTTATCCCAACTATGTGCCAGTGGGGTCTAAGGATCCCCCACTCTTACCTCCCAAGCCTAGGGGATCCAGACACCATGGGGGTTAATAACAGGAGGTAGGGGAGTAATCAAGGGTTGTCAAGGGGGCAGGCTGATGCCCTCTCACAGCTGTCTCCAGAGAAGTCCCACTGAGTTCCCCAGGGGCTGAACTCCTGCCCCCACACAGCTGCGGGGCGGACCAAGAAGAGGTGTTGGGGAGGGGACTGAAGGAGAGCAGCAGCAGGTCTGCTAATGCATTAGGAACAGAGAGGAACATTTAGGCCTCAGCCCGGCTTTCCTGGAAGTGTCAATGTGTACATGTTCACGTACCACACATCCCTGACCCTCTGTGAATATGGCCTCAATGGCTCAAGAAATTTAGCTGTGCATTCTGAGCTATGTATGCTGGCAACCACAAAGATTATTCTTTAGTATGTGTCTAACTTTGCTTCTTTAAAAGCATGTACCCTCACCAGATAATTAACATTTATTTTCCCTATTTTTCTGACAAAGCAAATCTTGACTTTTAACTCTCCCATGGTCAGAGAACTCATAGAACTTGAGCCTGAGCCCATCTGACCAAAGTACTCACACTCTTTCACCACTACAGTGTGTAACCTTTGTTTGAAGTCTGTCCATGTGACTCAGGTATATTATTTTGAGGCCCAGGTGTAAGTGTATGTGGCCTAGTTGTGTGCCAGGTGTCTGTGGATAGGTGTCTCTGCCTTTGTGTGACACGCAGGTAAGAAAGGCTTACAAGACAAGCAATGGGTCTAGACTGCAGCTCCAGAGAGTGGGCAGAGGAACAAGTGAAATACAGAGAAAGGGAAGAAAAACTGAACTCTTGCAGGGTCACCCTCTGCCCCAACCCCTCCCTTCAAGAGGACTCCTGCTACAGGCTCCTGAGTGGAGGAGGGATGAGCTGAACCAGAGAAGGGGGAGGAGGGAACAAGAACTGTGATGGGAAAAAAAGAGACAGCTGGGGAGAAGGCGGATAGAAGGGGCAGAAAGGAAGAGAGACATATGTGAGCCACTTCCCCCACACCCCACCACTTCTCCCATTTATTATGTCCCTTAGAGGATGGACTACAGTGGCTGTGAGGTACGCCTCTGCTCTGCCCGGAGGCCCCACCTGCTCTCCCCTTCTGCTGCTGAACTACACGGCTGGGTTACCATGGCAACTGTGAGACCCTGAGGATAGCCACAGGCAGGCTGTGGTCCTAATGGTGGGAGGCTCCATCTGGACCAATCCTCACTCCCCTCCACCCTATTTTCATTGGCTATCCAACACTGAGACTTTACCATTCAGCTCCAAACAGATACCCCCTCCCCTACACCCAGACACACAAAACAGTGGCCTGAAGCAGGGATAGGAAATGAACCCTTTTTAGGGCCAAGAATTTAGCTCAGTGGCACTGTGCCTGCCTCACAAGTGCAAGGTCCTGAGTTCAATCACCAGTACAAAAAAAGAAAAGAAAGAAAATGAACCCTTTTTAAATTGCAAGAACATTTAGTCCATAGCATTACAATTCTGTCTGGGCTTCAAATTTAATTCACAAAAGCTGCATTCCAGCTCCTGTCATCCTGAGAAGTCTCACCTGAGCCCTGAGAGAGGTAGGAGGAACAGGAACAGGGGTACCCTCTGCAGGGCTGCTGAGGCAGCCTGGAAGGAGCAGCAGAGAACCACTGTGTGTGGTTCCAGGAAAGCCATGCTTCCCCACCTGGACTGCTCATCCACTGCTGAGGCTGAGGTCAAGAAACTGGAGCAGGACAGGATGTCCCTTTGATGAGGTTTGTCTTGGGAGCTTCTTGGGGAGATCATTGGAACTCACCCACTGGGGAGCTGCCAGATCTGAAAAGGTGTCAGAAGTCATCCAACCCAAGTGAGGATTAGATGAAGTAACTGAGGGCCAGGGATTTAACTCAGTGGTTCTGCCACCTGCCCCGCAAGAGCAAGGCCCCGAGATGAGCCCTTCTACCAAATTAAAAAAAAAAAGAAAAGAAAAACAAATATATATATACCATAGATGAAGTAACTGAGGTCCAGAGAGCAATTGATCTGTTTTTTGCTCAAGGTGACAGTGGCAGATCCAGGACTAGTGCCAAGAGCTCTTTTCCTAACAGTTACCAACCCACACCTGGGGCTCACTCCTCGGGCCTGTACAGCTTCTGGCCCTGAGGACCAGTGGATTAGGTAGGAAAATGCAGCTTGGGTAGAGTTCCTGGTTTTTCTTGCTATGAAGATTACAACCCTTGGAGAGAAAATACAGCCTTATTGCTAGTTACAGCCTTAATGCACTACAAATTGAAAACCTTTCATTAAGAACTAAACTGTGGGAGGAGCTGCACCACTCCCTCCCCTCCCAGTCCCTGTGCCACGCAGCTGTCCTCCACATCTCCACCCTCCGCTCCTGCAGAGCCCTGGCCCCTGCAGAGCCCCGTGGCTGGGTTTCTGTTCAAGGCCCGCAAGAGGGGAGGGGACCCCTCTTCCGGAAAATGGACAGCACCTTGAGGGCCCAGGAAGTTTGGGGATATCTGTGTGGCCATACAGGGGAGTGGATGGGACCGGAAGGGGCTCGGTAACGATGGTGTAGTGCAGCCGACTCCTCAGTAGCGTCCCCTAGTCCCCTCCACACCCCACAGGCCTGCCCTAGACGCTCAGAGGAAGAGGTGGGTGTGGTCCCCGGACCCGGGGCCACTCGAGATCAGCCGGTCACAGCGAGCCTTGTAGAGGTCGCGCTCGCGAGCCAGGCGAGCCACCTCGGCCCGCAGCGCGTCCAACT